>NC_056743.1:1087378569-1087678569 GCF_019279795.1 Protopterus annectens | reverse complement strand
GCCACACTCAAACCTGCATGAACTTTGGTGTGGGACACTGTTAGTCAGCTAAAATTGAGCAGTCTCAGGAACTGAACATAATGTTGTTGTGGTTAGGGGTCGCCACAGCGGAACTCCAGTCCGCTAATGATTGGCAGTAGATTTTTTTACGGGCCGAGTTGCAGGCCCTGACGTACAACCTTCAACAAAGGTATGCCCAGTCACACATGTCTCCACACAGTAGACGCTCTAGCTGAGAATCGAGCAGGACAATGTCTTACTGTGAGATGACAATGCTACTGCAGCACCACCAACTGAACATAATAATTCAGTGAAATCTTTTCTTTTGGATTATAATACACTGTTCTAGGTAAAAAGGTCCAAAGACGGCTTTCCGGCGCAACCAGAAACAAAGTCATAGGTTACAACAATCAGCCAAAAAGTCAGAATTACAGGTCGCAAGATGATGCAAGTAATAGGATGCTAGCTGTACAGGAGCAGCTTGGCATTAACAAGATGCATTTTGCATAATGTAACAATTTTAAAAATAGATATAGACTAGTAATTACTGTAAAATATTTTCTGTATACAACTGTTTATTTTCATGTACTGTAGTGAATGTATAAAAAAGGCAGCACAGAATTAAGTAGTCATAATTCTACAACAGAAAGTAGAAAGACTGAAGTATAAAGGTGCAGTGTGAGCTGAATGGAGCATTTGGATGTATAAAGGTGCAGTACCAGCTGAATGGAGCATTGGGATGTGTAAAGGCGCAGTACCAGCTGAATGGAGCATTGGGATGTGTAAAGGTGCAATACCAGCTGAATGGAACATTGGGATGTATAAAGGTGCAGTACCTGCTGAATGGAGCATTAAGATGTACAAAGGTGCAGTACCTGCTGAATGGAACATTGGGATGTATAAAGGTGCAGTACCTGCTGAATGGAACATTGGGATGTATAAAGGTGCAGTACCAGCTGAATGGAGCATTGGGATGTATAAAGGTGCAGTTCCAGTTGAATGGAGCACTGGGATTTATAAAGGTGCATTTCCAGTTGAATGGAGCATTGGGATTTATAAAGGTGCATTTCCAGTTGAGTAGAGCATTGGGATGTATAAAGGTGCAGTACCAGCTGAATGGAGCATTGGGATGTATACAGGTGCAGTTCCAGTTGAATGGAGCATTGGGATTTATAAAGGTGCATTTCCAGTCGAATGGAGCATTGGGATTTATAAAGGTGCATTTCCAGTTGAATAGAGCATTGGGATGTATAAAGGTGCAGTTCCAGCTGAATAGAGCATTCTTATGTATAAAGGTGCAGTTCCAGTTGAATGGAGCATTGGGATTTATAAAGGTGCATTTCCAGTTGAATAGAGCATTGGGATGTATAAAGGTGTATTTCCAGTTGAATAGAGCATTGGGATGTATAAAGGTGCAGTACCAGCTGAATGGAGCATTGGGATGTATAAAGGTGCAGTACCTTCTGAATGGAGCATTGAGATGTATAAAGATGCAATACAAGCTGAGTGGAACATTGGGATGTATAAAGGTCCAGTACCAGCTGAATGGAGCATTGGGATGTATAAAGGTGCAGCATGAGCTGAATGGAGCATTGGGATGTGTAAAGGTGCAGTTCCAGCAAAATGGAGCATTGGGATGTATAAAGGTGAAGCACCAGCTGAGTGGAGCATTGGGATGTATAAAGGTACCGTACCAGCTGTCTGGAGCATTGAGATTGAGGCTTAACTGCAGCCATGGTGACTCTGGCTTGATACGCAGCCCTGGATGCTGGAGGAGCCAGCTGGGGTAGGAGGTGTTGAATGAATAAACAAGTGATGTAAGGTCACGTACCATCAGAATGATATAGCATTTAGGTTGCTGCTTCAGTGCTGCATAGTGAAAGCTGGATTGTACTTTGAGCAGTAAAGGATTGGGCAACAGGTAAGTGATGTGGTGTGCTAAGCAGTGCAGTAGATATGTAGCCAGATTTCAAAGGTGTAGAGAATTCACTGAGGAGCCAGCAGTGCATTTAATGGCCAGTAGGATGATGAGGTGGAATGTAAGCCAAAGAAGAGAGTGGAACCAGCCATTATTATTAACTCCCAACTACCACCTCTTGTTCCTATTTCCATCAGAGCCGTGGGTCTTCAAAAAAACTTTCCTGCAAAGGGAGACACCCCCCCCCCCCAATGTGGTGATATGGAGTGTTAGGCAGGCAGAATGGGAGGCTAAAGCATTGTTTGGTGACAGGTGGTGAAGCTGGATAGTTGTGGCTTGGAAAACCAAAGGTATAAGCAGAAAAATGTTTTGCTAAGGTATAGCTGTTCATTAAGGTATGGGTATTTGCGAAGAGCAATGTTTTAGGCATATGGGCCTGACCATGCAGTTTGGACGCCGAGTTTTAGGCCTTGATGAAGAAGATGGCGTTGGTTTAAAATGCAAATCTGTAGGCCTGAATACACCCTCAGAAGCCGGTACCTGCACAGCGGCTCCGGACCCATCCAAGGTAGAGACATCCGCGGGTTCCATAGTCAAAGAAGCATCTCACTGCATACTGGACTCTGAATGGGTCTCAGTAGAGGCCTGCGAATCTGAAGTAGTGGATATCAGGGGCTGCGAAAGCACCTCACTGAGTACCAGCGAACTGGCGGCTAGCTTAATGGAAGCGTCGTCGGCAGTTTTGGACCTATGTGGCCTGTCTCTGTCTTTATCCTTATGTTTTTTCGGAATATCGGTAGTCAGATGGCTTACCAAAGCCATTTCTGGATAGTTAAACCGAGTACCAAAATAAAATATACCGATGATGAATAGTTTGGGGGTTGAGTAAGGCACAAAACTGACAGCGAGGGACGTCGTGGTCTGGGCCTAAGCAAAGAATGCAGCACGAATGAAAATCTTTATGAGGTATTTTCTTTCCACAGGTAAGACAATTGTTAACTTTTACTGACATTGTTTAAGAGCAAGAAAAAGGATCCCCAACGGGGTACTTAACTTTTTTTTTCGTAGATTTCGGTTCTGAAACTCGAAAATGGCACTTGCAAACTGCTTTTGCTTCGGGCACTGTGCGGCAAGAAAGACTGATGTAATGGCGTCGACTGCATGTTTTATACCCCTGACGACCTGACATCATGGAAGAAGAGACAGTATCTGATGCAGGAATCCAAGACTCTGGTATTCAGGCCAGCTGAGGGCTACCTGCAGGCAGATAACCCAAATGTAATGACTGCAACAGTGAATACACTCGAACATCTACATTTATGGTAAGTGTACACAACTGTACTTTATCCGGCATTTACCAATCCCCATGGGTGCCGGTTTACTGTACTTACAACAGCTTCTCTTTTGCCTGCTCTACTACCACTGTATTACCTCGGGTCTATAGGAATATAGTATAAGAGAATGACAGCTGCCTATCTTATTGTTTTTTTCAATTAATATTGTCTGGTTATCAGATACAGGATATGCCTCCTTTGAGTTGGTTACTTTCTTAAACCAGTGCTGGTGATTTCTGTGATTTGCAGTCTGAATTTTTTTTTTTTTTTAAATAAACTTCCATTTATTTTTGCTTAATCATTCATAAGAAGCCTACAGCTTTTGCTAGAATGCACCTTACCTGTATTCACCTTTGCCCATATGAAAAAACTCTGTGTTCTCCAAACCTTGTAGCTAATTCATACTTCAGTCATCAAATTTGAACATCACTGTCTCACCCTCTAGAAGGTAATCTGGCTGCCTGTAAAAGAGCATGCAGGCTGTCTTTTTTTGCAACATACATAAAACTCATTGAGCAACCATACTCCTTCCTCAGTTCACAAACTGACCAGCAGTCATGACCCATGTCATCTTTGTTCTCAGGCATGCAGCACCCCAGTACCTTGCAGGGCCTTCAACCTGTCTAGCATCTACTTAACCATACTTTTATCTGTCCTTGTATCAATATTGTGGAACTCCCGTCTCTCCTTGCAGAAATCTGTAGCGTACCCATTGTTTTGCAAATTTAGCAACAAATATTAACTTCTGTGGGGAGAAAAGAGCTGCTTGCACATGGCTTCATTCATTCATCTATAGCCCAGTTTCATCCAACTAATTCTTCTTTCTGACTGTCCTCAGCTTTGCCTATTGCTATGCCACACACTTGCTCATTAGAAACACTCTCATTAACTTTTAACCTGCTTAGCTTGCAATCTTTTTATTTGCTATCAAATTCATCAAACTGTTTACTGGAACACCTCATAAATGTCCTGATGCTATTCACAATAGCTTTTTATGTTGTTGTTGTTCTCTTTCGGCTTTTCCCGGTTAGGGGTCGCCACAGCAGAACTCCGATCCGCTAATGATTGGCAGTACATTTTCATGAACACTGAGGTGCCAGCTCGACGTTCAGCCTTCAACGAAGGCACGGCCATTTACGCATGTCTTTTGAACGCCCACCCAATCGCGGGGAGGACATGCAGACTCCACACAGAAGGCACTCCCCACACTCCGGCTGAGAATCGAACAGGAGAACCTCTTGCTGTGAGGCAACAACGCTACCGCTGCACCACCGTGGAAGTATATTCACAATAGCTTTTTATACCATCAAAAAATATGTACATTGCTCACTTTCTTTTGTTTTATCATTTGAACGGTTGAATTTTCAAATGATTTTCTAAGCATTACATTGTGAAACATTATGAACTTCTTTAATTGTGTACTTTGTATTTTTAATGTGTTTACCACTCCCATTGACTCACTGTATTAACGTTGAACTCATTATCTAGTATTCTATTGTAAGGCCTTTCCTGTGGCTGAAATGGGTCCATTTTGAATCGGTCTGTTATTCTGGTTAACAGATAAGTAAAATAAATATGGGCTCCTCAAAGTGGTTTAAAGTTTTTGGCAGTGAAATAAAGCTTGTAATTACAGTGACCTTTAAAATAATTGGATTTTGTCAGGAATAGTCCCTAAAAGAAATTTTAATGTTACTGAATGTGCTAACAGAAATATGGAAAACATTTGCATGTTCTTTGACCTGATAAAACAGGTGCCGGGATGGACTTGTTAATCTGTCTAATAGCTGCAAAGCAACGAGGGTGGACAACAAACCATGGATGTGGAAAGCATTTTCGTTGCTGGGGAATTAAACATCAAACGTTCTTTGTAAACTGAGATGTCCTGTTGGCCCTCTCGGGGGACCTTGAGTCATTGGATTGCAGTGTATGTGAGGTTAGAACATAAGACATTTCTCAGGTTGTGAATGCTGGGAAGCTCGTCAGTTTCAGTGTGTTTCTTATGGCCTGTCTGCCAGGAAGCTAATTTTATAGTTTTGCCCTTTGTCTGCATGAAACCTGGTGAAATTCTATTTTAAGAAGTGCACACGCTTGAACAAGTTTCAGTACTTTGTCCATTCTGGAAGTAACCTATTTCAAATCCTTCTTACTAAGCCTTTAGGCACATGCTAAACCCAGCTGCCCACTCAGTCCATTGTGTTGGCTGCAGTTAGCATGCTTGCTTTTAATCTTACAAAATCTATCACAGCTTCTTTCCAGCTATTTACAGCGGCTGATGCTTACAAACCGATAGTGAAAGTTGTCATTGTAGATTGTTTAAAAAAAAGTGCCATAAAGAGTTGTGAAGTTAATGTGTTTGTATGTTTATTAAAACTAATATATCAGGGATGCAGATGTCATAAGTATATTGAGTATAGATTTGCACTGTTTGGAAATGAGATTCCGTAATAGGAAATTCCCTTTTCCTTGAGAAGCTGTGGCCTTTGTTTGGTGATGCTGGGGGATGGGGTCTTTGCTTACACCAGAAAAGCTTGATTTCATATCCTTGCATTTTATATTTTTTTTATTTTTTTTTTGCCTCATGCGGGTTTCAAAGTTGTCATTCGCAGTGTGCAAATAGAACTCTTTTTAAAGAGGTGCAATGGATTGATCTGTATAAAACATATTAATATTTCTTTGCATTTCTTAGTCTAGGATCAGTAGTTTTTAGATATTAACTTTACAGGTTATGTACCTTATTCTGAATGTGGACTTGACAGTTCAGTAGTTCAGGTTTAAGTATCAAACAGCAACTTTGTAAACGTTATGACTATTTCTGGTCTCCACTGAAAACAGGCTGTAGACCTAATGGTGTTAGCCCCAGCCACAGAATGCGAGCAAGTCTGTAAAATGTAAAACAGTATAATAATTGAGAAAGTACATGCAGTTTGTATAAATAAGAGGAGAATATAATGTACGTGGAGCATTAATGAGTTAAGTATGCATATTCAGCACAAGTGTTGTCATTTTGACACAGTGTAAGCAAAATACACCTTTAACACTAAGCTTCAAGTGACCTTTAGTGCTGTTTGCAGATTTCTGTTTATTACATCAAAGGAAGTAATGTCTTCTGCGTGGAGACATGCGTGAATGGGCGTACCTTTGTTGAAGGTTGTGCGTCAGGCCTGGCAAGCCGGTACGTAAAAATCAACTGCCAATCATTAGCGGACCGGAGTTCCGCTGTGGCGACCCCTAACCGGGAAAAGCCGAAAGACACAAACAAACATCAAAGGAAGTAACCATTGAATATTGCACAACAAATGTCTGCATGGCTGTTACAGAAACTGTGTGTTTGCTTGCTAAACAGTCTAACATAGACTGCCATTTCACAACTTTTACTTATGTCTGAGCATTACTTTGACTGCCATATACACATCAGGTCTTAAGATACATATTGCCTTCAACCCAGGAGAAAACTGTATAAAGTTAACAGAGTAGTCCTAGTTACCATTCCAGACATGGAATGAATTCCCGTTTGCAGCAGGAATATTTACCTGTCAAGTCATTTTCAAACAGAGATACTGTTGCATCATAACACTAATTACATCTTGTGGATGCACTTGAGAACCAGGCTAAATACATTAGTGTATTACTGTAGTTTTACTTAGTCACACATTGAACTGTGCATGTGAATCTTTTAAATTGTTAATTAACATTTTGCACAATTGCAGCTGATAGTATTAAATCATTTTTTTTCCTCTAACCTTTGTTGCTTGTTCATTTGTACAACTGTCTTTCATGGGTTTCGTAAGTATCAGCTCATTTTCATTTTGCATTCTACTTTGCATACCTCTCAACCTCATAGCACAAAAATCTGGACAAAGTCTAAAATAATGGGGACAAAGACACAAAAATAGGGACACATTTTAAATATTGCTCTTATAAACTTGGAAAGTTGCTGTAGTAGCAGGTTTTGTGGTAGCATGCCTTTTCTGAAGGATTTAAACTCAAACTCAAATGTATGTCATTATTTAGTGACTTCAGTCCACAGTGATTTGCCAGAAAACCACAGATTTTGAGAACAGACCAAAAACATGAGGGAAAAATCTGTACATTCTGCAAAAATTTGTACAGTTGAGAGGTAATGGCAGTGTACTAATTTTACTTAGCAAGCTACGCAATACTTAACACTGCTAAGATTGACATTACTAGTTTGATGTCATGTTTTAACATTATTAACAACATACTATTTAGTTAAATGTTGGATGTTCTTCATGTTTCACTGTTGCAGTCATTACATTTGGGTAATCTGCTGGCAGGTTGCCCTCAGTCGGCCTGAATTCCAAAGTCTTGGGTCCTGCGTTAGTTGCTGTCTTCTCTTCCATGACGTCAGGTCGTTAGGGGTATAAAACATGCAACTGACGCCATTTTCTTTAGTCTTTCTTGCTGCGTGGTGCCTGAAACAGAAGCATTTCGCAAGTGCCGGTCGGCCGACTACTGAAATATTCGAGTTTGAGTTTCATTACCGAAGTCTTCACTAAAGCTAAGTACCCTGTTGGGGAAACTTTTTTCTTGCTTTTTACCGATGTCAGAAAAAGTTAATAATTGTGTTACTTGTGGAAAGCAAATACCTCATAAGGATTTCCATTTATACTGTATTCCTTGCCTAGGCTCTGATCACAATGTGCCTGGCTGTCAGTTTTGTGCTAGATTTAACCAACACACTATTAAGCGTTGGTATATTTTTGCATCAAAGTATTTTGGAAACAGATTTAACTACCCAGAAATGTCATCGGATAGCAATCCGACTACCGCAGTACATAAAAAAACATAAAAGGACAGAGAAAGGGCAGTCGAGATCCAAAACTGATGACAAAGCTTCTCCTAAGCCAGTCGCCGGTTCACCGGTACTCAGTGAGGTGCTTTTGCAGCCCCTGATACCCGCTAACTTCGAGTCTCAGGCCTCTACCGACACCCATGTGGAGTCCGGCATGCCGCAAGGTAGTCAAGGTACTGGACCGATGGATGTATCTCCCTCGGATGGGTCCGGAGCCGCTGAGCAGGCACCGGCTTCTGAGGGTGTATTCAGACCTCAACATTTGTATATCAAACTGACGACAGCTGCAAACTTAAAGACAAAAGCAACTTCTAAAACTAAAAAAACAACGCACGAGCCACGTGCACATGCCTCTATGCCTAAAAAACAGATGATCAAAATGGCTGAAGACCTTATTACCTTGATCCAGGGGTACCCATCCCCCTCCAGATAAGAGGCCTAGGCAAGACACTGATTATGAATCTTCAGATCAGGTTTCTATTCCTTCTGATTCCTCTTCTGATCAGGAATTATCTTTATCTCCCTGTGAGGATTCTGATGCTGAGGAGTCTATTTGATCTGCATCTCCTCCTGAGGATTATTCATTTGGAGAAACCTTGCATACTTTGAGGGAGCATTTTCACTGGGAGAGTCAAGACTTCTCAGAATCAAAAAAGAGGCTTAGGGATTTCCTCCTTCTCCCTCAGCACAAGCCTTTGGCCATTCCCACTGTTTTAGACATTGTGGATGATGTGTTTTCGGAGTCAAGCTTGACCCCCTGACTCCTTACCTCCAGCTCCCAGTAAGCCTGACAGATATTACAGAGTCCCTGACTCACATAACTTTTATTTAGAAACCCTGCTGCTGATCCTGAAACTATTCCACAGGGTCCAAAGGGAGTTAAGGCCTCAAAAGCAAAAAATCCTACCCCCTCTGACGGAGATTCAAGGGCACTGGACAGATGGGGAAAAAAGGTTTATACATCTGCAACCTTGGCAATCCGGGCCTTAAACTGTCAATTTCATATGCTTAAGTACCAACAACATGTTATGGGATAGCTGAAACAGAAAATGATGTTGATTTCAGAATGTGCAGAAAATAAAGAATTGCAGGAATTATTGCATGCAGCTGAACAAGTTGGAAAGCATACTTTACAATGTGGTTTTGATTCTTTAGAGGCCTCCTGCAGGGCCGCAGTAACTGGATCTGTGATTAGGAGGCATGCCTGGTTAAAGGAACAAAATTTGCCTGATCATGTTAAAGCTAAATTGCTAGATGCACCTTTACAGCATGATTCTCTGTTTGGTATTAAGGCAGAAGAGGTTTTAGAGAAAATGGAAGACAAAGCTAAGTCTATGCAAACTGTTAAAGACTTCTTACAAGTGCAGCCACCAAGATTCAGTAGATACTGGCCTACAAAAAATTGGTCCTTTCCTGTGTCAGACAGAGCTCAAAGGGGCAAATCCAGATGCCCTAAAGGTTCCAGATAACAGACGCAAGACTCATACAGGTCAAAGCAATGGGGCACATCCACCTCCAAATCTGGAGGAGATAAAGCGCAAACATATAGAAAGCAATCCCAGTGACTTCCCTCTGCCTACACCAAGCACTTATCTTTTGGCAGCACCCATAGGGGGAAAATTAGCACTTTTTGCTCAAAATTGGCAGTTAATAACCCAGGACAAGTGGGTACTAAACATCGTATCACAGGGATACAGATTCCATTTCCACACTCTGCAAATGGCAAATGGTTGGCCAGATCTGCCAAAAAATCAATGGGCAGAGGCACAGAAACAGGTTACGTCCCTCATGGATATGGTGGCCATTCAGGCAGTACCAGAACAGGAAAAAGGACAAGGTTTTTACTCAACAGTTCTTGGTACCCAGAATGGACAAGGCCTGGTGGCCAATACTGGATTTTATCGATTTTGAACACATACCTGGACATTCCAAAATTCAAAATGCTGACTTTGCAGCAGCTTTTGTCCATGCTGGGCAAGAATGCTTGGCTGGTGACTTTAGACCTAAAAGAGGCATACCTGCATGTCCCAATAAGACAGTCATGCAGAAGATGCCTCAGATTCAAGGCTGGCTTAATGCATTACCAATTCTCTGCAATGCCCTTTGGCTTATCTACTGCGCCCGGGGTCTTTACAAAGTGCCGGGCACCAGTAATTGTATTTTGCAGACAAAGAAGTATACAAATATATCCTTACTTGGATGACTGTCTCATTCAAACAGAGAACAAGGACACTCTTCTTCAACACCTGGTGTTTGTGAAAAGGCTTCTAACATGCCTAGGGTACACAATAAACAAAAAGAAATCACAACTGGGTACCCTCTTAAAAGATAACATTCCTGGGTGCAAGCTTGAATACAACTGCCCAGATGGCTTACCTCACACCAGACAAACAAAGGCAACTGACTACTTACTTCAAACTGACTGCAACAAAAACCCAGTCTTCTGCAAGACAAATTCTGTAGGCTCTGGGCTTTATGGCATCCTGCATCCTACTAATTCCATATGCAAGACTGCATATGAGGAAACTTCAATGGTACCTAAAAAGTTTATGGAGTCAACATTCACACAGTCTGGAAACAATGATTCCTCTCATTCCCTGCCTGCAACACGAGTTTCTATGGTGGGCAAAGGCCTGTCACCAAAACATGGAACGGCTCTTCACTCTACCTCCTGCCAGCCAAACCTTAACAACAGACGCATCAATTTATGCCTGGGGGGCCCACATGGCAGGAAGATGCATTCAGGACATATGGGCACCAAAACAAATTCATCTACATATCAACCAGAAAGAGATGCTAGCTGTTCAAAATGCCCTAACAGCCTTCATGGACTTGCTTCATCCAGGACAACTACTGATAAAGACGGACAACACCACAGTCATGTGGTATATAAACAAGCAAGGGGGCACACACTCATACCCCCTTTGCAGATCAGCCATGGCACTGTGGGACACAGCTTTGACCTACCAAATACATCTTCAAGCTCAATTCCTGCCAGGAAAACAAAACACTCTGGCAGACGATTTAAGCAGAAACCTTATGGATCTTCATGAGTAGAAACTAAAATCAAAGTATTCAGCATGATAACAGAGAAATGGGGGAGCCCAGACATAGATCTATTTGCCTCTCCTCAAAATTATCAATTGAAAAGATTCTGCACAAGGACTTATCACAGACAAGCATGGAAAGTGGACGCCCTATCCTTCAGTTGGAAAAACCTGTCAGTTTACGCCTTTCCTCCTCTGCCTCTTCTACCCAAGGTCCTCCTAAAAGTCAGACAAGAGAAGCCAAAGATGATATTAATTGCCCCAGACTGGCCCCGCCAATACTGGTACCCAATTCTAAGGAACTTGTCTCAATACCCAGCTTGGACCTTGCCTCAAAGATCACACCTACTGTCCCAGCAAAACAATCAGATCCTGCACAATCAACTACAGACTCTGAACCTGGCAGCATGGCTAATCATGTAATCATATGAACGACACCTCTCAGTAAAGCTGTGATGGATGTCATTTTGGAAGCCAGAAGGCCTAGTACTAGAAAATCTTATGCTGACAAATGGAAGCGATTCTGTGCTTGGAATCAAGCACAAGGAACTGATACAGCAGAATCACATATTCCTCAGATATTGCAATACTTAACTGAGATTCTTGACAAAGGCCTATCTTTCTCATCAATCAAAATCCATGCCTCTGCCATTTCGGCTCATTACAATACAGAGCCACCAATCTTTTCCCATCCTTTACTAAAGCAGTATCTTAGAGGAGCCAAAAATTTAAGACCTCCTAGAAGATCACCATTACCTGCATAGGACCTCAATTCTGTGTTGGAAAAGCTCACCCTGCTTCCATTTGAACCAGCCGCTACTGCTGATATAAAGTTCTTATCATGGAAGACAGCTCTGCTACTAGCAATTACTTCAGCAAGATGAGTTTCAGAGCTACAGGCCTTCATGGCTGTAGAGACTTTTGTCATATTTTACCCAGACAGGGTGTCTCTGAGGACAAATCCTACTTTTATGCCTAAGGTGGTTTCCAGTGTGGCTCTTAACCAAACAATTTGTCTGACAACTTTTTATCCAAATCCGCAGAACAAAGGGGAGATAATTCTGCATTCCTTGGACGTACACAGACAGCTAAGTTTCTACTTGAGCAGGACTAAAGCTCTAAGAAAAACTGAGCAATTACTAGTGTCATATGCTGCAGGATCAGAAGGAAAGGCTATCTCAAAGCAGGCAATTTCAAAGTGGATAAGCCACTGCATCCGTTTCTGCTACTTACACCATGGTAAACCTGTGCCCAAGGGTATTAGGTCTCATTCCACCAGAGCTGCAGCTACTTCAGCAGCCTTTCTCAGAGGGGTACCAACCAAAGACATTCTAGAGGCTGCTACTTGGAGTTCTGTTCACATCTTTACAAAGCATTACCATTTGCCTCTCTACTCTAAGTCCAGGGCAGGCTTTGCCAATGCAGTGCTGCAGGGCCTTATAGCCGCACCTAATGCTGTTTAGCTCCAGCCTCCCAACCATAGCTTTGGGATTCTACCCAAATGTAATGACTGCAACAGTGAAACATGAAGAACATAGTACAGTTGTGTACACTTACCATAAATGTAGATGTTCGAGTGTATTCACTGTTGCAGTCCAGGTTACCCTCCTGCCATCCCCCTGTCATTCTGCAGTTTATCTTTCCTTCTCTATCTTCTAGAACCTATGTGGTGTATTTGCTTGTAGATGAAGGTAAAGTTTATATTGATGCATGTATGTGTATATATATATATATATATATATATATATATATATATATATATATATATAATATTGCTACCTTTTTGGGGGCACCTGACATCGGTGGCAAGAAAAACTAAAGAAAATGGTGTCTGCTGCATGTTTTATACCCCTGATGACCTGACGTCATGGAAGAGAAGACAGAAAGTGATGCAGGACCCAAGACTTTGGAATTCAGGCCGACTGAGGGCAACCTGCCAGCAGATTACCCAAATGTAATGACTGCAACAGTGAATACACTCGAACATCTACATTTATGGTAAGTGTACACAACTGTACTTTACCAAATGTGTGCTTCTTTTAAACTCTATAGAAGAAGAAAAGTAGTTCAAAATATATATTTTGGTTGTTTTGTGGAAAAATGATTTGTAAATTCAGTATGTAATTTATGCTGTCAGTTCAGTTTTTCATTCATTCATATTTATGCATTATCGCATACTGCCATTTGGCCCAGCTTTTATTAAAAAAAAATACTTCAGATTAAAAAACAGTAAAGTAATATACAGGTGAGTACAAAACACATCTGTTAATTATTGGCTATAATTTTACACACTTGACACATTAATTGTGGTTGAATTGTCAGATGGTACAAAAAACATAAACTAGTTTATAGTACATTTAAGAGGTGATTTCTGATTTGTGAGGTAGGCTGTATTTTTAAAGGTCTTAACAGGTGTCTTGGGAGTTGAGATTAGTCTTTAGCCTTCAGGAGAGGAAGATTTTAAGAAAGGTATTAAGGTAATATCTATTTTATTAGGTTGCTGTCCTTGAAGTCCATGGCATTTAGCTTTTTAGGTGCATAAGCTACTGATCTGGTATTATGATGCATTTTTCAGGTATGGTAAGTGTAGGATAGTAGGATTTTCTTCTTTGCTATTTTAGCTCTCCAGTGCCACTTTAACTGTCAGTTGCTCCTCAGTACCCTGTATATTCCACAAGTCTGGCTTGCCTTTCCACAAACAAGGGGCCATTCACAGGAGAGGGAAACCTGCAAGCAGAGACCTCATATTCCTTGGCTCAGATGGGAAAGAGTCGGTAGACTTAGTGCAGTGTCATAATAGGCATCCATTTTTTTTGTGCATATCTTACAATTATCCCATGTTGGACCGCAAGCATGATGCAGTGTCTGTTTCAGTGATAATAGGATGGGTGTTTGCTTCTGCACTGTTAATCTGCTCAGCTGAATTTCAAGCACTCCCTGATTGGGCTTGCTTTTGTAAGACCCTTTGCATACAAAGTGTACTTCTTTGGTCTTCCCCTAGAGGACACTCCTGCAGCAGGACTGACAGCAGTGAAGCCTCATCAAAAGGTAGGTTCACATGCATTGTAAGGGTAGGACAAGGTGGGCTCAGTGAGGAGAGCAAAGGACATTATAACCCAGATGTGTGAGAGACTGACATTTATGTGGAAAGAGAAATGATTATAGGTTTAAATCCCACTACTGTCTTTATTTTGGCAAGCTTGGATATCTTTGCTGCTTGGTGTGAAAACAAGGGATTTTATCACCCTTAACTTATTTTGCACCTTATTGCAGGACTTGAGCGGGGTGACCAGTTCTATGGATTTCCAGATAGTGGCATTGTCCCTGTCTTAATTGTTTTTTCAAGTTGCTTCACCCCCCCAACACACACACACGCCCTGAGTATTAATGAGAAGCATGCATCTCAGGTGCTAGAATTAACTCCCTGATTTTTTTCTCTGGCATCAATAATTCAGTTTGCTTTGTAACTAAACTGCTGCAGTGCTCCATGTGTGGTATTTTAAACTGTAGCAGTGCAATAATTAAATTTGTAGCAAGTCACTTGCTGCAGTTTAAAGAAAGGAACCTTATTTTTAGCTCCTTCATAGGTAGGTACTAGGCTATCTGCCCGAGGGCATTTATAAGCCTAGCCAGAGTGTGTCGGCTTTCACCATCCCATTGATTAATTAACTGATCCTCTATCAAGCAGAGCCTTGTTGTGGGCCCTTTTGGGGGTGAGGGGGATGAAGTTTGCACTGAATCTATTTGCCAGGATGTTGGCAATATCAGTTGGTTCAGTATATTTTGTGCTATTTTGCACTAGTTCAGTGCATATCTGCGAGTTGCCACTTAGATTCTTATCATAGCTAAAGGATTTGTGGTTATCTTTTGAATCCTTGGCTATTTTTCTTTCAAAGTTAGCCTTGGATGATTTTATGAGGGACCTTAGTTTCTTAGTGATACTGATCAGGGATGTCTTTCCTTCTTGGGATTTGCTTTTTTACTGAATTAGTTTCCTCCTCCTACGTAGCCTGTTTATGGCAGGGTCCACCAAACTGGTTTCCTTCTGTTATAGGAGTGAGTCTTGGTTTCGATAGGGATGGCACGATCCATGCATCCTTGTAGGTGCTCATAGAGTGCATTTGTAAAGGTTTCTGCATCTTGGGCAGTGTTATCCTTTAGTGTGGGGGCTGTGAAACCTACCACCTCTGTCTTAAGTAAGGTGAAGTTTGCTTTAGAAAAGTTTTTTACTGTGGTTTCCTTAGTTGGGGATGGTGGTGGGGTGTGGACATCCAGAGTGATTAGTTTATGGTCTAATCTAACCAGTGACCGGTTCACCTCCGGTGTGGAACACCTGTCGCCCATGTTGGTTATGACCAGGTCTAATATGTTTTCACCTCTGGTAGGAGAGTTTACCAGCTGATCCAAGGCGTTTGAGTTGATGAATTCGAGGAAGTGCTGGGCCTGGCAATTTGTACTCGAGTAGTTTTCCCAGTTAATCGTAGGGTAATTGAAATCGCCCAATATAACTGATAGTTGTTCGGTAGGACCGTCATGTTTTCTAGTGTCTCCAGAAAGGTGGAGTGGTGGTCCTGGGTCATGGAGGGTGATCTGTAGCACACCACAATTTACATTTCAGATTTGCCTGATGTTAGTTGCACATGGATGATCTCAGAGGTATCATGCTGCACCACTAACCTGGAGGTGAAGGTATCCTTGATGAATATGGATACACCCCCTCTTTTTGTGTTTCAGTCCATGTTCTGTGGCCGAAACATGTGGTATGAGTTGTAACCCGCTAGTGCTGGGGTGCTCTCTGGAGCCTTGAACCAGGTTTCAGTTACTGCACAGATGTCGACGTTCTCCATACTGAGGAGTGCTTCGAGCACATGCGTTTTGAGATTTAAACTCCTGGCATTGAGTAGCATAACCCTCAGTTTTTTGTTAATTGTGCTGTTTACGGAGGTGGGTTTGACTTTTGAGCCTTGCCTAAAAAAGGCACTATGGGGGCAGCAAGAGCCTTGGCCAGTATTCAAAAGCCTAGGGGTGATAGGTGCAAGCCGTCTCTTGCAAAGCAGTGCGGCTTGTCGAGCATGTCGTCCCATGCTGACAGACACTGGATCCCCTTTGAATGACACCAGAAGTTTAGCCAGTTGTTGAAATTGATCATTTTTTCTTTATACTGAGGTATCATTCTTGGTGAGGGCAGGATGCTACTCAGGGTCAGGGTCATACCAGCCTGGATTACATGATCAGAGAGCTCTTCCATGTCTCTTTTCATGTAGTCCAGGGAGGTACGTCTCAAGTCATTCACACCATTATGAACAATGACAGAGTCATATTTGTACTTGTTCTGGAGTGACCTGAGTGCTTGTGTTATGTGGCAGATTCTGGCTCCCGACAGGCAACTAACAGTAACCTTCTGCTTGTCCAGCCTAGTGAGTGGGACGTCAGTGTGCCTGACTTTAGTCACCTATTACTAGTGTGTTAGGTAAGTTATTTCACCTTAAGGGCTGTGATTGTGCGGCACACTGATTTTGTGTTTTATGTGTTGTCTGGTTTGTGACGTGAGGTGCAGGTTGTTTGGGTGTCTGCTTTGGAGGTCTCTGATGCTTTTGCAGGTTTTTATTTAGAGCCTCCGAGTATGATTTTGTGTATTTATGTGTATTTTTTGCCAGTGCTGTTTTAGTAGGTCTGTCTGTGGCTGGAGCTGTGGTGCAAATGTTAACCTTTTCCTCTTGACTGTCTGTTCCAATCTTGGGTGAAGACAGCTTAGCCTGCAGTTTGGCTGTATAATTGCATCTCTCGCATATGTTAGTGTTTTGTGGTAGGAGGAGAGGGTTGTCCGTGTACATGAGGCAGTTGTAACATTGCCTCAGAATACCCAGATTCACCAGCTGTGAACTGGAGAGTACACCTGAAATTGCCCTTTGGTCATGCCTGAATAGTAGGGTGACCTGCTTAGTCACTTGGTTGGTGATAGGGTGAGCTGCTTAGTCACTTGGTTGGTGAGGGGTGAATAAAGAGCCTTGCTCTGCTGGGCAATCAAGTGTCAGGGTATATTAGTGCTTGCTATTAGGTCTGAGCAAGTGCTGGGCTGTAGGATGATTTTTGAGTGCTTAGGTTGAGAGTTACAATAGTTTCAAGGGAAAAACTGAAGAGGAGACTTAGTGGAGCCGGGAGTAATTTAACCGTAGCTATCCGGCACACAAAACCATGCAAGTGCGATTTTTATAGTAGGGAAATGAAAGAGATACAAATTAGCCCAAAATGGCCAATAAACTACTAACTTCTGGGCTGGAACCACTCCTCCAGGGACAGATAGGCTGCTCAAAGCTCCCCTCTCTCACAGGTGAACAGAGAAACTTATCCAAGTAAGGTATGGGCAGCTCAGAAACTAATATAACAGCCCTGAATTCAGCACTAGCCTGAAAACTGGACTATACAAGCTTAGAAAGGCAGGAAACAAGGATTTTTTTTTTTTGAAAAGATAAGGCAAAACACTAAAAAAAATACACTTAAAACTGCTTTAAATGACTACAAACGATCAGAAAAGGCTATCACACTTTAGTGTCTAGCCTACAACAGTTAAGCAAATTATTTAAACAAAAAACGACTTTTTAAAAGTGCAGGCAGTCAAATAAGTAATATGTTAAAAAAACAAGTTTTTAAATCACAATAAATGCTGGAAAGTCAGTGTTTAGGTGGAAAACAGTTAAGTACAGCAAGAAAGTACAAAAACTGATACTTAATCACTCCAAAGTCTCTCTTCTAAGCTAGAAGGCTTGTATCAGTTTAAGGCTTTCTAGTGCTACCCAGTATGTTAGTTACAGGAAAGATGGGAAACAAGTGCAGATGTGGTCTTTTAAACCAGAAAGTTGAAAGAGATGGACAAACTGTCCAAATGGTCAATAAACTACAATTTCTAGGCCATGAACCACTCCTCTCGTGGTAGACAGGTAGAGAGTGCCTACCACTCCCACTGATAAGCTAGAAAGCTTTCCTCCAACACAGAAAGGCTTGCGGGGCTCAGAAGCTTACCAACAGTCCTGGACACAGCAACTCTGTTTCTGGACTAGGCTAGTTACAGGAAAGGTGGAAAACAAGTGCAAGTGCGACTTTTAAACCAGAAAGTTGAAAGAGATGGAAAAAACTGCCCCAAATGGCCAGTAGCTACAATTTCTGGGCCAGGAACCACTCCTCTTGTGGTAAATAGGCTACCTAATGCTTACCACTCCCACTGATAAGCTAGAAGGCTTCCCTCCAACACAGAAAGGCTTGGGGGGGGGGCTCAGAAGTGTACAAAGAGTCCTGGATACAGCAAATCTGTACCTGGACTAGATTAGTTACAGGAAAGGCGGGGAACAAGTACAAACACAGGCTTTTAAGCCAGTAAGTTGAAAGAGATGGAAAACTGCCCAAACGGCCACATAAACTACAGTTTCTGGGCCAAAACTCACTCTTCCCGTGGAGGATAGGCTACCTAGTGCTTACCACTCCCACTGATAAGCTAGAAGGCTTCCCTCCAACACAGAAAGGCTTGGGGGGCTCAGAAGCTTACTAACAATCCTGGATACAGAAACTGTGTAACCTGATTAGGCTAGTTATAGGAAAGGCAAGAAACAGGTGCAAGTACAGCTTTCAGACCAGAAAGTTGAAAGAGATGGAAAAAAACTGCTCAAACAGCCAATAGCTACAATTTCTGGGCCAGGGACCACTCCTCTTGTGGTAGATAGGCTACCTGATGCACACCACTCCCAGTGATAAGCTTGAAGACTTCCCTCCAACACGGAAAGGCTTGGGGGGCTCAGAAGCTTACAAAGAGTCCTGGATACAGCAAATCTGTACCTGGACTAGACTAGTAACAGGAAAGGCAGGAAACAAGAGCAAACACAGGCTTTTAAATCTGAAGGTTGAAAGAGATGGAAAAGCTTCCCAAACGGCCAATAAACTATAATTACTGGGCCAGAAACCACTCTTCCTGTGGGTAGATAGGTTACCTAGTGCTTACCACTCCCACAGATAAGCTAGAAGGCTTCTCTCCATAACAGAAGGGCTTGGGGGAGCTCAGAAGCTTACCAGCAGTCCTGGATACAGCAAATCTGTACCTGGACTACACTAGTTGCAGGAAAGGCGGGGACCAAACATAAAACGAGCTTTTAAACCAGAAAGTAGAAAGAGATGGAAAAACTGCCCAAACGGCCAATGAACTACAATTTCTGGGCCAAAACCTACTTTTCCCGTGGTAGATAGGCTTACCTAGTGCTTACCACTCCCACTAATAAGCTAGAAGGCTTCCCTCCAACACAGAAAGGCTTGGGGGGCTCAGAAGCTTACCAACAGTCCTGGATACAGCAAGTCTGTATCTGGAAAACAAAATAGAGAAAAAAACACACAGTAGCACAGAAAGAAATGATAAAGCGCTTTTCGTTTATTCCATTAAACAAACTTCTTCAGATCAAGAAAAACAAAAAGTCACAGCTTAAATACTCTCTGGGCTAATACTTAAAGTCACTTAACTACTTAAAGTGAAAGCTGACTTACAAGACACGCCCTATTTGCAAACACAACTAGACTAAAAACTGCTTTTAAAGTAAAAGCTAAAAATCCAAATAGTCAGACTATAAAAGTACAACTATAATGTATATAAATATATAATAAATATATAATGTCTATAAAAAATGTGTAAATCTAGCCTAAACGAAATGCGCTTTATCATTTCGTTCTGTGCTACTGTGTGGTTTTTTTCTCTATTTTGTTTTTCAGTAGTCTGTTTTGCCTGTTCAGTTTACAAGTTTGCTTCATGGCGTCGGAGAAAGTTTCCCACAGTTTAAGCACATCTTTGGATGATATTCCTGAAGCTTTTAGGAATGCTGTTATCAGCAATGACCAACCAGCTGGAGGTGTTACTGAATCCAGTAACAACAACCAAGTCCTGACCACTTTGATGGCACGACTAGACTCGCTTTTTGGCCGTATGGAGAATCTTGAACGGCAAATTAATACTACTAAGACTCCTCCTCTAAATACATCTACTTTAACTGGTACGGCATTACCGTTAGCTCTGAATGGAGAAGTGCTTCAACCTTTGGCTGCAGTGTTTAGTAACCTGCGGCCTTTCAGTGATGAGGCACGACTATTAGCGAGTGGAGTCATTGGGTCTGATAATTTACAGTCTACAGACCAGTTCAACATTGACTGTGAGCAGAGGAGTATTCCAGCCCTGGAACTACCTATAGTTCTTAACCAGCAGCATGATACATCTTCTAACTTTCGTTCGGAGTCTGTGATTCGCGTAAGCGACACAGGGGTTACCCGAATCCCGGACATTAACAACTGGTTGACTGACAACTTCACCTTTTCTACAGCATTAGATCAATTACCTTCAACGACTGGAGTGTACCAAGGTGAGCAGGTCAACATTTTTACTAATCTTAAAAACTTTGACAACATTTTAGTGAAACTAAAAAAGACTCAATTAGAGATATCGTACTTTCAAGAATGTTTGAAACTCAAGATAGTTCCCAAAGGCCTTTGCCACCATCAATACCCAACTGGTCTGGTAGTCAATTCACATGTCCATAAGGACCTTCTTGTACTTTTTGATTGGCAAGGCTTTGAGTTACTTAACTTAATGATCAAACATTATGCAATACTGGTTGAAGCTCTGAGCAGACAAGTGTCAGAACTCGATGAAACTATTAAATTGGACTCAGAGTTTGTTCGCTATAAATATGAATATAACAGGATTTTTTCTAGTATTGAGCAGTACCTTGGTAAACTGAAAAATAATAAAACTAGGAAAATTGACAGAGACTTGAAGGCTTACAAGGATGGGACAGCTTATCCTAAACCTCCATCAGCACAAGTTTGGCAGCCCCCAAAAAGGAATGTCAAAACCCGTTCAACCCAATAATGGTGAACCATCTACAAATGTGAACTCTGCTCAGGCAGGTCGTCCTCTGGGTCCATCCGTTGACTGTTCTAATGCTCCATCTGACTCAGATTATGACCTATTAGATCACTCTTGTAACAACAACAATAAAAAAACTGGGCATTACAATCTTAGGTGCAACAATGCTAATTTTTTAGGGGCAAAGCCAAAACAACAGGCGGCTTTTTCCCACCAGAGGAACAAGCAGAAGCAGAGACAGTAGCGATCCATCAAGCCATCGCCAACAGTCCATTGAGAGACTGCCTTGTAGTTGACATTGTTACTACACCAGGGTTTACTGATGGGCAATGTGACCCTTGTTTAACAACTGAGACAAGTACACATAACATGTCTGCTGTTTGTAATGAAAGTACTGCTAACACTCCTGTTATACTCATGAACAAACAAGGTGATTTTAATGTATACAACTTTTCTACTGCAAATATTACACCTGAACTAGTT
The DNA here is from genome assembly GCF_019279795.1 of Protopterus annectens. Lineage (NCBI taxonomy): Eukaryota > Metazoa > Chordata > Ceratodontiformes > Protopteridae > Protopterus > Protopterus annectens. The sequence continues at coordinate 1,087,657,082 of NC_056743.1, read as the reverse complement.
GAGTTATTGTCCAAAGGGTACACTTACGTACCAGCTCAGAAAGCAGATCTGGTCAAATCAATTATAGACCTAAAATTATACGTTAGGAAGCTTAACTTGAACTTGCTGTTTGGAGGCTCTTACCCCCTTGACGACAATAAATTTAGGATTCCTAGTACCTGCAACCCCCCACTCCATCCCCTTTTACAAATTTTTGAACTGGTTTGCGAATTAGACATTCGTCAAAACTTCAACAAAACACCACACCATTCAACATCGAGTGTTTATTTTAATAATAAAAAAGAAATGGAATGCCTTGACTGGATTAAATTTCAGAATATTAGATTCTGTAAACCGGACAAGGGAGGGGGTCTTGTTGTGTTTGATGAAGTTGACTATCAAGATATGATGTTTAACCTGTTGGACAGCCCTTCATATTCTACCAGCTCGCGTTCTGAAATAAATAAAGCGTACACCACAATCAAAGACCACATTGAGGAAATGTTCATCGAGGGTAGGGTAATACAACACACATACAATTACTTATCAACAGCTTACCCTCGTTTCCTGTGCTTGTTTGGTATCCCTAAGATCCACAAGGATGTCCACAACCCACCCATGAGACCACTTGTAGATGGCCATGGTTCTCCTACCTATCCATGTGCTAAAATCATTGACAACATTTTACAGAAATACTTGGTCAGCTTTCCACAGATCTGCAAAGATTCTTGGTCATTCCTTGGTAAAATTAACAAGTTAGATTTCAACGCAAGGTACAATTTTCTTACTATTGATGTTAAAGATTTGTACACCTGCATTCCCCAAGACATAGCAGTGGACTGGGTAGAACAAGTGCTTAGATCTAATGGTAGTAGTGGGAATGAGTTGGTTCTGGTTCACGAATTGTTGGACCTGGTCTTGTCTAACAATTTTTTTACATTTGACAACAACTTTTATTTGCAAAAAACTGGAGTAGCCATGGGCTCCCCTTGTGGGGCCAGTGTTGCCAATCTAGTCATGGCACAATGGGAACACGATCACGTGTCCACTAACTGCCCATTTAAAAACCAGGTGATTTTTTACACCCCGTTACTTGGATGATATTTTTATCCTCCTGGATGGTGACTTGCCCACGAGTGAAGCGTTAGTGGACTATTTTAATTCAACTACACAGTTTTTGAAATTCACTGCTAGTTTCCATACTGAAGCCATCCCGTACTTGGACATTTTACTTTCTAAAGACACTAGCTTTCATAAATATACAGCTAATATATATAGGAAAGTAACGTACTCCAACTCATTCCTGCACTACACAAGTTGTCATCCTTTTCATCAGAAGCGGGCGATCGTCAAAGGTCAGCTAGCGAGGGCAGCCCGCGTTATCACATTGGATAGTGATTTTGCCAATGAATGTGGACACCTAAGGAATATGTTTTTACACCGGGGTTACCCACATGAAATGTTAGACACTATTATAGAAGAAGTGTCGTCTAAGCGTCAATGTCATTTTTATAAACCAATCTTGAATAGAGAATTGGTTCTTATGAATGACACTGAACCCTCGAACACAGACTTAGTAAATGTCCACACAAGTAGGCATCCTTCTGAATGTTTTGGTGTCACATTCATAACAACATACAGTGTTCAGGCACTACGTAAAAATTGGGACTTACTCAAAAAGGGCAACACAGTACACCAAAAATTTGGTAATCACCCATTGGTTGTTTATAGAAAGGCAAAAAACCTCAAAGCCCTCCTTGAACGACATAATATTAAAAAAACAATGACAGCTGGCATGTTTAAATGCCAGGCGTGTAATTTTTGTCAATACATCTTGGAATCCAATAGATTTAAAGTTCACGATTATGAATACAAGTTGAACCTAAGAGCTAACTGTAACTCAAGAATGGTGATCTACTTAGCTATGTGCCAAACCTGTACAGCTTTCTACGTGGGCAAAACAGAACGACGCCTACGTGACCGCATTTATGAACAGACTTATGCGATCAGGAAGCAGAAACTTGATAATGCACTAGCAAAACACATTTCAGTTTATCCCAATCATATGTTTAAATTTTTGATTATTGACCAGATCACACAGGACTTCAGGGGTGCTCCTCTCCCACTTAAGTTAGAAGAGCGAGAGCTGTTTAGGCAAATTAGACTCAACGCATACAGTTCACCAGGTCTGAATGAGAACTGTTCTTTAAGTAGTGTTCTTAAACTTAGGAGCCTTAATAGGTAGGCTGTGTCAGGTTACCTTCCACACTAGCACAACACAGTTATTCTAATGCTCTTGAGCACCTTGGTTCAGTGACCTTATGTGTATTTTTTGCTGAGTATTTTTTGCTGAGAATTTGTAGTTTTATCTTGATACTTTACTTATTACCAATTATGTTCAGCACACTTGATGTGCTTCAACATACACAGTTTAGTGCACTAACATAGGTATTTGTATTAACTCAGTTTTACAAACACCAGCGGAGTTTTTATGCACTCGTAATTATTATTTTTTTGCCTCACTAGCTTAGTAGTAGGCTAGATTTACACATTTTTTATAGACAACGCTAGTTGTACTTTTAGTCTGACTATTTGGATTTTTAGCTTTTACTTTAAAAGCAGTTTTTAGTCTAGTTGTGTTTGCAAATAGGGCGTGTCTTGTAAGTCAGCTTTCACTTTAAGTAGTTAATTGACTTTGTAAGTATTAGCCCAGAGAGTATTTAAGCTGTGACTTTTTGTTTTTCTTGATCTGAAGAAGTTTGTTTATTGGAATAAACGAAAAGCGCTTTATCATTTCGTTCTGTGCTACTGTGTGGTTTTTTCTCTATTTTGTTTTTCAGTAGTCTTGTTTTGGCTGTTCAGTTTACAAGTCTGTATCTGGACTAGATTAGTTACAGGAAAGGCAGGAAACAAGCTTAGAATTTTTTTTTTTTACAAAAAAGCAGCTAAAACAGCAGTGAATACAATTCAAATTGCAGTGCAGGCCAGCACACCCGAGTGTGTAGCAGCACTACGGCAAATACAGGTCAAATAAATGCAATTACATTAACAAATGACTAAAAAACAAGTGCAGAAGGCAGTAAATTAGAAGGCTGCTAACAAGCAGTAATAAGTGCAGAGTAAGAGCGACTTAACAGATAGCACGCAGTACAGCAACCAAGACAGCTACAGTAAGAGCAGCTGAGTAAAATATGTATATATTTTATTTATTTATTTATTTATTTTTGAGGGAGGGAACAGAGCAGGATTAAGAGGCTACAGGGGTTGTCCTTCCCAAATACTCTCTTTCTACAGAGTAGGAGTGCCTGAAATCCGAATATAATCTCACTGCACTCAGTTGAGTGAGCAAATGAGATGGGCCCAGAAGGAGTATCCAAATACAAATCTACAAGAGGGGTGGGCAGTTTCAAAGCCACCAACATTAACACCAAAACAAGAACAGGGAGGGTGGGTGGGGAACTAACTGTAGACAGCCAGCCACAACTTCAGTTGAGTTAATATTCAGTGAGAAACACAAGTAAATAAATTAAATACAGTACTACATGAAAAAGAGCAGATAAAAGTGTACTTAAATTCACTTATATGTCCAGTTGATTTCAGGTAGATCTTAGCCGGCCAAAGCTCAGGTATTAAGCAGAGATAACCCAAAATGTACCAGTTATATAAGGCAGGACAGAATATCAGTGATGAGGTGAAACTACCCCCTCTCCCACTGCTATCAGTTGCTACACAGAAATTCTAACAAGTACTCTGTAGGGAGACAGCCACAACTTCAGTTGAATTAATATTCATTGAGAAACACAAATAAATTAAATACAGTAATATATGAAAAAGAGCAGATAAAAGTGTACTTAAATTCACTTATATGTCCAGTTGATTTCAGGTAGATCTTAGCTGGCCAAAGCTCAGATATTAAGCAGAGATAACCCAAAATGTACCACTTATATAAGGCAGGACAGAATATCAGTGATGAGGTGAAACTACCCCCCACTGCTATCGATGGCTACACAGAAATTCTAACAAGTACCCTGTAGAGAGACAACCACAACTTCAGTTGAGTTAATATTCAGTGAGAAACACAAATAAATAAATTAAATACAGTACTATATGAAAAAGAGCAGATAAAAGTGTACTTAAATTCACTTATACATCCAGTTGATTTCAGGTAGATCTTAGCCGGCCAAAGCTCAGATATTAAGCAGAGATAACCAAAAATGTACCACTTATATAAGGCAGGACAGAATATCAGTGATGAGGTAAAACTACCCCCCCAATGCTATCAATGGCTACACAAAAATTCTAACAAGTACCCTGTAGAGAGATGGCCACAACTTCAGTTGAGTATTCAATGCACTCAAGGAATATAGATCTGGCTTGCTTGCTCATTAGGTAAGGAGTGCTAGCCAGATTGGGGAATGAACCCCCCCAACACACACACACTTTCTGGCTCTTCAAGTCTTAGTGTTGAGGGACCACCAGAATGACACCAGGCACTAGATGAGCCAGTTATGGCTCTGGAGTAAGATATGGTTGTTTGTGTTATAAGTTATATTAAAAATTATTTAAAACAGTTAGTAAAGCAACTGAAAGAGCATTCTAAGTATTTGTGCCAATTTCCTTGCTCAACTTTTTTTTCTCAAATTCCATGAGTTGTACTTGTTGACTATTGCCAATATCCTGGCAGATCGATTTAGTGCCAACTTCACCCCCCTCTCACCCCCTAAAAGACCCATCTCAATACCAAAAGATTGCCAAATTCCGTTAATCACGGCCACACAGGTAGAAACCGCACTCTCCAAAGCTAAAAATACAGCATCCATGGGACCAGATGACATCCCAGACTATATACTACATGAACTGGCACCTCACCTAAGTGTCATGTTTAATCATAGCCTCACCTCAGGCTTCGTGCCCATTGAGTGGCGCACAGCTACAGTTATCCCACTCCACAAGGGGGGATCCACCTTGGATCCCGGGAACTACCGTCCCATCAATCTGACAAGCCTGATCTGCAAGGGCATGGAACGCATTAGTATGGAACTTATAAACAAAGACATTGGCAACCTTCAAACACTGGACCCCACCCAGTTTGGGTTTGTGAAGGGCCGATTTTGTCTCCTGAATCTGATTGACTTCTTCAAATCAGTCTCCAGAGCTGTGGACGAGGGTAAGGTGGTCCACACAGCCTATCTGGACCTCGCCAAGGCCTTCAACACCATCCCCCACTCTGGAATCATAGATAAACTTACTAAGCTGGGCATAAATCCCTACGTCAGTCGATGGGTTGCCAACTGGCTTACTGACAGAACCCAGACTGTAAAAGTAGCTGACTCCAAATCCACCTCCAGACAAGTGACAAGTGGAGTACCTCAGGGTTCAGTCCTGGGACCACTCTTGTTTGGCATCTACTTCTCTGAAGTACAGGCCAACAATAAGGGACTCTGGCTAACAAAGTTTGCAGATGACTGTAAACATACTGGGAGCCATTATTGAATCCCCAAATGATGTGGATATTCCACAAAAGGGCCTTACAGAAATAGATGCCTGGTGCCAGAGCCATGGGCTCAACCTTAATGCCAAGAAATGTATAGTTATCCAGTTTGGAAAAAAAACATGTACCCATGAATTACCACATAGGTGTCAGTACACTAAACATCGAAAGTGTGATGAGAGACTTAAGGACACAGGTGGACAGTGGTCTCACTTTCGATAACCACATCGTCACAACAGTCAGGAAATCCTTCTATGTGGCACACCTCTTCACTAAGGGCTTTTCATCCAGAAAAAAGGAGGTCATTGTCCCTCTGTAATCATCCCTCATTAGACCCATTATAGAATATAATGCCCCGTTTGGTATGTACCTCACAAGACATCTGCAACAGCTGGAAAGGCCACAGAAATACCTCACTAAAAGAATCACAGGCGTAAAGCAGATGCCATATGCTGACCGTCTTAAAAAAACTCCAGCTATACTCTGTCACATATAGTCTACTCAGAGGTGATCTCTGCTTAACATACAAGGCCATGTCAAACCCTGAGCTGTTGGACATGCTCCACTTAAAGAAATCCCAATCCCTCAGAGCCACACACTCCAGGGATCTAAACCTTGTCATCACAATGAACAAAACATGCGGGAGGGATAGGTTCCTGACCCAGAGACTCCCCATACTTTGGAACAGACTGCCCATACATCTCAAGCAGAGCGCCTCCTTGACCCTCTTCAAAAGGAACCTTGATGATTGGATGGGAGATTGGAAATTCACCCCGGGATCATGTCAGTCGCCCTGCTAGATAGGGGTCCAGAGAAGTAAATATTGTGGGAAGAAATATCCAGGGAATTGTTATGGCTAGGCTTGTATAGGCCCTAGGGCTGATAGCCTAGTGCCAACCTATGAAGCATCTAAAATTGCTCAACCATGTTTTAATGTTTTGCTTGGCATGGGTAAGATGGTACAGCCTGAACTTTGGAAGTAAGTGTCATGTGCATGATGTGAAGCTCAGGTTTGTTGATCTTTCACAGAGATGGTTTTCCTTTGGCTGTAGGTTATAGGAAGATAGAATCCCTGCTCCTCTGAGTTTCTTTGGAACTTTGTGGCTCATGTACAGGAATCTGGGCCGTTTCATCTCTTTCATGCCTTGTCCATGCATTCCCTCAAATCTGTGATAATCAATGCTTCTGTCGTTGCCTTTATAGGTTCATAGATTAGTACTAGGCTAATTGCCCTTGTGGACCATTTTAAGCCTAGCCAGTTACCCCATGAAAGAATCAAACCCTGCACCAACACTTTAACCAGTATGTCAACCTCCAACCCCTATACCTTTGCTATAGGAAGGTTTCAGATTCTTGAGTTCTTATGTGGCAGTTATAGCTGCTTTGTTAGTCTTAAGGTCCTATGGAGACCCCTGAGTGAATTGTGGCTTTTGTTTCACAGGGCTTGCGCTGTTGGGGTACAAGTTGGTATTCCTTTGAGGTACTGCCTGAGGCCAATCTTTCCTAGGTTCATAGATTAGTACTAAGCTAACTGCCCTTGCGAGCCATTTTAAGCCTAGCCAATTATCTCTTGTGAGACTCAAACCCTGCACCTTGTGTTTGTAAGGCAAACACCTTAACCATTAGGCCACCCTTCCATCAGAATCTCACACACATGGAGTATACATTCTCATGTGGTGCATGATGTGGTGGCTGTTTTACTGGTGCATAGAGCCACTCTGTTCCAGGATCCCCAACTGCTTCTAGCCTTTCTTTCAGTTTGGATGTTATTTTATGTATGGTATTAAGTTAAGTGCTCATTGTTTAAAAAACATAAGTGTGCTAAGTGTTTCTGCATTTGCTCTGCTCAGGATCACTTTAGGAAATGCCCAAAGACATTGCAGCGAGAATCTTTAAGCCTACCTGATAATGTGCATTTTGATAGAAATGGAAGATGCCCATCATAAGAACTGACTTTGAGGGGTGATATCTTCAAAACTAAGATAGTCACAAATGTGTTTGGCAAAGGAGCACAAGGTCAGACCAAGGCCAAAATATACAACCAGTCACTAAGATGAAGTCCAGACCTTTGCTGATTTTATGGTCTCTCTCTCTCTGGCTTGCAGAGTTGCCATCCCTTTCCTCTTCTTTGGATTACTGTAAGTGTGACTGATTGGACAGTTTGTCAGCACCTGCCTTTTGATTTGAGACCTAGGAGTGGGTGCTGCATTTTCTCATGTGCTCAAGGGCATGTCTGTTTTACTGCCTTGTTAAGGGCATGATTCATTTTGAGTCCAAAAGATCCAATATGTTTGTTACCCTTGCCCTTATCAAAACTACTTTAGCTGCAGTGGTTGAGCAGGGACCCACAAATTGTGGTCTGCCTGCTGCATCTACCATAATGTTGAACCTTTCCTTTTTCAGTGTTTGCTAAGAGGTGGTTGTATGGCTGAGGAAGAACATTATTCAGCACTCTTAAGTTGTTGCCAGTGCCTTGCATGGCAGTGGTCCCTCAAGTGTGGGTATCGTTTTCAACATTTGCTTTGGTGTATGTCAGGGTCCTGCTGTTTCTTCTCTAGCATAGGACAGATGCCCTCAATCCCACTTGCATTGGGAGGCACAAGCCAACCACTCCAGGAGCTGATGAGTGGAGACTCCATCCCTTCTTCCACTGAGTCTTAACAGGTGGCCAGTGTGACTAATGAGTTAATGTGTCCTTTTCTTGGATAACTCAGAGCATCTTGTCAGTTAGAAAAAAAACTGTTTATTTAAATGTTGTTTGAACAATAACAGATGTTCAGATGTTCTTTTGAAGGGTACAGAAATCCCCTTTTAGTAGTGATGTGTGTTGGGGGGGGGGGGGGGTTGGCAAAGCCTTCCACAATCTCCATGTAGAGGGTTTTGTCTTTGTCTCCATTTACTTATTATATGCATCTCTGTGGTGAGGAAAGATTTCTCTGTGGCAGTTAAAGAATGTGCAAATGTTCATAGTAACATCTGCTGTTTCCGCCATCATATGTGGAATGTCTTGCCAGTAGGTAGCCTGGAGGTCAGCCTGACGTCTAGAGTTGTGCCCCCCCAGTGATTTCAGCCAGCTCCATCCTGTCTACCATAAGCATGCCAGTGGTATAAGAGAGAGACTTTGATCAACACCATGTTCAGAACTTTCTAGATGCAACAGTAGTACATTCAGGGGCAGACATATCATCAGCCATTTAATTTTCTTTGGTTAATAAGTGTTGGGCTGTTATCTGATATTAGCCCTATCTTGTCTGTGACATAGCTCTTGTGCTACTACTTGTCCTAAGCTTTGAGTTTACATGGGTTCCCATTTGTGAATTTCACTTCTGTCCCTTTGTAAATAGTTCCATTCATTTCTCTTTTCTTCTTTCAGGACAGTGCACTACCCTTGCCTTAAGAGTTTCTGCATTGCTCCATTTGATTTTTTGTTTACACTTATTTTGTAGGTGAAAAAGTGTGTATCCCTACAACAGTTGTCCCATCAAATGCTTTCCATTCATGTCTGAAAGGAAGGAATGTCTTAGGGTACTCTTCATCTTTACTTTTCCCTTTCTTCTGGGATTAAGATCACCATCACCAGGTTTACTCTGCTTTTACCATGGATGTTGGATCACATATTGCCCAGTACTTTTCAGTTAATTCACTGCTGGCTTACTAGATTCCTCTTTCTCAAAGAATCGTTTTTTGCTGACCTTGCACATTATGTTCCAGTTTTGTTTTAGACTCTCTCTATTGGTGTCCTGTTAATGGAATACTTTTACTGTAATGCCTATTAATTTATTCTATTCATGTTATTTATTTTACATTTGTTTTCTGGCAAAGTGTGACTGGACAAATTGTCCTTTTTCAGGGTAGGCCCATGGAGAAAAGCTCCACATTTTTTTCAAAAAAAAAAAATATATATATTTTTATACAGTTACGTGACACATTTTATAAAAAGTTGTTTAAGCAACAGAGATAGACAAGTTAAAAGTTTAGTTTAGAATCTACAGTACAATTTGATAAGGTATAAATAAGCATGATTGAATTTAATTAAGTAGGACAAAGTTAGAAAAGGAATATTTGATAAATAATTTTAGATTGTATTTCTGTAACTGCCAGTAAGTCAGCTTATTGCTAACCAGGGTTTGTGCATGAGCAGATGCAGGTATTAGATAATTGTGATTTGAGTAGTTTTTATTACATTTTGGAGTGTTGGTAGTGGACCTACTATATAGAGGCAAGGAATTCCAAGTTCTGGCTGTGCAGTTATCATAAAGGGAATCACCAGTGGGATTATTAGATTTGGATATGTTTAAAAATGATTTGCTACTGGAACACAGTACCCGGTTATTGGAGTAGTGCATTAGTAGGTTTTGAAGGGCTGGGTTTTTTCTTCTTGTTGATTAATTATTTGATAAGCGAAGGTGAGTTAATTATAAATTAGTAGATTTGGTAGTTCAAGCCAATAGATCTGTTTTATTGCCAAGCAATCATGGAGTCTGTAATTGGATTCTGTGGCAAACTTTGCAATTTTATTATTACAAGTTTTGAGTTTTACAAGGTCAGATTTCTTTGGGTTTGTGAGAGTCTGTGAGGTGCATGGTAGGGTAGAGATAAGGTGGGTTCTTGCAATTGTGGCCTTTGCATTTTTGTTTAGAAATTGCTTATTTCTGTACAGGGTTCCTAGCTTTTTGTGTACTTTTTTATTGCCTGTGAGATGTGTATGTTGTATTTCATGTTGTGGTCTTTGACTACTACAAGGATTTTGGTTTGGGACACTGGAGAAATAATTTTATTGTTTGATGATGAGTCATTAAATGGGTGAGAATCTGTGGCTCTAGTTGGATAGAAGAGCATGAGCTTAGTTTTATTAGGGTTGAGTTGTAAGCTATACGTTAATTAGCCAGGATTCCACTGCAGTGAAGGACTGCTTGGTTATTTGTTGAAACTTTTGAAATGTTTGGGCTGCACAAATCAAGGTGGAATCATCTGCATATTATACTAAGTAGGCATGTAAGGTAGAATTGTGAAGATTGTTAGTAAAAATAGTAAAGGGAAGAGGTCCCACTATTGATCCCTGTGGTACCCCAAGGTGGGAAGCAGTAGTGGTGAGATATTTTGTTGGCATTTTACGGCTTGCTGACATCCATTTAGATATTGCTGGACCATGCAAGTCCAGAATGGCTAAGTCTGAGTTCAGAAAATATATTTAAAAGTTTAGAGTGAGAGACAGTATCGAAAGCTTTGGAAAGATCAAGAAGGATAGAGGAAACTAAATTGCCATCATTGAGGTGGTGTTTAACAATGTTAGTAAAGCTTATAGGGGCAGCGGTGGTACTATGGTTAGGCCAAAATCCATGCTGAGGGTTAGAAGATTATTAGAGATTAGATAGTTTAGGATTTGTGAATGAATGCACCTTTTAAGAAGTTTTGATTGTGGAGATAGTATAGCTGTTGGCCGGTAAATGGACAGTTCTGTTGAGTTTCCACCTTTGTGTAAAGGGGTGATATGTGATATTTTCCATATTACTGAGACTTAATGTTCTGAAATTGATTGATTTATGAGTATAGACAGTGGATAGGAGATTGCTTTTGCAGTGATTTTAAGATATTGGGCAGGTAGATTATCGGCTGCAAGTGTTGTAGGTTTAATATTTTTTGAGATATTTTACTATGGTGCCTATTGGGACAGGTTGGAAAGAGAAGCTGTTGGGATCAAGGGTAGGTGTTGTATGAGCTTGGGGGGGGATTGGTGTTTGTAAGGGCTAGTGTGGATTCAGTGAAGTATCTATTAAATTGTGTGGCTACGCTATCATTAGTATTGGTGGGTGATTGGGGAGGGTGTACGAATTTGTCCTGGTTGTAGGATTTTTTTTTATGGCAGTTCAGAACTTTTGTGGTTTTTTTGATTTTTTGATTGTATGTTGTTGTATTAATTTGTTTTGTCTAATTTGCTTTTTAGCCTTGTTTCTTGATTCCAGATATGTCTGTTGATTTGTTACAATTTTATTATTGTAGTTTTATTATCTTGTCGTTTTTCCCAGGCCTTGTCTCTGGTTTTTACCAGAAATCTTGTTTCTTTGGTTATCCAGTGGGTATAGTTCGATTTTTATCCTTATTGTTGTAGGAGGGGCCATTATGTTTAAGATATTGAGAAAGGTGGAGTTAAAATTTTCAACTGCAGTATCTAAAGGACGATGTTTGAGTGGTGCCCAGTTGCAGTGTTTCAGACTGGTTATGAAATCTTGGGGATTACATTTTTTTGTTGCAGAATTGTTGTTAGCTAGTGTGTTTCATTGGATTTATTCGGTGCCTGAGAATATAGGTTGGGAGATGGTCACTGAGGCTGTCTGGGAGACGGCCAGAGTGCAGGGGTAGATGTGACCTGTTTGTTAGGATCCAGTCAAGGATTAACTGCTTCTTTGAGATTTTGTCAGCTTTGGTGCAAGTTTGAATTATTTGCATGAAACCATGGAGGTTAATATCATCAGAGGGATTTAGAGAGCTACAGGAGAACCAGTCTACATTAAAGTGTCCCACGATAATGGTTTCCTGAGGGAGGGATGCTGCTGTCCAATGTAAGATGTGTTCTAGATTAGACAGGGTGTTACCAAGTGAGATATAAGCCCCAACTATATTTAGGTGTTTCTTTGAGTTAATTTTTAGTTTAGTAAACATTATTTCAGTGTTATTAAACTGTGGGGCGACTTGGTGTATAGTTTCTAGGTTGAGGTTGTTTATATAGAAAGACTATGCCTCCTCTCTTATTTTGTCCATATAAGATTATGTATATTGTATCCAGGGGGTAGTATTTCATTGTTAGTGATGTCTGGCTTTAGCCAGGCTTCAGTAATTAGATCTATGTCTGGAGTGTATAGAGGGAGGGGGCATGCCATTTCTGTATTTTAGGTTCATAGGTTCATACTAGGCTATCTGCCCTAGGGCATTTACAAGCCTAGCCAGAGTGTGTTTGGCTTTCGCCACCCCTTGGAATGAGTTTACTGTGCCCATTTTAAGGTTGTGTTTACTGTGCCTCTGTCTAGTAGTGACACAGAAGTGATCCCCGGGGTAAACCTACGATCTCCCATCCACTCGTCAAGATTTTTCTTGAAGAGAGTCAGTGAGGGGCTCTGCTTAACATGGACTGGGATTCTATTCTAGAGTGAAGGGAGCCTCTGGGTTATAAATCTGTCCCTCCAGCATGTCCTATTTATTTCTGTGCTGAGGTTCAAGTCACTTGATCACGTAGCTCTAAGGGATTTGGATTTTCTGAGGTGGAGCATGTCCATTAATTCCGGGTTGGACATGGCTTTGTACGTCAGGCATAGATCGCCTCTGAGTAGGCGGTATGCAACTGAGTAGAGCTGGGGTTTCTTTAGCCGAGCAGCATATGGCATCTGTTTGAGTCCCTTGATCCTCTTAGTGAGGTAATTTTGGGGTCTTTCTAGTTGCTGCAGGTGTCTGGTAAGGTACATCCCAAATGGGGCATTGTACTCAATTATGGACCTGATGAGGGATGAGTAAAGGGGCACAATGACCTCCCTTGATCTAGATGTAAATCCTTTCATGATAAGGTGGGCTATATAGTGGGTCTTTCTAACCACTTTAACAATGTGGTTGTCAAAGGAGAGGTTACTGTCAACTTGGGTCCCCAGGTCCCTAATTACTTCTTCTGTACTTAATGGATTACCTCCTATGTGGTAATTTGTGGGCACTTTGTTTTTGCCAAAGGGTATAACTATACACTTTTTGGCGTTTAGTTTAAGGCCAAGGCTCTGGCACCAGTTATCCGTCTCTATGAGACCCTTTTGGAGGATGCTTTTGTCAGCTGGAGAGTCAATTATGGCGCCCAGTTTGCAGTCATCTGCGAACTTGGTCAGTCACAGTCCTCCCGTGTTAGCCTGTACCTCAGAAAAATATATTCCGAATAAGAGAGGTCCCAGGACTGAGCCCTGTGGGATGCCATTTGTAACTGATTTAGAGTCTGACATGGCTCCAGCAACTCTGACCATGTGGGTTCTGTCCTTGAGCCAATTTGCAACCCATCTTATGACATAGGGGTTTATATTTAGCCTGGAGAGTTTGTCTACGATGCCCGAGTGGGGTATTGTGTCAAAGGCTTTTGTGAGGTCTAGGTAGGCTGTGTGGACCACCTTACCCTCATCAATGGCCTTGGTGACTGTCCCAAAGAAATCTACCAGGTTCAGGAGGCAGGATCTGCCCTTGACAAAGCCGAATTGGGTAGGATCCAGTGTCTGTAGGTCCCCAATTTCTTTGTTTATGAGTTCCATAATGATCCTCTCCATAGCTTTGCTCATTTTGTTCATTATGTTCCTGAGGTTTATATTTAATAATAGTAAGTCAGCTCCTTTTTTGGGAGATTTAATAGACGTTGAGGCTGGTTTGGGATGTGAAGATTTTGATAGGTTGGATTAGTTTTGGGGCCAGGGTTTTGGTGAATGTCATCACTAAGAATGAGCTGAGATGCTATATGTACAAGTAGTTTTAGGTATTTAGATATAAACATATTGTATTTCAGTTTTACACTGGAATCAGATTGCTGTAAATGATGTGTGGTTTATGCTTGTGGGGTTATAGATTGTTGGTGTTGTAAAATTTGTGTTTTTTTGATGTGATGGGTTTGGGTAAGGGTAGTATGAGATGATCGAGGAGTGTCTAGTTCTGTGTGGTAGGAGGTTATATGAGCAGCTATTGAAAGAATTAAGAGAGCTGTCAAGTATAAAGGTAACATATTGTGTGGATGGGAGATATATATATATATATATATGTGTGTGTGTGTGTGTGTGTGTGTGTGTGTATGGGTCTACTTCATTTGCCCTAACTTCCAGTTGACTGACACCCATTTGACTGAGACCAAATGACTGAAATTTCATTTGACTGACAAGTTTTATTGGCAGTCTCCAGAGCACTGTAAGGCCAGTAAATGGAATATGTCCCCTTCCCCACTGTAGTGCGACCCTGGAATTAGAATATATAGTTAGGGGGGTGTGGGGGGCAAAGCCCTCCATTTACTTTTGTTTTACTAAGCAATATTAAAGAAAAACCAAACAATATGAAATTAAGTGGGGGGCTGTGCCCCCCACACCCCCCTTACTATATATTCTAATCCCAGGGTCGCACTACAGTGGGGAAGGGGACATATTCCATTTACTTGCCTTACAGTGCTCTGGAGACTGCCAGTAATACTTGTTAGTCAAATGAAGTGTCGGTCAAATGAAATTTCACTCAAGTGGAGTCAGTCAATTGGAAGTTAGGGCAAATGAAGTAGACCCGTATATATATATATATATATATATATATATATATATATATATATATATATATATATATATATATATATATATATATATATATATAAACAGTGTGAATTATAAGTATTTGTAGTATAGGAGGGTTAAGAGTATTTGGTAGAAACAGTGGTTTTTGATATGTGGAAGTCCTTAATCATCATCTTCTTCTTCTTTCGGCTTTTCCCGGATAGGGGTCGCCACAGCAGATCACCTGTCCGCTCATGATTGGCAGTAGAGTTTTACGGTGTCGAGTTGCCAGCCAGGCACCCAACCTTCCACGGAAGGCACACACACGCACGCACTCACACCTAGAGGCAATTTAGAGTGTCCAATACACCTACAGCATGTATTTTGGGATGTGGGAGGAAACCGGAGCACCCAGAGGAAACCCACACAACCACAGGGAGGACATGCAGACTCCGCACACAAGGCACCCCAGCCGAGGATCGAATCTGATAACCTCTTGCTGTGAGGCGGCAACGCTAAATTTTAATGATGGTGGCTTGTTAATATGAAAAGTTGTTAAGTAGTAGATAAGTGGAGTGAGTAGAGTGGTGTGGATGGGATGTAGATTGGAAAAACTGGGTTGGGTAATTAAATTTTGAATTAATATCAATTATAAGTAAAGTTTGTTGTGATTGGTTTGCTTTGAAAAAGGGGGAGTGACTGTGTGAAAATAAATGTAGTCATTCTCTGCTTAATTTCCAGATTTCTGTTTGTTATTGAGGGCCCTCCACTTGTTCAATAATATTTTTCCATATACTAGGCCTCAGGCTGATTCATTCTGTGACAGGCTGTTGGAGGGAATATCGATTTCTGGTGTTTTTCTGTGAGTCTACTTGAGGTCTTCTTTTGCTGGCCTTATACCTTGCTTCAAGTTGCCCACTCTCACATTTATTTCCAAATGTAAATTTTTACCTTAATAGTTCCTACTCTTCATCCAGGGATACTGTTTATTCCCTGATAATCACCTTACCCTCACTCTGGTAGTTAGCATAAATGTGAAGTAGCTCTTATTCATTGTACTTCGGGCTCAAGAAGAGGAACAGTAAACTCTGTCATATTTTTAAGAAAAAGTATTAGTATTAATCTTTCTTTTCCTTGTGAAACATTTGTTAATTTCTAGAGGTGCTGCCTTTAAAGATATTTGAATGTCAGATATCTCTAGTGCAGGTACTTTTGTAAATGCTACCTTTCTAGACAACCTTTACAATGATCTACCCAGTAAGTTACATCAGAGAATCTGTAGTAGAGTTAGAAGAAACTGGGCCAGTCCTGTAAGCAAGTTATGTACTTACTATGGTAATAAATGTGTACAGAATAGGTCCCTCTTCCTGTCTATCCCAACCCTCCTTCCTCCTCCTTTTTTGATAGGGGTTTGGAAGTTGCTGTAGAAAACTTTTTTGTCCTTCCTTGGTTTCTTGTGCTTTGCCTTCAACAGGCTAACTGAGATCATTTGGGGAAAAGAAGTGGAGTTGAGTAACCTGAGAAAGTTTTAGGTGTCAAGTTGCCAGAGTCCTGACGGTCTTGCACAGAAATAGAGGAAGCTAGACCTAGTCCTATGCATCTATCATTAAAATAAGTACATAGCTTTTGCTTTTCTGGCCTTAACCCTCCCCACTGTTGATTTGTGTACTGTTAGACACTAGGGCTTGTTGTGTCTTCCCCTGTGAGTGAGCATTTTCGGCCATATTTACCATGAAAGCTGTCACACAGATGCAGCTTAGGAGGGCCAAGCATGTGTTCCTGATCCATACACTGTTTTCTGTGCATCTCTGTCTGTGAAGTAGCTGCTAGCATTACAGGTCATGGACCCCCCCCAGATCACTTAGCTGAGCTGGCCATTCATTCCTTCCCACCTTCAAGTGCCAGCTTCTCCAGCAGCCTGTTTGCTAGTTGATCATGAGTCTTTTGAACCAGTGACAGGAGTTCATCCCTCTGGACTGAGGAGCTGATGACTCCATCTACTGCCTTTGTCTCATCTATTTTTGCATGCCATGCATCCTTCAACTCTCTCATGACATTGTCTGTTTCTTGTCATCCTCTAGACATCCCCAGCGGCTCCACAGTCTCTGCCAGTGTAGTCAAGTGTTTTATGGTGAGGGCGAGAGACAGGTATTCCCAGTCTAGGCAAGAGTTCTGTGATTTGTGTCTCATTCATTCATTCCATTTTTCCTCCCTCTAGTGAGAGTTTGGTGGTAGGGAACAGGCCAGCTTTCAGGTCCAACTGAGTAGCATATTTTGTCTCAGAATTCCACCCCTTCAAAAAATGTGTTTCTGCATGCTGACGTCCATAGTAAGTGCACTTACACAGGAGTGGTATATGATCTACAAGCCTGTGCTCCATAGGGGTAACACTTAGTGCTCCCCGTCTAGATGTCATCCAGTTGGAGAGCTGGAATAACTTCCCTTCCCAGGGGCTGGATGAGCCAGCAGTCGGCACTCACCATCATCATCCCTGTCCTGGCTGTTTGAGAATCCAAGCCACTGTTCCAAGATGGGTCATAGTCAGGGCTTCATCCTTGTGTGCCATAGAGGAGAGTTTGAAGTAGTTAAAAAAACACCATTATTTTAACAATCATTTGTGCCCCTTCCTTATAAATTCCATTTATTTCTCTCCTGACTGTAGTACTTCCAAATTGCCATCCCCATCTATTCTCCTTTTTTGATGGATTCATGCCCAGCTGTGTGAAATCTTTCTCTCTTATTCAGGTTTCTGCATTTTCGTCACCAGTTTGATAATTCCCTGCCAGTTTACTTTTCTGACTTCTCTGTGGCCTGCAGCACTGTGTAATTTATTCCATGTGCAAACTTTGTAATGCCCTGTACAGTAGAAGAATGATCCCTGAATCTTTGGGTTCTGATCGTCATACTTTGCACCTGGCATCCTATAGACCTTCACTATTGCCCTTGGTTATTTCTTAATGTAATTCAGTTTTAATTGTTCTGCTCTCTTAAGATGTAGTCTCTTCGCCTAGGATGTTTTTTCATGACCATCCCCAATACTCAAGTAAGTGTTCAAATTTGAGTTTCTTGTATCATATCTCTATAACTACTAGTCTGCCCAACATGTAGTCCATTCCGGGTCTCTGTTGAGTCAAGTTATTCCACCTATGACTACAACACCTGTCCACATAGCCTGCAAAGATGCTCTTGCTTTCAGACTCCAGTGCTAGGGCTTCATCTGTCACCGATGTATTAAAAAGGACTGCACTCAGGACTAAATTTACTGACATTTTAGTCCGTTTGACAGTGCCAGGCAGGAATGTCATTCCAAGTTGGCTAGTGGGAACTGTTAGTGTCCTTCAATTCCTGTGTTGCAGTATTCTAGGTGTGCGATTTCCTGCCCTCAGTTGACTCAAATGTCGGCTTCTATACAAAGCTTCAGCTTGGCTGCTGTAGTGTGCGTGGGACATCACACATAGGGCCATAAACCAAGGAGACTTAAGTGTGACATCTGCACGCACAATCCTAAGAACTTTTCAGCCGTAAACGACATTCGCATCGTACTTTTGCTTCTTCATAGACGTCGCATCTTAAAGATAAGTAGCTCGTTTGGTTTCAGATTTTCTTATTTTTGACGATTGTTTTAGCTAATGCTTGGTTGTTGTAGCCTTTAGCTGATGTCAGGAAAAAAGGGAAAGTGCCAATACGGGTGCCAGATACCCCATAATAAAGCCCATGACAGATGTGTTTTTTGCCTAGGCCGGGAACACGATCACTCCTCCTGCGCTGTTTGTCAATCGTTTGTGCCTAAGACCTTGCTCAGCCATCTAGCTGCATTAAATCTCTACTTCGAGAACCATCGCCTCAAATGGTTAGCCCATAGGATGGATCCTGCATCAGAGGCCGCACCTGAACGTCATGCAAGAAGCCCAAGGTTCCTAGGCCTTCTTCGCCTGCCGCTCTGCTTCCCAACGCACCAACTGCCAATCTAGGGGTTGAGGCACGCTCGGAGGACCTGTTGACTGCAGCGACGTCCCTAGAGGAAGCCGTTTCTCAGCCGACTACCGGCACATCCTCTGAGCTGACGTAGATATCGACACTCATCGAGGTCGAGGGGGAACCAATTTCGGTGGTACCTCCGGCAGGAATCCAGACTTTGGATGTGCTAATCTCTAGACCCAATGCCAGGCCACTCTCTACTTCCTCTCCGGCCAAAAAGAAGCAGAAAACTAAACATACCTCCTCTTCTTCAGAAGTCACACTGGATTGGCAGGCCTTCACTTCCTCTCTCATGCAGGCCTTCAGCCTCATCCACTTCCGAGCCCTAGGCCTGTCTCTATTTCTTCCCTCCCATCCATAACCCCTCAGGTCAGGGAAGAAGAACATGACTCTTCTTCCTCTTCATCAGAGGGGTCCATTTCTTATGTTTCCCAGATTGCCTCCCCCAGGAATATTACTCTCCGGATGAGGAATCGGTGGAGGGGGACTCTCCCCCTGAGGACACTTCTTTTGGTGAGACCATCACCAAGATGAAGGATTACTTTAAATGGGACACTTCCCAAATGACTGACACCCAAAAAGGTACTTTGAACTGCTGCCAGTGGAATCATCCTCCCCTTTAGCAGTTCCCCCTGTTCTGGCTGCTTACTTGGAAGCCTTCAATGTGGAGTCTAAGGCGTCGGACTCCCAGCCTCCAGCCCCTAAGCATCCTGACCGCTTCTGTAAAGTACCAGAGGACCACAAGTTCTTAGTTAAGCCACGCTTGGTAGACCCAGCTGTTATTGCCACCATGGCAGATACGCAAACTAGACTGCTGCCCACTGCCTCCCTACTACCCACTGACAAAGACAGTAAGTACATGGATAGTATGGGGAAGAAGGTGTACACGTCTTCTACTTTGGGTTTCAGAGCCATAAATTATCAGACCCACATGACCAAGTATGCATTAGACTTGGTCTCTCAAGCCTCCTCCATGGTGGCTTACTTGCCTGACAGTCCCAGCAAGATGGACATTTCATCCATTTCCTTGGCCCAACAGGTAGCCAGGCACTACATAAGGTGCAGCTGTGATGCTGCAGAAGCATCCGCCAGGTCTGCACATCTGCTTCAGTCCTCAGGAGGTAATCGTGGCTAAAACTACAAAACCTCCCCGAGGACTTCAAGGCTAAAATCCTGGATGCCCCTCTGGACCACAGTGTGCTGTTTGGAAAACAGTCTGCTGACCTTTTTTAAAAATCTACAAGAAAAAAGCATAGAACTCCAGGATATTAAGCACCTGCAGATGTCGCCCATACCAAAGTATTATAGGAACTACCCTGCTAAAGACACCTTTGTAAGACGTACTCCACAGTCCTCCTCTTCCAGGTCCAGGAGAGGGGCCAGAAGACCTTCTAACTCCAGATTCTCTACTCCACCACAGCAACCCAGAGAGCCCTTTCAGGACAGAGGAGGCCCCAGTAATGCGTGACTGCCTTGCCCACCTCCCCCTCTCAGCCCGCCTTTTCCACTGTTTCCCCCTTTGGCAATCCATCACTTCAGACCACTGAGTCTTAAACATTATCCAAAAAGGGTGCTTCCTATCCTGGAAAGAGAAGCCAGCCAGAAGGGGCATCCTTTCCCTCCCCAAAAAACAGGCCCATCTCATGCCACAAGTTCTGGCAGATCTTCTACAGCTAGGCACCATAGAGCCTGTTCCTCCAGGACAAGAAGGAAAAGGGTTTTACTCCCGTCTCTTCCTGGTCCCCAAAAAAAGATGGCCCCTGGAGACCCATCTTAGATCTGTCCTTTCTAAACCTACATCTTCAGGTGCTCTCCTTCAGAATGCTCTCTCTCCCCACTTTGCTGCCTCTCATTCCAGCCAAGGCCTTCATGGTCACCATAGACCTAAAGGAAGCCTACCTGCACATACCCATCAGGAGTTCCCACAGGCATTTCCTGCATTTCTCTGGCCCTTCCTCTCATTTCCAATTTACTGCCTTGCCCATTGGTTTAACCACAGCCCCCAAGGTCTTTACAAAGTGCCTAGCCCCAGCTATTACCTTCTGCAGACCTCAAGGGATACAAATTTACCCTTATCTGGACGACATCCTGATTCTGGCAGAGTCCAGGGATGCTCTATTAAAGCATCAACATTTCACCATATCCCTTCTGCAGAACACAGGATTCACCATCAACCTCCCCAAATCCTCTCTGATCCCATGCCAGGACAATATTTTCCTTGGTTGCAGAATCAGAACAGACCCAATGAAGGCCTTTCTTTCTACCTCAGGACAAGGTTCTGTCTTTAACTTCCCATGTCTAGGAAGCTCTGCTACCCTGAAAGGTGACGGCAAGACAATTTCTTAGACTCCTGGGTTTGATGGCAGCAACCATCCCCATGCTACCTCTGGCAAGAATGCACATGTTCAGGCTGCAGTGGTTCCTGAAGAACACCTAGTCCCAGCACCTACATCCCCTAGAGCAGGCCATCCCAGCCCTTCACTGTCTGAAAACAGAAATCAACTGGTGGACCCACCAAGTGAAATTAAACCCAGGGCTCCCACTACAGCCCCCCACGCAACCCAAGTTATGCATACAGATGCCTCAGATTCAGGTTGGGGAGCAACTGTGGCCTCTTACAAGATTTAGGAAAAATGGCATCCCTCTCTTCAGGCCAATCACATCAATATCAGGGAAATGACAGCAGTTTTCTTAGCTCTACAGACCTTCACCCCCTTTCTGGTTCCAGGGGTGCTCCAGATTGTCATCGATAACACCACGGTGATGTGGTTCCTCAACAAGCAGGGAGAGACAAAGGCCTATCAGCTGTACAGTCTATCCCTGCTGATATGGGACTTAGCCTCCCGGCTCAACTTAGTCCTGCAGGTGGTCTACATCTCTTCACAGGACAACCACCAATTAGGTCACTTGAGCAGGACCTCCTCGCCTCAACACGAATGGATGCTGAACAGGGAGGTCTTTTTAGACATAGTCCACCGGTGGGGTGCTCCACAAATAGACCTGTTTGCCTCCCCCCCAGAAAAGGCAACTGCAGAACTTCTGCTCAAAAACCCACTCCCCTCTAGAATGGAGAGTGGACACTTTCAGCCTCTCTTGGGAGCTGAAGTTCCTTTATGCCTTCCCCCCCATTCCAACTGATTCAGGAAGTCCTCCTGAAAATTCAGAAGGACAAACCAGAAATCTTTTTAGTGACTCCCTACTGGCCAAGGCAGCACTGGTTCCCCCTACTTCACAAACTAACTGAGTTTGTGGGTCGATAAACTTTTGATACCTTTCAGACAACACTACTCAGAAGATGTGCTTTCAGTCCTAAGGGAGGCAAGGAAACCTACCACCAGAAAATCTTACCTGGCTAAATGGGAAAGATTTGCAAAATGGTGTCTGTAAAAGGGAAGGGATCCCAGCTCTGCCGAGGTTCCCCTGGTTCTTAACTACTTGTGTCAGTTGATAAAAAAGTGACCTTTCTTATTCTTCTGTAAAAGTACACCTTTTGGCCATATCAGCCTGCCTGCCCTTGGAACCCCCTTTCTGGCCAGGCTCGACGTAAAGCTCTTCCTTAAAGGGGTCTTGCACTAGAGACCACCTAGGAAACCTATCCCTCCACCTTGGAACCTTAACAACATCTTAGAGAAATTAACCCAACATCCCATTGAATCTGCCGGGCTTTCCTCCTTACAGATTTGTACATGGATGACAGTCCTTCTGGTGGCTATCACTTAAGCCAGAAGAGTTTCAGAACTGCAGGCTCTAATGGCCTGTCCCCCCTATACTGTCTTCCACAAAGACAGGGTATCCTTGTGAACCAACCTCTCCGTTATGCCTAAAGTGGTCAATGATCTCTCTCTTAACCAATCCACTCATCTGCCCACTTTTTTTCCCTCACCCACTAATGAAGGGGAGAGGATACTGCACTTCCTGGATGTGCATAGACAACTTAGATTCTACCTGGACAAGACCAAGGCCATCAGAAAGACTAACCAGCTCTTTGTCTCCTTCCACCCCACTGCCCTGGGCAAGGCAGTCTCCAAGCAAGCCATTGTATGCTGGATCAGGAAAGCTATTTGCTTCTGCTACTCTCACCACGGAAAGGAACCCCCAAGTGGAATCAAGGCCCATTCCACTAGAGCGTTGGCCACCTCAAGGGCCTTCATGAAATGCCTAGACACAGCATCCATTTTGGAAGCAGCCACCTGGGCCACTGTCCACACCTTCACCAAGCATTACAAATTGGACCAGGTTTCCAGAGCTAGGACAGGATTCGCCAGGGCAATCCTGCAGGGTCTTGTAGAACCTTCTGCATCTACCACCACCCTCTCATCCTCTTAAGCTGTGGTACACTCCCACACCTAGAATACTGCAACATAGCAATAAAAGGACATAGAATAGTTGTGTAAAATCTTACCATAACCATAGATGTCCTTCTCTTCCATGTTGCAGTATTTCTTCCTGCCCACCATTCCCCCAGGTCTTTTATACCTTCCTGTACTACCTACATTTCAGTAGGTCTCCAAGTCGCACACCTGTAAACAACTGGCACACCTCCTGCTGGGCCCTATTCTCTGCCCTATTCTCTGCCTGCTGGCCTTCAAGTTCTGAGGATTGTGCCTGCAGTCACATTTAAGGCCCCTTGGTTTATGGCCCTATGTGTGACGTCCCACGCACATTACAGCAGCCAAGCTGAAGCTTTTGTACAGAAGCCAACGTACGAGTCACCTGAGGGCAGGAAATCCCACACCTAGAATACTGCAACATGGAAGAGAAGGACATCTATGGTTATGGTAAGATTTTACACAACTATTCTTTTGTGTTCTATGGTCTTTGTAGCTTTTTCTTTCCTATTGGTCACTGTTTAGTGTGACCTTGAGATGCTGCTCACATCATTTACTATCATAATTTCGAATGAAACTCTGTCGACCGCACTATGTTCGAACACGGAAAGTCAAACTTCAAAAGCAAGCCTAGAAACGTGTTTTAACATGGGTCGAGATAGGGGTGCACTGCTATTGCCGAACTACAAACCTCGCCCCTATCTCAACCCATGTTAAAACCCATTCCTAGGCTTGCTTTTGAAGTACGACATTGCCGTGTTCGACTTTCTGTGTTCGAACATAGTGCGGTCGACTGAGTTTCATTCCAAATTATGATAGTAAACCCATTTCTAGATACTAGCTTTTGCTTTTGAAGATGCAGAGAACTGTCTTTCATCACCTTCTTTCCAGTTGTCAGAAAAGCTGTAGCTTGAAGTGGTTAAAGTCTGGATTGGCCAGATATTCCAGTCTGTTCCCCAGTATATTGCTGACAAGGACTGAAGGGACGTTATCATTTTAGATATGCACCTTTCTGACTGATTCTTCTGACTGACATTTGTTTTATATATTTTTTGATATACTCTATATTTACTAATTGTCTTCTTTATCTTCACATTTTTATCAGAGCTTCTGTTCCATCATCCTCTCAGGTGTCATGTTGAGTTTAATGCTGTAGTCAATTGCCTTCACATCAAGAGTACAGTGGCTGTATTCCTAACCATTACTTATGGTATCATTCACTTTTCCCTTTATGATGTCATTTTGGAGAGGGGTAAAAACAATTAAGTCTGGTGAAGAAGTCCATCCCCTGGAAGAACAGGACTATGGCTAATTGGCACAAGAACCACTTCATAAATAAAACTTTCATAGGTTGCACCCTCACCATACGATAATGCACCACATTGCCAAGACTTTCTACATCTTCATTGATGTGCTCAATACGAAAAGAAGTGGACACAGGCTACTTTTTGAGAGCTTGGAACTTTTAGGAATTTGTTAGTAGAAAACTATTCTGGTTTCATTTAGTTTATTTCCACTTTGTCTTTTGCTACATTTCCTGAATGTTTAACTTTTTTCATCTGAATCTTTTTGTTTTGTTTGGGTCTAGGCCCTTATTTTGTAGTCACCAGAGAACAATCATTCCATATGTGTGCCTGTGGAGGAAAATTCCATGGCAAAACATGCCAAAATTTGTGTGTATTTCTTGGAAGGATTTCTGTGGTTTATGCAACTTCTTGAGTTGTCAGAAGCCCATCAAATTTACTTTAAAGAATAAAATGTTACTTAAGCTGCAGTTAATTGGTAGACCCTCTGGTCCCCCCACTCCCCCACCGGCTGTCATTTGTACTGGGTCTAACACCCCATACTGAAAAAATGGAAGATTGTTTTTGCTCTCAGTTTCTCCATTGTTAACTGTAATAATGGATGAACCTTTGCAGAAAATTTCTGTAAAGGTTTCGGACACACTATTTGAAACAGTTCAGTTGACATATTTGTGCTGCAGTCAGGCAATGGTGTGTCCCCTTCCCAGAAGAGCTTTGATGTCTGCTGTGTCCAGGACTACCCACTCCCCTGGATTAGCAGACCCCTTGCTGAGGGCCCAGCCAAGGTGTTCTGATTTCCTTATGCTGCTTCTTCTGTGTCCATTGGAGCCAAGGAATCTTTGGCATTTTTTTCACCATTACTTAGTTTGCCTTCTTTGGTCTTGCAAATACCATAATTTGTTCATCTGGTGCCGGTTCTGAGGATGCTGGCCTTGACGTCAGTGGTATCACTCCTGATGTTAAGGTCCATGTCAGTGCTGAATACTTTGGCAGTGTGTGGTTCTTTCCTGATGCTTCTGGTGTTGGGGATCTTTCTACTCAGTTTTGTCAACTCCATTACTGTTGGTGCCTGTGATACTTGTGATACCAATGCCATGTGTTGGGTTTTGTGCACGAATAGTGATGTCAGCTACGTTGGCATTGATGTCTAGTCTGACAAATCTGACCCTAGGGCTTTCAGAGCTGAGTATTTTTTAACCAGGCACCAGGCACAGCCCTTCATAAGTACCCTTCTTTGCAGTGTATTTCAGTCCATTGCTGGCACTTTCTGTAGTGGAACAGCCTGTTCCTGAGCACTCCACCTTCCAGCATGTTGTGGAACATCAAGTTAGGCATACTGCAGACCTTTGTCATCCCCACCAGGACATCTGCAGCAAAGATATTTCATATTTCTTTTTTTGATAGACCCAGGAAGCCCCTGCTGAAGAGAAAACATGCTGAACTCCCTCTGGAGTCTTCCAGTTTAAATGTAAATGACAAGGATGTTGCCAGTGGTGCATTCCCCCAGTTGCCCACTGTTTTTGAAGTACCTGGCGCTCATCCAGCAGTAGGGATGGATAGCCCTGTGTTGCTGTATTCTTCCCACGGAGGATACTTCAGAAGGCCTTCATGTCTGCTCAGCAGTTGTGCTGCCAAATAGACTTAAGTAACTTGGTCAGAAATTTCTAGGCTTACTTTAGCCGAATAGCTGTTTAACCGCATACAGTTTTGCTGTTTTAGATACAATCTTGCTACAGTACTTGGCACTCATTCCATTAGGACTCCTGCTACATTTGCAGACTTTTTCTGAAATGTAGTTGTGATTGATATCCAACCCATCTTCCCCTGTTCTGGCATAGCTGGTTTTCAGTCTTTATTTTTTTTCTAATATTTAGGTACATTTTATGCATTGCCCCAAAGTTCTGGGGAGGTATGAGACTGTGGTGCATCACAAGATAGGAGATAGTGCTTAAGAGCTGTCCAATGCTTGCCAACCTTAGTAGATGTTCTTCGTGTTTCACTGTTGCAGTCATCACATTTGGGTTATCTGCCTGCAGGTAGCCCTCAGCCGGCCTGAATACCAGAGTCTTCGAATTTCTGTGTCAGATACTGTCGCTTCTTCCAAGACATCAGGTCGTCAGGGGTATAAAACAAGCAGCAGACACCATTACATCAGTCTTTCTTGCTGTGCGGTGCCCGAAGCAGAAGCAGTTCGCAAGCCAGTCGGCCGACTCCTGAAATTTTCGTTTTCAAGTTTCAGACCTGAAGTCTTCAAAAAGATAAGTACTTCATTGGGGATCTTTTTTTCTTGTTTTAACCGATGTCAGAAAAAATTAACAATTGTCTTGCCTGTGGAAAGCAAATACCTCGTAGAGATTTTCATTCTTACTGCATCACCTGTTTAGGCCCAGACCACGACGTCCCTTGCTGTCAGTTTTGTGCCTTGTTCAAAGTTCGAACTATTTGTCATCGGGCTATTTTTGTAGCTAAATACTTCCGTTCTCGTTCTCCATACTCCGAAATGCCTTAGTTAAGCCATCTGACTACTGATCTTCTAAAAAAAACGTAAGAATAAAGACAGAGACAGACCGCATAGGTCCACATCTGCCGACGACACTTCCATTAAGCTAATCGCCAGTCCACCGGTACTCAGTGAGGTGCTTTCGAAGCCCCTGATACCTGTTACTACAGATTCGCGGGCCTCTACTGAGACCCATTCGGAGTCCGGTATGCCACGAGATGCTTCTTCGACTATGGAATCTGCGGATGTCTCTACCTTGGATGGGTCTGGAGCCGCTGTGCAGGCACCAGCTTCTGAGGGTGTATTCAGGCCTACGGACTTTCATATTAAACCGACGACTTTGTTTCAAGCGAGAAATACCAAGTTCCTCAGGCCTAAACCTCGCACTACGCCTAGAAAACCGACGACCAAACCACATTCTCAGGCCCATATGCCTCAGAAACAAATGATTAGAATGGCTGAAGACCTTGTTACCTTAATTAGGGGAAACCAGCCTTCCCCCTCTAAGAGACCTAGAACTGATTTTCTTTCTGATTCTTCTGATCAGGAATTTGATATCTCTGTTCCTTCTGACTACCAGGATTTACCCTTATCTACTTATGAGGATTCTGATGCAGAGGATTCCATTCCCTTTGCTTCCCCTCCAGAAGATTTTTGTTTTGGAGAAACCTTGCATACCCTTAGGGAACATTTCCACTGGGAAAGCCAGGACTATTCTCAGTCCAAAAAGAGACTTGGGGAATTTTTACTTCTGCCTCAACACAGGCCTCTAGCTATCCCTCCTGTTCTGGAGATTGTCGATTATGTTTTCTTGGAATCCAGCCTTACCCCAGGCACTTTGCCTCCAGCACCCAGGAAACCTGACAGGTACTACAGAGTACCTGACTCTCACAAATTCCTCTTCAAGAATCCTACTGCGGATCCAGAGACCATTTCCCATGGACGAAAAAGCATTAAGGCTACTACTGCCAAAAATCCTACCCCTTCTGATAGGGACTCTAGAGCTTTAGACAGATGGGGTAAGAAGGTATACACTTCTGCTGCTTTGGCCATTAGGGCTTTAAACTGTCAGTTTTATATGTTAAAGTATCAGCAACATATTATGGGACTACTTAAACAGAAAATGATGTTGATTCCTGACTGTGCTGAACACAAAGATTTGCAAGAGTTAATGCATTCTGCTGAACAAGTTGGTAAACATATTTTGCAATGTGGTTTTGATGCTTTAGAAGCGTCTTGCAGGGCTTCTGTCACTGGGTCTGTACTTAGAAGGCATGCGTGGCTTAAGGAACAAAACTTGCCAGATCATGTTAAAGCTAAGTTACTGGATGCATTCTTAAACCAAAACCACCTTTTTGGCAACAAAGCAGAAGAAGTCCACAAAAGAATGGAGGAAAAAGATAAATCTATGCAAACTGTTAAAGATTTCTAACAAGTACAGCCTCCTAGATTCAATAGACATTGGCCTTCAAAGAATTGGTCTTTTCCAGTCCCTTCCAGGCCTTCTCAGTCCAAACCCAGGAGCAGCAAACCACCAAGACTACAGTCTCAGGCCATGCACAGATCGAAGCAGTGGGGGGCTCCCACTTCCAAAGCAGCGAGTAGTAAGCCACCCACCTATAGAATAACGACACAATGACTTATCCTTAACTCTTCCGAGCCCTGCTCAACTACTTGCTCCCTTAGGAGGAAAGCTCGCCCTGCATGCAAAAAACTGGGAGCTCATTACCCAGGACCAAGTGGGTTTTAAACATAATTTCCCTAGGATACAGATTCTACTTCCACTCACTCCCAACCTCAAGTGGATGGCCAGACCTCCAGATCAGTGGGCCGAGGCCCAAAAACAAGTTTTCTCTCTCCTCAGTATCAGGGCTGTTCAGTCTGTCCCAGCAGAACAAAGGGGACAAAATTTTTATTCAAGACTGTTTTTGGTTCTCAGAAAAGAAAACACCTGGTGTCCTACCCTGGACCTGTCTATTCTCAACACCTTTCTGGTGGTTCCAAAATTCAAAATGCAAACTCTTCAGAAGCTTATTCCTGTACTAGCAACCCTAGACTTAAAAGAAGCTTACCTGCACATCCCAATAAGGGAATCCGGAACACAATACCTACGTTTCAGGGTAGGCTCCATGCACTATCAGTTCTCTGCACTTCCCTTTGGCTTATCTACTGCACCCAGGGTATTCACAAAGTGCCTAGCTCCAGCCATTGCATTTTTTCAGGCAGAGAAATATTCAGATTTACCCATACTTGGACTATTTCCTGATTCAGGCAGAAAGTCGTGACTTGCTATTACAACACCTGGCATTTGTAAAGAGACTTCTAACCTCACTGGGGTACACCATCAATGAAAATAAATCACACCTAGTACCCTGCCAACAGATTGTATTCCTGGGAGCAAGCTTGAACACAACTTTCCAGATGGCATTCTGCACTCCGGAGAAACAAGTTTATTTGACAACTTACTTCAACCTACTGGCCACAGAAACCCAGCTATCTGCAAGGAAAATCCTGCAAGCCCTGGGGTTCATGGCCTCTTGCATTCTGTTAATTCCATAAGGAAGATTGCATATGAGGAAACTTCAGTGGTATCTAAAAAGTCTATGGTGTCAACATTCTCGACCTGGAAACGATTCCTATCATTCCTTGCTAAGGGCAGAGTTCCTTTTGTGGGCAGAAGCCTGCTACCACAACAAGGGACCCCCTTTCACTCAATCCCCTGACACCCAAACCCTAACAACAGATGCATCAGACAGTGCATGGGGTCTCACATAGCAGGGCAATGCATTCAGGGCAAATGTAACCCAAAACAGATGCACCTGCATATCAATCAAAAAGAAATGTTAGCTGTACAGAATGCTCTGACAGCCTTCAAAGACCTTATTCTTCCAGGACAACTATTGGTAAAGACAGACACCACCACAGTCATGTGGTACATAAACAAGCAGGGGGGAACCCATTCCTACCCACTCTGCAGACTAGCCATGGCTGTGTGGAATACAGCCTTGAGCTACCAAGTGAACCTGCAAGCTCAATTCCTGCCAGGCAAACTAAATTCACTGGCAGAAATCTCATTGACCCACATGGATGGAAACTGGAACCCGAAGTATTCAAGCTCTTGAGGAACAAATAGGGGACTCCAGAGGTAGACCTCTTTGCCTGCCCTCAGAACTACCAATTGAACAAATTCTGCACCAGAACTCCCCACAGTTAAGCTTGGAAAGTGGATGCCCTGTCCTTTACCTGGGAAATCCTCTCAATATATGCCTTTCTCCCTCTACCTCTCCTCTCAAAGGTTCTACTAAAGATCAGACAGGACAAGCCAAGGACAATACTGATTGCCCCAGACTGGCCACGCCAACACTGGTACCCTCATTTGCGCAGTCTGACAGTGTTGCAACCATGGCATCTGCCTCAGACCTCTTCCCTGCTGTCCCAGCAGGCAGGCCACATTCTTCCCCCTCAGCTTCAAACCCTGAACCTTGCAGCCTAGCTAATTCCCCTGAGTTCACCTCTAGCAACCCTTAGTAAGCAGGTGCTGGATGTCATTCTTGAAACAAGGAGGCCTAGTACTAGAAAATCCTATTCAGAAAAGTGGAAAAAGATACTGTTCCTGGAGCCAGGCTCAGGGGATGGGCACAACGGTGCCCAACTTACCTCATATTCTAGATTATTTAGCAGAAATGCTCCACAAGGGCCTGTCTTTCTCTTCAATTAAGATTCATGCCTCTGCCATATCAGTGCAGCCCCTCTTCTCTCATCCCCTGCCAAAACAATTCCTTAGAGGGGCCAAAAATTTAAGGCCCCCCAGGAGAGCTCCCACTCCAGCCTGGGTCCTTAACTTTGTATTGGAAAAACTCACTCTTCCCCCCTTTAAACCAGCTGCTACAGCAGAGTTGAAATTCCTTTCTTGGAAAACAGCCTTACTTCTACCCATCACTTCAGCAAGAAGTGTTTCTGAACTGCTGGCCCTCATTGGCAGTGGAACCCTTCTTTGTCTTCCATGCGGATAGGGTTTCCCTCAGGACTAATCCAACCTTTATGCCCAAGGTGGTGTCTAGTGTGGCTCTAAACCAGTCCATTCATTAGCCTACTTTTTTCCCTAATCCTCAAAATAAGGGGGAAAGGATACTGCACTGTCTGGACGTGCACATATACAGCTTAGATTCTATTTGGACAGAACTAAGCCTCTCAGAAAATCTGACCAGCTGCTAGTTAGCTTTGCTGCAGGGGCAGAGGGGAAGGCCATTTCAAAGCAAACCATTTCCAAATGGATAGCCCTTTGCATCCATTTCTGCTAGAAGCACCATGGAAAACCTACCTCACAGGGAATCAGATCTCATTCCACCAGGGCTGCATCTACCTCTACAGCATTTCTCAGAGGAGTCCCTACCAGGGACATCCTGGAAGCTGCTACCTGGAGCTCTGTACATACTTTCACTAAGCACTTCCACCTGCTTATCTTTTCTAAATCCAGAGCTGGATTTGCGTCAGCAGTCTTACAGGGACTGATTGCTAGCTCTAATGCTCTTTAACTGCCTCCACCCTTCCTTAGCTTTGAGAATTAACCCAAATGTGATGACTGCAACAGTGAAACATGAAGGACATAGTACAGTTGTGTACACTTACCATAAATGTAGATGTTCGAGTGTATTCACTGTTGCAGTCCTGGTTACCCTCCTTCCAGCCTCTTGACTTCTCTTGGCTCTACCTTTCCTTCTTGTTTGGCATATATTATATAATGTGTATTTGCTTTTTGCTGGGGGTGTTCTATACCATATAATTGCTTCCTGTTGTGGGGACACCTGACATCTGGGGCAAGAAAAACTGATGTAATGGCGTCTGATGACCTGACATCATGGAAGAAGCGACAGCATCCGACGCAGAATTCTGAAGACTCTGGTATTCAGGCCGGCTGAGGGCTATCTGCAGACAGATAACCCAAATGTGATTAGTGCAACAGTGAATAAACCCGAACATCTACATTTATGGTAAGTGTACACAACTGTACTTTCTGCTGTTGGAGAGTGTTTCTACTCTTAGAGATTTGTCGTAGTGGTAAGTATATAACTTTTGTTTATTTTGCTCGACTTCTTTTGTTTCTCACTAGTGTAAGTCTGTGCTTTACCTGTTTATAAGGCCTTCATTTTTTTCACTGCTTGCCTCATTTTTTCTTACACAGGAGAAGCATGACAATAAAGTCCAACAGCAACAAATGGGTTTTGCAGTGGTAGTTCAGATTATGTTGCTTCTTCTTGGGTTAGCTGCTCTGTTTCAAGTAATGCTGGAGATTTCAAGACAGACATTTTGGCTGGGGTGCATCCTCCAGCTCCTGATATAACTGGAAATCAGAGCACCAGGAGCAGTACTATATCTGTGGCTGTTCTTGCACATTACACTGTTGACAGTTCACAGTGATCTATTTACAAGGTGTAAGTTTAGTCAGTGTGCATCCACAAATATCCTTTTGGGTCATTTGCAGTAATACTTGCTACAGGACTTCTGTTGCAGAAGGCCTGATCCAGCATCTTGAGCTAAGCAACCTTATCCCTACAGGCCAGACATATGCCTGCTCCTGTGTGATGTCAGCACATTCTCACATTGATGTGAGTAGCCTGCACCATCTTTCTTTATTTTTTACTACTGTATAAGTTGTGGTGAATTGCGTGTTTATTGTCATTAGTCTTGCAGTATTGGCCTGCTTTAAAGCTAGCACAGATAAATGCCCCTTTGGGGAAACTCTTGTGTTATTTTTGATTACTGCTTTGTATGGCTAAAACGTGGAGTTGGACAACTGTCATGCTTGTGGGGCATGTCCCCTAAGAACAAATTAACAACTGTGCATCAGATTTTCTGCTGTTTTTTTTTTTTTTTTTGGAAGGCCACCTCAATTGTAATGCCTGCCGTTGCTTTAGTCACCAGACTCTTAGGGAAGGAGTGCATTCACTTCAGGAATATTTTGAAAAGAAAAAGCCTCGATCTGTGTCAGTGATGTGTTGTGTGGTAGTGGAGCTCCTCCCATGGGAAAGAAAGGAGAAGCATTTTTAAGGAGGAGGAGGAAATGGACTGTGGTGACTTAATATGGCTCAGGGATGCAGGGCTTGATGAGGTACATTTGCAGCTCCTTACCTACGTACCTAAAATGTGTGTCCTCTGACACATCATGAAGAAACCATCTCAGATGCCCCTGTGTGAGCATCTGAATCTGATGCATGTTTTGCGGTGTCCAAATGGGAGACTGTACCTCTCCTATGTTTAGGGAAGATATACGTGTCAAAAAGGAGGAAGTTTAGATCACCTGTCTGCTGCTTCAACCCTCCTAGGTGACATCCTGAGCAAAGAGGGCTCATTAGTCCAAGCACAAATCTCTGTCCCTCTCAGCTTCCTCCAGTTGCTTGAGCCTCAGGTGGCAGCCCATCACCTCCCCCAGAAATATTTCTCCCTGGCTTAGGGTTTCTCACAATTTTAACAGAACTTGCAGCCAGTTGTAGAGATTCCCTCAGTATCTCTGTCCCCTCATTCAAGTGAAAGAGGGAACCTTCCCCAGAAAGGGTCAGACTTCGACCATGAGGAGATGGTCTGGGTTGTGCATCCCAAATATTTCCTTCTTTAGGGTATGGCACAGATGCTAGAGACTCCATTTCCCTGCTTCTCCCACAGTGAAATTTTCATTTGGTGATACCCTCTGTAAATATGAAGTGACACTCAAAATGAAATTCCAAAGAGTGCTTTAGTTCTCAAAAGTGCAACTTTGACCTTTTAGACTTGGAGGCCCTCAAATCTGCTTCTATACCTCCAGTCCTTGGAGCTTACAGGTTACCTTCCTGACTAACATAAAGGAACCAGGTTCCCACCCCCGTGCCCTAAAGAAGCCTGATAGATTTGGGTCCAGGAGTCCCACACATTTATGCAGCTGATCCAACAGTGGTGTTTCTGGAGCCAGATAAGTAATCAGTATTGACTCCAGATACTTGACCTCTTTGAAAAGATTGTATGTATAGATGCCACTCTGGATTTTGATTTTCTAGCTTTATCCCATAGGTAGTTCTGACTTCATTAATTACTTCAAGGAATATATATAGTTGTAAGTAGTGTCTGAGTTTGGGGTAGATTAGATTAGGATCAATGTAGTTTCTAGTATTGTTAGTTGATTTCCTGTTCAAATTACTGTTTCTAATCAGATTTCAGTTTGTTGTCTCTTTTTATTGGTTGTTCTTCCTTTTACATTATAGATTTTGATTGTGTAGCTTTATCCCATAGGTAGTTCTGACTTCATTAATTACTTCAAGGAATATATATAGTTGTAAGTAGTGTCTGAGTTTGGGGTAGATTAGATTAGGATCAATGTAGTTTCTAGTATTGTTAGTTGATTTCCTGTTCAAATGATTGTTTCTAATCAGATTTCAGTTTCATGTCTATTGTTCTGTACTTTTGTGATGAAAATATTAAATAAAAATTGTTTAAAAAATAAGATGTGTAAAGAGCAAATAGCAGTGCTATGGGAGACGCATTTGGATAGAAAATAAGTATGGAAAATTGATAAAGAATTTCAGAATGAATATTCAGCAGAGTATCAAGGAGAAAGAAAGAGATAATGATTGCAAGAGGGGCTTCAGTAGTTAAAGAGGGGGACAGATGGTAATGGTACATTTCTGGCTATAAAAGATTATTACTAGGGGAGTATGGTTACACTGGCAGGTATTCATATTCCAGCTAAAACTACTGCTGTGGAAATTAAGAGAATTTTGGAAGAAACAATTAGTTGTCAACAGGGAATATTATCTGTGGGTAGAAACTGGAACCCACTTTGCAGTAGTGAGGATGTATCAGGGGGATCTAGAAGGGTATTATGACATTGTAGATTTTTGAAGTAATATCTGAGAATATTTGGATTGGAAAATATGAATTCACTAGCAGGAACTCAGACAGAATTTATATATTATTCCCTAAAGTACAACTGGGCTACCTGATTAGAAACTGTATTTCACAGCAGCATGTGTATTTAATTGGAAACTTTAAAATACATCCAGTAACATGCAGCAATGAAAACAAAGGCAGACAAAGTTGTGAGATAATGAAGTAAAAATGATTTGTTTGAGCTTTTCTGCTCGTCTGTTAGAAGGGATGAATTTAGGGAATGGGTAGTAGAATGATTTGTGACTGAAGGAAGGTAGAAATTTCTTCAGTCGGGATAGCTAGGGAGTGGGATAAAATGAAAATGGAGTTTAAATATGGTAGAAATGAGAGAAAGAGATATAAGAAAGAAGTAATGGGAATTATTATGGGAATTATTTAGTGTGTGTCACAGGTTAAAGTATTACAGAAGAAAGGGAATCTCACAGAACAAGAGGAGCAACTGCCAAGTGCTAAAGGGAAAGTAAGGGAATATTTCTGTAATATGTATGAATTGAGAAAGGTTGAAGTATTTTTGATAATTCCAGGGCACAAAAACTGACAGCAGAATGACTTGGTAGAAGGGGTTGTTGTCATACTTGGGAGAACCTATGACAAGAAAAATAACCAGGGATGCTGTAATAGTATAGAGATGTCTTAGAAATTCTATGAAAATTTGTATAAAGCAGAGAAATGGAGAAACCAAGAAAAGATGCATGTAAATTTTTATAGACGATGTAACTCTAACAATGTTGGATAAAGATGAGACTCAAGAATTAATAGCCAAGGATGAGATAAAAATGATGTATAATCTTTCAACATGGAAGGCACCAGAAACAGATGGTATTCCTGTGAGAGTTTGGAAGTTAGGAGAGAAGAAGGTGATAAAGTCTTGGAAGGTTTTGTTTAACAATATTTTAAAATGTAGGATCAGCAGCGACATCTTGGAAGAAAGCTTTGGTGGCTGTGAAGTCCTTTCAGACCCAGCTTCATCTAGACCAGTTTGAGTTTTAAACAGTGGTTATAAAGTGTTTTTGCAATGGCAGAAGTGTTGTTAGGAGTGATAGATGTGGATCATTGTAGTTTTGTGGTGGGGCAACAAACATTTGACAATATTAATAGAACAGTGGCAAGCCAGAGGGAAGCAGTGCTTAAGAAAATATCACTTTTGTTAGCAGGTCTTTAGATTGAGAAAACATTAGATGGAGTCAGCTGGGAGTGTTATAAGTAGTATAGTGGTAGCATTTGTGTTCCCTAATAGAATATAGGGTTAATAAGGAAGATATATAAAAGATCAGAGGCAAGAATTGAAGTGGGAGGGTTTTTCTTCAACAAGCTGTGGTTCTTTCCTCTTGTGTTTGCTTTATATTGAGATCCGTTAATAGAGAAAACAAGAGGTTCATAAATTCAAGGATATAACTGATATAGTAATAAAAAGTTAGCTTTTATTTGTGGATAATATTATTTTGTTCCTGATAAATCCAGAAAAGAGCGTTTCATTGTTGTAGAACATTTTGAGACAGTTTCAAGTATTTTCAAAGTATAACATGAAGATAAAACAAAGACTGTAGTGGTAAACTATGCACCCATACATTAATTAGTTCAGCAATACCCATATTTAAGGGGGCATGATGAGATGGACTATTTAGGTGTATGGATTAAAAACATTTTCCAGTAGGTCAGCCTAGGATGTGAGAAGAGATTAAACAAAGAGAAAATACAAAAACTAATAATCTGGAAGCTCTTGATTATGGATGTGGATAATAACATACAGGCAGTGGAGATGGTCATAGTTTTTTTTTAATTTTATATACAGGTCAGGCCTTTTTTATCAAGCAAAGGAGTTGTGGATGATGATACAGTTAAAGGAGTTTATCTGTGAGGGGAAGTGGGCAGAAGGTAAGTGGGATAAGCTGAATCTCCCCATAAAACTGTTTTTAGGATAACCCAATTTATAGGGATACTTTAGATCTACTGCATTAAATCTATATAAATCAAGTAGAATGTTATAACTCAAATTGAAAACGATTGATGATCAGTCAGATGGTGGGATTTGAGATACAAGGAGAGTGTAGGCCCTCAAAGAGAGCAATACCAACCCTACAGAATATTGTATTTATAAGGTAGCACAAAGTATTCTAAAAACTAAGCCAACACAGGAAATAAGAAGATTTTGCTAATAGGGATGTCTGCAAATAGGAGGCATAGGCAAGAGGGGGGGATGTGTTGGAAAATCTTAGCAAACTCCCCAAGATGTTAGGGAGCAATTAACTACAGAGGGAAATGTAATAGTGTGGAATGTGATCAAGCAGAAGTTTGGACTGCAAGTTAGAAGCTGTCATCCGTATGAGGGGGTGCTACGTGAAAGACCAACTCTGGTTGAGTTTTTAGTTAAGTTTAGAATGAAGTTGCTTTTAAAAGGGGGATCTTTAGCTGGGCGTATTTAGTATTTTGTGCGGGACAATAAGAATCAATCGTAATAGGTTAGAAAAGACTGTGAACAGAGATTGGAAAGACAATTTACAGAGACATAGTGAAAAGTCTTCTCTTCGGCCCCCAAATATGCTATCAAGTCCACAAAGTTTAGAAGTTTTGGACAGGTATTTTATACCCCAGGCAGACTTCAGAGAATTTTTCCTTGGATAGATCGCAAATGCTGGAGGTGTAATGGGAAAGAGAGAGGTAACTGGGAGCATGATTGCTAGGAATGTGACAAGTATGCATATTTTAAAAATACTCTACAGAGTACTTTATCAGAAATGTTGAGAGTAACCTGTGTAACTAAATAAATGATACTTTTGAACTGGGATGTAGGATCTGCATTGCCTAGACAAAGTGAGGCTTTACTAAGTTTAATGCTGTTGGCTTCCAAAAAAGCAACTGCTAGAGAATGGAAATCAAAAGCTTAACCTTTTGTAACTGGAGTATTGAATGTTGTGAAGGAGATAAAATAACAGGAGTTGGAATACTTACAGTGGCAGCTTGTGCTATAAGACTGCAGCCCCCCCCACCTGTAAAAGAAAAAGAAATTGCCCCCGTCCCTCCTCCACCTGTAAATAAAAAATAAAAAATTCACGAGTCAGTCTTGGAACTCCACGCATGTGTGCTTAGTTCCTGACTGCTGTGTTAGGCAGTCCTGAACTCCACGCACGCATGCATGCTAGTTCCTGAACTCCAGATTGCTCTGTTAGGCAGTCCGGATAGGGAAGGAAGGGAACTCCGCCCTGCCAGCCCAGAAGTCTGTGCGGTGACGACCGCACCGACCAGAACACCGGACTGCATCGCCCGCAGGTTGGAGGCTCCAACCAACTCACGTCTCATGTGGGGACAGCAGAACAGCCTGCATGGGCTGCGCTATGGAGTATGGAGGACAGGTGATCGTTTCAGGCTGCTACGGAGGACCAGCTGGTGATCAGGCTGCTGCAGAGGATGGTTTCAGGCTGCCATGGAGGATCGGAGGTAGTGTGTGTGTGTGTCTGTCTGTCTGTGTGTGTGTGTGTGTGTGTGTGTGTGTGTGTATACATGTTTTCGACTATACTGTTAGGTATAATGTGTACCACTACAAGACTGCCTTCAGATTTTTTTTTTTTTGATTTGGCAATATTTCACTTAACTACAGATCCACAGTCTATAGCCAGGTAGGTGTGCAGATCATCAGACTCTAGAACCTGCTCAACACAAAGCTGAGGAGAAAAAATCAGTCTTAAAGTAAAAAAAAAAAAAAAAAAAAAAAAAAAAAAGAACAAAAGAGGTTTTCTGTTCCAAAACTGTTGCAAACAGCTTGCTACTAATCTACCAAGCAGCTTGCTTCACTACTTGCCCAAAAACAGAGAGGTCTCCTGTGCTTCAGATGTAATTGCAATAAATTCAGTACTGCACTACACCAAAACCTGACCTTGACGATCATTCCCATTGACCATTTGCACTCGGGCATCTGCCCCTTCTCCCCACCCTAGTTATGGCTCTGCTGAACAGTTAATGGCATCCTATTTGCACTGTTGGATTGTGTAGACATAAATGAATGAAAAACAAAGCATTCTGAAGGCATCTACTTAGAGACCCCTCTATAAGAGACTATAGTGCGTGGTATTTGTGTGTGTGTGTTTCTGCATCTAAAACAAAGGATGAAAAAGTATTTTTTGGGTAGAGTTATTTTGTCTTTTCCATCATTTTTGTGTGTGTGTGTGTGTGTGTGTGTGTGTGTGTGTGTGTTTCTGCATCTAAAACAAAGGATGAAAAAGTATTTTTTTGGTATAGTTATTTTGTCTTTCCCATCATTGTTTTTTATGTGTGTGTGTGTGTAATGCCCCAGATGTTGATCGTGTTACACTGCTGCAGTCATTACACTTGGGTTATCTTGCCGTCAGGCGGTCCCGCAGTCGGCCAGAGTTCCAAAGTCTTGGTCCGGCGTCGGTTGCTGTCGCTTCTTCCCTGACGTCAGCGTGCCAGGGGTATATAAGAAGCATCCGACGCCATTTTCTTCAGTCTTTCTTGCCGCGCGGTGCCCAAAGCAAAAGCAGTTCGCAAGTGCCGGTCGGCCGACTCCTGAGATTTTCGAAGTCGAATTTCAGATCCGAAGTCTTCAATAAAGCTAAGTACCCCATTGGGGAAACTTTTTTCTTGCCTCAGACCAATGTCAGAAAAAGTTAATAGTTGTATTTCTTGTGGGAAGCAAATATCTCATAAGGACTTCCACTCTTACTGTATTCCATGCCTAGGCCCTGATCACGACATCACTAGTTGTCGGTTTTGTGCTAGATTTAACAAACGCACTATAAAATGATGTTTTGATTTTGCTTTGCACTACTTTGGCCGAAGGTTCAATTATACTATGCCTTCGGATCAACCAACGACCGCACTTCTTAAAAAAAGCAAAGACAAGGATAAAGACAGGCATCCGAGGTCCAAAACCGACGACAAAGCCTCTTCTTGGCCAGCCGCTGGTTCGCCAGTTCTGAGTAAGGTGCTTTTGCAGCCCCTGACATCCGCTACCTCAGAGCCACAGGCCGCCTCCGACTCCCACGTGGAGACAACTAGGCCTCTGGAAACTCAAGGTATTGGGCCTACGGAAACTAATCCCTCAGATGGGTCCGGAGCCGCTGAGCAGGCATCGGCTTCTGAGGGTGTTTTCAGACCTTCACAACTTACCATTAAAGCAACCAAGACAAAAACACCATTAAAGACAAAGAAGCAAGTACAGCATTCTCCTGGACAGTCCTCCATGCCTAAGAAACAGATGCTTAAAATGGCCGAAGACCTCATTACTCTAATCAGGGTTTCCCATCCCCATCCTGAGAAAAGGCCTAGGCAGGATACGGACTATGATTCCTCTGATTAGGTTTCCATTTCCTCTGATTCCTCTTCCCAAAAGGAGGTGAGGACAAGTCTCAACCTTTCAACCTTACAGGAAACAGTCCCAGTGACTTCCCCCTTTGTATGCCAAGCACTTCCCTTTTGGCAGCCCCCTTAGGGGGAAAACTAGCACTTTTTTCTCAAAATTGGCAAACAATCACCCTAGACAAATGGGTTCTGAATGTTGTGTCTCAAGGTTACAGGTTCCACTTTCACACTTTACCAAGGCTAAAAGGAATGCCAAACCTGCCACAAAATCAATGGCCAGAGGCACAAAAACAAATTTCAGTCCTCATGGACGTGAGAGCTATTCAAAAAGTACCACAGCAGGAACAAGGACAAGGATTTTACTCAAGACTCTTCCTGGTCCCCAGAAAGGACAAAGCCTGGAGACCCATACTAGACCTTTCAACTCTAAATACTTACCTGGATGTTCCGAAATTCAAAATGTTGACACTACAGCAACTTCTTCCCATGCTGGGCAAGAAGGCTTGGCTATTTACTCTGGACCTCAAAGAGGTATTCCTGCATGTCCCTATCAGACAAAATTGCAGAAGATACCTCAGATTCAAAGCTGGTACAATGCACTACCAATTCTCTGCACTGCCCTTTGGCTTATCTACTGCGCCTAGGGTCTTTACAAAGTGCCTGGCACCAGTAATTGCATTTTGCAGACAAAAAGGAATTCAAATATATCCATACCTGGATGACTGCCTCATTCAGGCAGAGACAAAGGACATTCTTCTAAAGCATCTTGCGTTTGTAAGAAGGTTACTAATTTTTCTAGGGTACACAGTAAACGAAAAGAAGTCAAAACTAGTGCCCTCACAACAGATAATATTCCTGGGTGCCAGCTTAAATACAACGGCCCAGATGGCTTATCTCACGCCAGACAAACAAGGACAACTGACTCAATATTTTCAATTACTGGCAAAAAAGTCCCATCTCCCTGCAAGAAAAATTCTGCAGGCCCTGGGATTCATGGCATCCTGCATACTACTAATTCCATATGCCAGACTGCATATGAGGAAATTACAATGGTACCTAAAAGTGTTTGGACTCAACACTCTCACAGTTTAGAAGCAATAATACCAATAAATCCCTGCCTACAACAAGAGTTTCGATGGTGGGCACAGGCATGTCACCTCAACAAGGGTCAGCCTTTCACTCTACCCACAGCCAGGCAGACTCTAACAACAGATGCTTCGGATTACGCCTGGGGAGCACACATGGCAGGAAAATGTATTCAGGGCAAGTGGACCACAGACCAAATGCATCTTCACATCAATCAAAAAGAGATGTTGGCTGTTCAAAATGCCCTAACAGCTTTCAAGGACCTTCTGCATCCAGGACAATTATTATTAAAGACAGACAACACCACAGTAGTGTGGTACATAAACAAGCAAGGAGGCACTCATTCTTATCCCCTATGCAGGCAAGCCATGACCTTGTGGAACACAGCTCTAACTTATCAAGTTCATCTGCAAGCACAATTCCTGCCAGGAAAGAAAAATACTCTGGCAGACGATCTAAGCAGAAATATCATGGACCCTCACGAATGGAAATTGAATCCACAGATCTTCAGCATGGTAACGCAAAAATGGGGATGCCCAGACATAGATCTTTTTGCCTCCCCACTGAATTGCCAACTACAAAAATTCTGCACAAGGACTTACCACACACAAGCATGGAAAGTGGATGCTGTTTAGTTCAGCTGGAAAAGCCTAAAGGTTTATGCCTTCCCACCACTGCCTCTCCATTCAAAGGTACTCCTAAAAGCCAGACAAGAAAAAACACAGATGATCCTGATTGCTCCAGACTTGCCACGCCAGCACTGGTACCCAATCTTAAAGAACTTGGCTCAAGGCCCACCATGGATTTTGCCTCAAATTCCACACCTTCTGACTCAACAAAACAATCAGATCATGCACAGTCAGCTCAAAACCCTAAACCTGGCTGCATGGCAGATTCATTAGTCAAACAGGCAACATCGCTCTCTAAAGCTGTTATGGATGTCATTTTGGAGGCCAGGAGGCCTAGCACCAGGAAATCTTACTCAGAAAAATGGAAGAGATTCTGTGCCTGGAACCAGGCTCAAAACCTTGACCTTCTTGTCC
Organism: Protopterus annectens; assembly: GCF_019279795.1. NCBI lineage: Eukaryota > Metazoa > Chordata > Ceratodontiformes > Protopteridae > Protopterus > Protopterus annectens. The sequence goes on along the minus strand of NC_056743.1, from coordinate 1,087,614,880 downwards.
CAAACATTCCTCAGATTTTACAATACTTAACTGAGATGTTGGACAAAGGCATATCCTTCTCATCAATTAAGATCCATGCCTCTGCCATTTCAGCACAACACGGATCCTCCTTTATTCCCTCATCCCTTGCTAAAGCAGTACCTCAGAAGGGCTAAAAACATAAGACCACCCTGGAGAGCACCAACACCAACTTGTGGGACCTCAATTTTGTTTTGGAAAAACTGACCCAGCCACCTTTTGAGCCAGCCAATACAGCCGATCTAAAATTTTTATCATGGAAAACAGCTCTGCTCCTGGCAGTAACTTCAGCACGAAGAGTCTCAGAGCTACAGGCATTAATGACAGTGGAACCTTTTATAATTTTTCATCAGGACAGGGTTTCTTTAAGGACAAACCCTACCTTTATGCCAAAGGTGGTATCTAGTGTGGCTCTTAACCAAACCATCCATTTACCAACTTTTTATCCAAACCCCCAGAATAAAGGGGAGAAACTTCTGCACTCTTTGGACATACACAGGCAGCTACGCTTCTACTTGGACAAAACAAAAGCTTTCAGGAAAACTGAGCAACTGTTTGTATCATATGCTGCAGGATCACAGGGCAAGGCTATCTCAAAGCAGTCTATCTCCAAATGGATAGGACACTGTATTTGTTACTGCTACACACAACATGGAAAATCAGTCCCTAATAACATTAGGTCACATTCTACCAGAGCAACAGCCACTTCAACAGCCTTTCTCAGAGGAGTACCAACGAAGGAAACCTTGGAGGCTGCAACTTGGAGTTCAGTGCATACCTTTACCAAGCATTACCACTTGCCTCTTTGCTCTAAATCCAGAGCAGGATTTGCCACTGCAGTTCTGCAGGGCCTCATAGCCAATCATAACTCTTTATAGACCAGCCACCCAACCTTAGCTTTGGGATTCTACCCAAGTGTAATAACTGCAGCAGTGTAACACAATGAACATAGTACAGTTTTGTACCTACCATAAATGTAGATGTTCGAGTGTTCACACTGCTGCAGTCCAGGTTACCCTCCCTCCATCCCCTCTGTCCTAACTGGACTTATCTATACCTTTCTACTCTATACAACCTTTGAGGTGTATTTGTTTGTAACTGAAGGTATTGTTTTTATTCTATATATATGTTTTATTAGCAATGTGTATTGCCTACCTACTTGGGGGCACCTGACATCTGGGGCAAGAAAAACTGAAGAAAATGGCGTTGGATTCATCTTATATACCCCTAGCATGCTGACGTCAGGGAAGAAGCGACAGCAACCGACGCCGGACCAAGACTTTGGAACTCTGGTCGACTGCCGGACCACCTGATGGCAGAATAACCCAAGTGTAATGACTGCAGCAGTGTGAACACTCGAACATCTACATTTATGGTAGGTACAAAACTGTACTTTGCTACATGGTGGCGGGTAGAGAATAAGGCTTGAACCCTGTACCTTGGGCCCAAGTGGCAAGAGCCTGAATTCCCTACCCACCACCATTTGAAAAACATTTGCAGATTTATGCCTCATATTTGTTCTGTTCCTCATCTGTGTGGAGTCTGCATGTCCTCCCACGGTCGAGTGGTGTTCCGAAAGACATGCATGAATGGGCGTGCCTTTGTTGAAGGTTGGGCGTCGAGCTGGCAACTTGGCACCGTAAAAACTTACTGCCAATCATTAGCGGACCGGAGTTCCGCTGTGGTGACCCCTAACCGGGAAAAGCCGAAAGACAAACAAACAATTTGTTCTGTTCCTCATAAAATCTGTAGTTTCTGTATTTTGTTTCTTAATACAGTCTGTGGTGTCGTGGTAGCATTGCTGCCTGAAAACTACAAGTTGTCTGGTTTGATTCTTGGCTGGGGTGCCTTCTTTGTGGAGTCTGCATGTCCTCCCTGTGTTTATGTGGGTTTGCTCTGATCTTCTTGATGGATATTTGTCCCTATTTTTTGGACTGTATTCCCCCATTATTGGCTTCATCCAGGTTTTTTGTGCCAAGGTTGAGAGCTATGGTGATAACTGAACTCACTGAATATGCTTGGGGGCAGTATTCCCCCATTATTGGCTTTGTTCAGGTGTTTTGTGCTAAGATGTTGACAGCTGTGGTGAGAACTGAATTCACTAAATGGTAGCCATTTAAGTTTCAGTCTTCCTTTCTTTCATAAAACAGATGATTTGGCATTGTGGTATGTTGCTCTGACTGTTTTGCAGAGAGTCCTGGGTTCAATACTTGGCAGTGAAATGTATGGTGGTAACACAGCATTTTATTCTAACAACTTTCCAACATTATACAAACAATGTTTAAAATGTGTCCTTTTTTGGTCTTTTGCCCCCCTCCCCTAAATTTTGGCTTTTTCCAGATTTCTTGTGCCGCAAAGTTCAGAGATACAGCTGAGTGTCAGGTAGATTTTACAAGAAGCTGAGAGCTGCAGGGGAACAAAAGTTTAGTGCTGCTTATGCCAAGTCTGCTTGCATTGTTAATAGCACAATAGGTAGTGTACTCCCACAGAAGGTAGATGTATCGCTGATACTGTACTGTATTGTAAAGGGGGTAGATGCTGCAGTCCTTTTTGGTGAAGATACCTAGTAACTATGAACCTGTTATCAGTTTGCATCCGTTCCCTATTGCAATATTACTAGCTTATCGTTTTTTTTTTAATGCAACTTAGGCAACTTATTCCTCAAGGGCAACAGGCACTTTATTTGTAGATGAAACAATGAAATATAAAGTTGTTTGCTAGCAGCAACCTCTTCATTAGTTACAGATTTCTTTAATGTGGAATTATTTAGATGACTTTTACTTCTTCAGAGATTGTGCAAATTTACTGATACTGGTGGACTGTAGAAGTTTGAGTAGACACTTATGATAGAAATGTTCTGAATTGGGCAGTTTTGTCGTTATTGGTGCATGCATTTTGTTTCATTGTTTACTGGAAAAAATGTTTAAAACAAGTACTCCCTCTAACAACTGTACTATATTGTACAAGGAATATAATTTAATACAATCAGGAAGGTGTATCAAAGACCACGTGTATGTTTCTTGTGCACTGGGCCTATGATTTGAAAACAGCCCAGAGTTAATCTTTATCTGCCACTGGCAAAATGTGTTTTCTTTGAATGTGGATTTCAATGCTGTTTCAATGAATGTGAGTTTCAAGGTCAGAGAAGTTTTAATGCTAAGTCTGTTTTCATTGTGAGATTGCATTGCTTTATTTAGCAGATGTCCTAGTGTTTGTGCTGTAAAATGCAAAATAAAACTTTCAAATGAAGTCCAAATCATCGTAGAAGTAAAGCAGTATGCACATTAGTGTTTATGGTAAATGGGGTGAAATAGCCAAGTAATGGTTCGTTGGAATGGCTGCAGGGGGGAGGCTCCATTCGGCCATGATTTTGTGAGAGGGAAGGGCGGCAAACTCAAAGACAGCCTCGGCTGAACTATACCTCTCAACTGTCCAGATTTTCACAGAATTAATAGATTTTTGCTACTTATATTTGGTTTATTCCTCATAAAATGTTTGGTTTTCTGGCAAGTAATTTAGGAATTAAGTCACTAAATAATGACACTGAGTTTCAGACTTCATAACCTTCAGAAAAAATGCATTAAAGCAAGACCTGTTATTCTATCAATTGTCTCAGTTTATACAACAATTTATAGTACTGCAGTAACAGGTTGAGAGGTACGTGCAAATAAATTGCTTTATAGAATTAGGCATATCCAAACCTCTCAACTGTCACCGATTTTGGCTCAAAATGTTGCTCTTCCCCTAATAATCCCGCCGCAAAATGGAAATTTTGGAAGAAAACTTGGAGGGCTTGCAATTAAGAAATAACTGTAATAGAGTTATAGATTACTTTTATTTCAGAAATGCATGTAGATTATTTTATTTTTGTCAGCTGCTCAAGTTAGCAGTACTAATATTAAAAAAGTGTCCCTTCTTTGACAGGTTCCCAGCTGTATTGTGTGGCTATTTTATATTTTTGCATCACATTTTTGGTCCATTTTTCATAAAACTGTGTTTTTTGGCAAATTCGTGGCAAATCATTAAAGACTGAAGTTAGAAAATAATGACAGACATTTGAGTTTCAGATTTCATACCTTTCAGAAAATTCATTCTATTATCTTTCTAAGTTTATAAGAGCAATATTTAAAATTGTCCTTATTTTTGGGCCTTTGTCCCACTTCTGTGTATGGCTCTGTCCATATTTCTTAGGTTGAGAGGTATGACAAATGTGTCTGGGCCATCACAGTCAGCCAGAGACATTTCAAATTGTGACATACTTGTTGCACCCCACTCCCCCATGTAGTGACTCTGGATGTGTCCAAGCAAGGCAAGGAGCCGTTATGCAGTGTAAATGTGCAGCATATCCCCCCATCCAAGGTAGATACAACTGCTACTTTTATTCTGACCTTGATTTTGCAGAATGTTCTGGTTTCTGTAATATTTTTATATTGTTGATTTATGCTTATTATTACTCAGAAAGTGCCTGTTGCTCTGTGTTTAAGTAGCAATGCTTTAATGACCATCAGGTAAGCTTGTCTGAGATTGTAAGATGCAAGTAAACTTTAATAAGCATACTGTTAAAGAATTGCCAACATTGAAAGCCTTTCTGTTGTTTCCATGCAGAGAATACTTACATAAATAGATAATGTATAAGCCTTGGGTATTGAAATGCATATGACAGTATTTGTAATAAAGGACAGGATTACATTATTTTAAGAAGCTCATTGTATTTGTTGGAGACTTGCAGTCATCTTTGCAGGCTTTATCTGTAAACCAAACAGAATGCCAATTTATCATGTGTGGTCCATTACCTGTACAGTAATCCTTTAAGCAATGTATCTTGAGCTGGTTTCTTGTTTGCTTTTCATTTTTTACTTTGACCATGTTTTCCCGTATGAAACAAGTAGATAGTTGTCAGGCAACAGATCTTTTTTGGATAAGAAACATTTTTACAAGTGGGGGTATCACAGAGATTGCTACTTTCAGCATGTTACTTGGTACTTTAATAAAGCTGAATATAAATTATAATTAGAACTGCAGTGCAAGGAGAAGTGGTTTGAGTTGAGTGCTGCTTGTTTTTCTTATACTTGATTTTGACTGTCATTCCAGTAATGTATTTAAAAAGTAATTTATTTTTTCATGCCTTACAACCTTTTTGTTTCCATCTAGATATTAAGTAAGCTGTCATGCAGCCAAATCATTGAAATATTTTTTTTGACGGTTTGGCACCCAGGGCAGCGTATTTAATTAAAGTTACAGTTTTTGTGGTTTTGAGCATAGCCCCTCCCCTTTCTAGTTGGTCACATCCCTTCCCATTGACCCCACCCATTCAGCTGTTTCCTGCAGCCCCCCTTTGATTTGAAGTCACCAGCCACCACTGAATACTTAAAAATGGAAAGAGCAAATTGCATTGAAATAAGTGGAATTTCTGGGAACAGTACATACTGATTCATGTTTAGTATGAGTGAAATTTAAGAGACGGCTGGAATTGGGTAATTTAGGTAATGGAGTGAGTTAATTATTAAAAAGACAAACCTGTATGTATACTGCATGCAAAATAATGGAAATGTTATGGTTTATTTACTGTTTGTACCCTTGTCACTTAGACAGATATTATGTTTAATAAAGATATTCTAAAAACAGGAATAACAGCAAAAAACTTTCATTCTTCTACTCCCCCACAGGAAAGAAGTTATTCCATTTCTGAGCAAACTGGAAAACACCACAGTAGACATATGTGGGTCCTACAAAGTGTATCCCAGGGGTATAGACTTAGCATTTCAGCAAAACCCAGAGTGGCAGGCATTCCCCCTAGTACCAAACACCATTTCCCTTCTTAGAGAATCTTCCTCAACAATAGATGTTGGAGCTGTTGCAGAAAAGGACCTAAACAAAGGGTTCTGCTTAAGGTGGTTTCTAATGTCCAAAAAAGAGGGCCCATGAAATCCATTGTAGATTTGTCCAGGCTGACCAAGTTCCTAAAACTTCCAAACTTCAGAATGATAACACTGCAGGCCTTCATACCACTCATATTCCTTCAACCTGTTGAGCCAGCTTGAACCTCAAGGATACCTGCTTACATATTCCATTTCACAGATACTCTCTCATATTTGAGGCAGGTAACTCCCATTATCAGTTCACCTCCTTGCCCTTTGGTTTGGCTGCTGCTTTTAGAGTATTTCCATAGTGTCTGCATACTGCAGAACTAAGGATATTAAAATGTACCCTTAACTAGACTATGTCATCCCATCCCAGTAAAATTCAGTAGTGGACTATTTACGCTGATCAACAGCAGATTGCCATGAGTGGATGTTTTGCAGGGAATGTATTCCATCAGATTGTCATGAAATGTGGATGTTTCGCACGGAATGTATTCCATCACCTTGTCAACAAGCAGGGTTTCAGATGTAGATATTTTATTTTTCCAAACAACAAACTGAGAAAATTCCCCTCTAGAGCAACACACAAAGAGCAAACAACTGACCAGGAAGCCAACGACCACAGTAAATGCTGTGCTCTTTAGCTTCCTGGTCAGTTGTTTGTTCTTTGCTTGGATTTCTGTTCCAGTTCCAGGCATTTCTCAGCTTTTTGTGGACCACACAAAGAGACTTAGGTAGCGGATGCCTTCTCCTTCAAATGGACGGTTCAGCTTCTGCATACATTCCCTACAATCTTCTTTTTCCCCAGGGTATGCCAAAACATAATGGAGGAGAGTCCCAGATCTGTTCCTAATACTACCACTTTGGCCCAAGAAGCACTGGCTCGTTCTTTTACAGGTGTTCAGAATGTAATGTCTCACACTTTCTTTGCAGCTGGACGTCCTAATGCAGGACAGGGAACCCTGATGCACCTTGAACATGACAGCCCTGCAGATTTCCTCGTAGCAAAGATGATGTGATCTTTCTGGTCTTTTTTCTCTAGTTTACAGTCAGTATGCTGAATGTTGTGAAAGAGGCTATGAAATCTTACTTTACCATTTGGAAAAGATTTTTTTGTCAAGCCAGAAGCATCATCATGAACCTTTCTCAGCCTCCCTGTCTCCTGATTCTGTCATACCTTTTTTAATTTCTCCAAGTCTTTTGGGTTTCTAATACCATGACGGGAGTGGACCCCATTTCTAAGTCAAAGTACGATTAAAGCTCATGAAATTAGTATTGTTTCAATCTTTGATGTCAGCCAAAAGTGCTCTTCACAGCACCCGCAATTATGCCCAGTAATGACTCCTTCTGCAGTTCGTACGGAGTTGCATGGATTGGTAACATATCTAAGTATGGTTGTAGATTCTTTTTTATAAGACCCGTTGCTCTTACTACGATTGGAACTGTCTGAGTATCTTTCTTCCACATTGCTCTCATTTCTGCTTGCAGATCTGGTTATTTTATGACTGTCTCTCTCTCTCTCTCTGTACGCAAGACACTGTAGTCACTAGGTGTGGCGATTTCAATGATCAGTGCTACTCTTGTCTGTTTTCTTGGACCACTATATCTGTTTTTTTAGTATCTGTCTTTTGAACTGTTGGTAATGGGTGATCCCATGTGATATAAACTTCTATAATTTTCTGTGATGCTTTGTGTCTCACGTTTCCAGTGTTTTTTCAGCCACTTCAATACCATAATGTTTGCACAATCCCCAGTGCAACAATTTTGCCATATTATTATGCCTTTCAGTATACAGTCCTTCTGCCATTAGTATGTCACAACCAGCAACGAGGTGTGTGCAACTGTTTCCAATTCGGTTGTACAAAACCTACATTTGTCTGTTTCTCCCACATGTTCAATGGACTTTGTAAACCAACGTGTATGTAGCCCACTGTCTTGGGCTGCCAATATTAACCTTTCATCTTTTGGTTTGAATTCACCTCTCCTCAACCTTTCCTGCGTTTGTTCCTGATCAACATGAGGTTCTTCCAGAAGTTTTCTGTACTTGCAACTATATTTATGCTTTTTCCACATTTCTCATCTGGTCCTTCTCCTTATATTCTTTCTTTTGATTTTTGGCACATTCAGTTGCTGACTGATTTTTATCCACTTCTGGTTTGATTTCCATTCCTGCTTGATGCCAGTATGCTTCTGCTAAGTTAAGCAGAGAAGCCATCTTAGCTTTATTCTCCTCGTGTTTCAACACTTTCACTACATTTGGGTCTTGTGAGGTCAGCAGATATGTGTGCAGTCTCACAATTGCTGATCTATACATGTAATCAATTTCAAGGAGGCCCATCCCTTCTTCGGAACGGGGAATATATAGTCTTGATATACACTGATTTTTTTATAAATCATTAGGTGAGTATGAAGCATCCTTCTTGTTTTCCTGTCTAATCTATCCAACACGTTTTCACTCCAAAACTGTAAGTTAGGACAGGAAGAGCAAATTGGTTTATAGCTTGGATTTTGTTCCTAGATGTCAGTGCTGTTTTCAGGATTAATTTAAGTCTTCTGAAATATTCCTTGCCAAGTTTTGTTTGCATTTGTTCGTGTTTTATTGTTGATCCTTCATAAATTCCCAAGTATTTAAATACTCCCTCTTGCTCAAGTTCATTTATATCACATTATTGTCCCAGACTGATGTTTTCCTGGCGTTGCAATTTTCCTGCTTTAAAGGTTGCTTTTGCACATTTGTCAAGACCAAATGGCATACTTATATCATCTAAAAAGGTTTTGACAGCTTGCAGTTGTGCTTTCAGTTCCTCATCTGATGAGCTATACAGTTTTAAATCATCAACAAAGAGAAAATGGGAAGTGTTTACACTTTGTTGTTTTCTAGGAGACAAATTATAGCCATGGCCTAAGCTGTTAAGTAAACAGCTTAATGGGTTAAAGGCAAGGCAGAATAGCAGAGGTGACAAGAGTCACCCTGGAATATCCACCTTTGGATTTTTAACCCTGGGATAATAATTTGTCTTTTGTCATGGCTTAATTGCAAAGTGGTCTGCCACTGTTTTATGGTCACTTTAATATAGTCTATCAGTGTAGGGTGTGTCATGTACATTTTTAAGTATTCTTTTATCCATGAATGTGGGATACTATCAAATTTCTTTGTAGTCAATCCATGCCATACTTAGATTCTTCCCTTTTTTACAGTTCTCCACTATGACTTTATTTAACAACAAATTATCCTTTGTTCCATATGACTTTTTTTATTGCCCGTTTGTTCAACTGCCATAATTGAGTTTTCTTCTAAATGACTATAAACTCTGTCGGCATCAATTCCCATATATAGTTTATACATCATCGGAAGGCAAGTTTATTGGTCTATAATTTTTAGGGTAGCTCGCAGGTTCTCTCTTAAGTAGGAGCATTGTTTTTCCTGTTGTTAACCGGGTTGGTGTCTGTTTAGAATGTGCATATATATAGATGTTCATCGTGTTTCACTGTTGCAGTCATTACTCTTGGGTTATCCTGCTGGCAGACTACCCGCAGTCGGCCTGAATTCCAAAGTCTTGGTCCGGCGTCGGTTGCTGTCGCCTCTTCCCTGACAGTGCGCCGGGGTATAAAAGATGCAGCCGATGCCATTTTCTTCAGTCTTTCTTGCCGTGCAGTGCCCGAAGCAGAAGCAGTTCGCAAGTGCCGGTCAGCCGACTCCTGAAATTTTCGTGTTCGAATTTCAGATCCGAAGTCTTCATTTAAAGCTAAGTACCCCGTTGGGGAAACTTTTCTTGCTCCAGACTGATGTCAGAAAAAGTTAATAATTGTATTTCTTGTGGGAAGCAAATACCTCATAAGGACTTCCATTCTTATTGTATTCCTTGCCTAGGCCCTGATCACGACATAGCTAATTGCAGATTTTGTGCTAGATTTAACCAACGCACTATTAAGCATCGGTACGATTTTGCATTTCATTACTTTGGCTGAAGATTTAATTATACAATGTCGTCGGATAGCCATCCGACTACCGCAATTCACAAGAAACGCAAGGAAAAAGACAGGCATCCGAGGTCCAAAACTGATGAGGAGTCGTCTTCTAAGCCAGCCACCAGTTTGCGGTTCTCAGTGAGGCGCTTTTGCAGCCACTAACTCCCGCTACCTCAGAGCCGCAGGCCGCTTCCGACTCCCACGTGGAATGGTCTAGGCCTCTGGAAACTCAAGATATTGGACACTCGGAAAATATTCCCTCAGATGGGTCCAGAGCCGCTGAGCAGGCATCGGCTTCTGAGGGTGTTTTCAGGCCTACACAGTTATATATAAAACCGACTACGGCTCCAAAGGCAAAGACTAAAGCACCACTAAAGACAAAGAAACAAGTGCAGCAAGCCCATGGACAGGCCTCCATGCCTAAAAAACAGATGCTCAAAATGGCCAAAGACCTAATTACTTTGATCAGGGGTTCCCATCCCCCTCCTGAGAAGAGGCCTAGGCAAGAGACAGAATATGAATCTTCAGATCAGTTTTCCATTTCCTCTGGGTCTTCTTCTGACCAAGAATACTCTCTCCCTCCCTATGAGGATTCCGATGTTGAAGAATCTATCCCTTCAGCCTCCCCTCCTGAGGTTTTTTCTTTTGGGGAAACCCTGCATACCATGAGGGAGCCCTTCCACTGGGAGAGCCAAGACTACTCAGAATCTAAGAAAAGGCTTAGAGATTTTCTTTTACTACCTCAGCACAGGTCTCTTGCTATCCCTCCTGTTTTAGACATAGTAGATGATGTATTTTCAGAGTCCGGCCTGTCCCGACTCTTTACCCCCTGCACCTGTTAAGCCAGACAGATACTACAGGGTTCCAGATTCACATAAATTTCTTTGTAAAAACTATACTGCTGACCCAGAAACTATTTATCAGGGTCCCAAAGGGGTCAAGGCTTCCACTGCAAAAAACCCTATCCCTTCTGATAGGGATTCAAAGGCAATGGACAGATGGGGGAAAAAGGTTTACACTTCTGCTACCTTGGCTGTGAGGGCTTTAAATTGTCAATTTCATATGCTTAAATATCAGCAATACTTATTGTCACTGCTTAAACAGAAAATGTTAACAAATTCTGAATGTGCAGAAAACAAAGAAATGCAGGATTTATTGCATGCAACCGAACAAGTGGGAAAACATACTTTGCAATGTGGTTTTGATTCTCTGGAGGCCTCTTGCAGGGCCGCTGTTACGGGTTCTGTCATTAGGCGACATGCTTAGTTAAAGGAACAGAATCTGCCTGATCATGTTAAAGCAAAATTATTAGATGCCCCATTACAGCATGATACTTTGTTTGGTGTTAAAGCAGAAGAGGTTTTGAAGAAAATGGAGGATAAAGCAAAATCTATGCAGACAGTTAAGGATTTCTTACAGCTGCAGCCTCCCAGATTTAGCAGGAACTGGCCTACGAAGAATTAGTCCTTTCCAGTGTCAGACAGGCCACAAAGAGGGAGATACAGATGGCCCAGAGGCAGATCCCAGCCCCAAGGCTCATACAGGCCTAAACAATGGGGTGCTTCTACCTCCAAAAGCGGAGAAGACAAATAACAGCCATCCAGGAAACAGTCCCAATGACTTTCCTCTGCCAGAAACAAGCACTTGTCTTTTGGCAGCCCCCTTAGGGGGGAAACTAGCACTTTTCTTCACAAAATTGGCACATGATCACCCAGGACAAATTTGTCTTGAACATAGTGTCTCAGGGCTACAGGTTCCACTTTCACACCCTGCCAAGGGCAAAAGGTATGCAGACCTGCCACACAATCAATGGGCAGAGGCACAAAAGCAAGTTTTATCCCTCATGGACATGAGGGCCATTCAGCGAGTACCACAACAAGAGCAGGGACGAGGATTTTACTCAAGACTTTTCTTGGTGCCCAGAAAGGACAAAGTCTGGAGACCAATACTGGACCTGTCTATTCTAAACACATTTCTGGACGTTCCAAAATTCAAAATGTTGACTCTGCAGCAGCTACTGCCCATGGTGGGCAAGAAGGCTTGGCTTGTAACTTTGGACCTAAAAGAGGCATACCTACATGTCCCAATCAGACAGTCTTGCAGAAGATACCTCCGATTCATAGCTGGCTCAATGCACTACCAATTCTCTGCACTGCCCTTTGGCTTATCTACTGCTCCCATGGTCTTCACAAAATGCCTGGCACCAGTAATTGCATTTTGCAGACAAAGAGAAATTATAATATATCCTTACTTAGACGACTGCCTTATTCAAGCAGAGAACAAAGACATTCTACTAAAGCAGCTGGCATTTGTAAAAAGATTACTAATTTGCCAAGGGTACACTGTAAACGAAAAGAAATCAAAACTAGTACCCTCTCAAGAGATAATATTCCTGGGTGCAAGCTTAAATACTACTGCCCAGATGGCTTATCTCACGCCAGACAAACAAAGACAACTGACTTCTTACTTCAAAATGTTGGCAACAAAGACCCAGTTATCTGCAAGAAAAATTCTGCAGGCTTTGGGCTTCATGGCATCCTGCTAATTCCATATGCCAGACTACATATGAGGAAACTACAATGGTATCTAAAAAGTGTTTGGACTCAACATAGCCACAGCCTGGAAACATTAATTACTCTCATTCCCTGCCTGCAACAGGAGTTTCGATGGTGGGCACAGGCCTGTCACCACAACAAGGGACAGCCATTCACTTTACCCACAGCCAGGCAGACAATAACAAAAGATGCATCAGATTATGCCTGGGGGGCCCACATGGCAGGAAAATGTATTCAGGGCACATGGCCCGCAAGCCAGATGCATCTTCATATTAATCAAAAAGAGATGCTAGCTGTTCAGAATGCCCTGACGGCTTTCAAGGATCTACTTCATCCAGGACAACTACTGATAAAGACGGATAATACTACAGTCATATGGTACATAAAGAAGCTGGGAGGCACACATTCCTACCCCCTTTGCAGACAAGCCATGACTTTGTGGGACACAGCAATGACCTTTCAAGTTCACCTGCAAGCACAATTCCTGCCATGAAAAATAAATACTCTGGCAGACGAACTAAGCAGAAACCTAATGGATCCCCACGAGTGGAAACTGGATCCACAAGTCTTCAGCATGATAAAAAGGAAATGGGGAAGCCCAGACATAGATCTATTTGCTTCCCCTCTCAACTGCCAACTGCAGAGATTCTGCACAAGGACTTATCACAAGCAAGCATGGAAAGTGGATGCCCTGTCCTTCAGCTGGAAAATCCTAACAGTATATGCCTTTCCTCCACTGCCTCTCCTCCCCAAGGTACTCCTAAAGGTCAGACAAGAGAAGCCAAAAATTATACTGATTGCCCCAGACTGGCCACGCCAGCACTGGTACCCAATCCTAAAGAACTTGTGTCAAGGTCCAGCCTGGACATTACCTCAAACTCCTCACTTACTGACCCAACAAAACAATCAGATCCTACACAGCCAACTCAGGACCTTAAATCTGGCAGCATGGTGGATAATGTAGCCATTCAGAACACTCCTCTCTCCAAAGCTGTAATGGATGTTATTTTTGGAGGCCAGGAGGCCCAGTACCAGAAAATCTTATGCACAAAAATGGAAGAGATTCTGTGCTTGGAACCAGAAACAAGGAATTGACACGTTTGTACCAAATATTCCTCAGATTTTACAATACCTAACTGAGATGCTGGACAAAGGCCTATCCTTTTCATCAGTTAAGATTCATGCCTCTACCATTTCAGCCCATTACAATATGGAACCACCTATCTTTTCTCATCCTTTAATAAGGCAGTACCTCAGAGGGGCCAAAAACATAAGACCTCCAAGGAGAGCACCAGTACCTACATGGGACCTCAATTATGTCTTGGAAAAACTCACACTGCCTCCTTTTGAGCCAGCCTCAACAGCTGATATAAAATTCTTATCCTGGAAAACAGCTCTGCTCCTAGCAATAACCTCTGCAAGACGAGTCTCGGAGTTACAGGCACTCATGGCTGTGGAACCTTTTATCATTTTCCAGTCAAGACAGGGTTTCTCTGAGGATGAATCCTACATTTATGCCTAAGGTGATGTCCAGTGTGGCTCTTAACCAAACCATTCACTTGCCTACCTTTTATCCAAACCCACAGAACAAGGGTGAGAGACGTCTGTATTCTTTGGACATACACAGACAGCTACGCTTCTACTTGGACAGAACTAAAGCTTTCAGAAAGACTGAGCAACTTTTAGTGGTATATGCTGCAGGATCACAAGGAAAGGCTATCTCAAAACAGACTATTTCAAAATGGATAGGCCATTGCATTCGTTTCTGTTACTCACAGCATGGTAAATCAGTGCCTAAGGGCATTAGGCCACATTCAACCAGAGCAGCAGCCTTCCTCAGGGGAGTACCAACCAAAGACATCTTAGAGGCTGCAACTTGGAGTTCAGTGCACACTTTTACAAAGCACTACCACTTACCTCTCTACTCTAAATCCAGAGCAGGCTTTGCCACTGCAGTTCTGCAGGGCCTCTTAGCTTCTCCTAATCCTATTTAGACCAGCCACCCATCCTCAGCTTTGGGATTCAACCCAAGAGTAATGACTGCAACATTGAAACACGATGAACATAGTACAGTTGTGTACCTATCATAAATGTAGATGTTCGAGTGTATTCACTGTTGCAGTCCAGGTTACCCTCCCACCATCCCCCTTTCTTTTGCTGGGTCTTATCTGTACTTCTCTATTCTATACAACCTATGTGGTATATTTGCTTGTAGATGAAGGAAATGTTTACTTTAGTGCATGCATGTTTATTGGCATAATTTATTTAGCCTACCCTTTTGGGGGCACCTGACATCTGGGGCAAGAAAAACTGAAGAAAATGGTGTTGGCTCCATCTTTTATACCCCTGGCGCACTGACGTCAGCGAAGAGGCAACAGCAGCTGATGCTGGACCAAGACTTTGGAATTCAGGCCGACGGCGGGTAGCCTGCCAGCAGGATAACCCAAGAGTAATGACTGCAACAGTGAATACACTCGAACATCTACATTTATGGTAGGTACACAACTGTACTTTCTTACTCATGGCTAAGTCTTCATGCAAAGATGTTAATACTTTCAGCCAAAAATCAGGTACTGCATCTGGGCCTGGAGTTTTCCAATTCTAGGCTTTTCTTAACTTTATTTCAATCTCTCTGGCTGTTACTTTATCCCATTTTATATCCTGTACATTTAACCCTCTTATTCTTTCTTTGTTTTTCTGTCCATTTAGCATATTTGTTATGTTCCACAGGATCTTCATAGATACTTCTCCAAAATGTTTCTATTTCTTCTTTTTTTAGCAGTCTTTCAATTCCTTTTACCTTATTTCCCAATTATCTTATTAACCTTTTTTGGATCATCAGTAAATTGCTTATTTTATACTTTTCCTTTATATTTATCTTTGTGTCTTCTAGGTCTTTCCGCCTGTGCTGAAATTTTTAGTTTATTTGCGATAGTGCATGATAGATCCTGGTTTGTTGTAATACTGCACATTGCTTTTATCACATCTATCTTTCTTAGTATTAGGTCAATTTCACCTGTGTGAGCTGTTTGATGCAAGCTGGAGTATGTCTTTCTGAGGGTACATCTGTCAGGCATCTCACCCTGCATATCATTAGATTCACCTTTAGTTTATTACAGTCTGTCCGTTTCTGAAGAGGTGACTGCGAAGGAAAGACATTGTTTCTTCATGTGACCTTAACTTTGTGCTTGAAATAATTATGTAGCTTCCCTTTGAATCTGGTGTTACAGCGCCTGTGGCATTTCTATTCTGAACAGTGAAAAAAAAAACAAATGTGTTCAAACCTCAGATCAAATTTATGTTTTCTTTACAGGCAAAAAAAAAGAGTATCTAAACAAATAATTTCAAAATGTCTGGTTCACATCTCCTCCTGTATTAACATCGTATAATTAAAAAAAAAAAAAAAAAAAAAAAAAAAAAAAAAAAGCACAAGGGGCACATCAGCCACTGTGGATGTCCTTCATGGATGCATCTGCAGTCATAACAACTGGGTTGTCCTGTCGTCAGGCAGCCCTTCAGTCGGCCGGATTCCAAAGTCCGGGTCCGGCTTCGGCTGATGTCGCACTTCACCCGGCGTCATCTCTGTTGGTCTTCGGGTATAAAGGCATCAGCCGACGCCATTTTCCCCAGTCTTTCTTGCCGCGTGGCGCCCGAAGCAGAAGCTGTTCGCAAGTGCCGGTCGGTCGGATCCAGAGATTACTTCTACCGAATACCACTTCGAAGACTTCTAAAGCTAAGTACCCCGTTGGGGACTCTTTCTTGCCTCAGCCGATGTCAGAAAAAGTTAATAATTGTTTAACCTGTGGGAAACAAATACCTCATAAAGATTTCCACTCTTACTGTCTGCCTTGTTTAGGCCCAGCCCACGACGTAGCAGCCTGTTCGGCCTGTGCTTCTTTCAACCGACGAACGCTTAGACGTCGGTCGGAGTTTGCAGAACAGTTTTTCGGTTCTGACTTTGCGTACATTATGCCGTCGGATCCTCCGACTTCCCAATCTGCAAAAACGCAAAGATAAAGACCGACACTCGCGGTCCACGCTTTCGGCTGAAACCATGGTTAAGCAAACCGCGAGTGTCTCGGTTTCGGCCGAAACCGAGAAAACTGATCAAAGTACAGCTGAATCTATCTCTACAACTGAGGCCCCTGCTACCACTCTTGAATCGGCCTCAGAAATTTTATCCACTACGGTGGTTGCCACTGACTTATCAGACACCATTCCCTTGGATGTCTCTACCCCAGCACGTGGTGCTGCTAGGCCTCCAGCAGCCATGTCCATTAAGGCCTTCGCCAGGGCTAAAGCAGCCAAGACTACTAAAGCAGTGCCTGTTAAACCCCCCACTACCAGGCCCTCTTCTAGTTCTCAAATGCTTACTTTGGCAGAAGATTTAATTTCATTAATTAGAGGATCTCAATCTCACCCAGACAGGGCCTCTCAGCCCCCAGAGAAGAGACCTAGGGCAGAGCCCCCTGAGCCAGTGTCCTCTGATGATTCTGCTGATGAATCAGACATAACTGACCAGCCAGAGGCTCCTTTCTCCAATTTTGAAGATTCTGATGCTGAAGAATCCATTCCAGCTGCTTCCCCACCAGAAGAATTCTCCTTTGGGGAAACCTTACATGCCATGAGAGAGCAGTTCCAATGGCAGCAACAGGATTTTTCAGACTCCAGAAAAAGACTTAGGACCTTTCTGCACCTTCCACAGCACAGGCCCTTAGCTGTACCTCCTGTCCTCTCTGTGGTGGATGATGCTTTCAATGATGTCTGCTCCGCTCCAGATTCTTTACCCCCAGCCCCTGCCAAACCAGACAGATTTTACAGGGTGCCAGATACTCATCACCACCTTTACAAGGCCCCACTTGCAGACCCCGAAACTATATCCCAGGGTCCCAAGGCAGTAGCCGCGACCATAGCTAAAAACCCTATTCCTTCTGAAAGGGAAGCAAGGTCATTAGACAGATGGGGTAAAAAGGTCTACACTTCAGCTACTCTCTCAGCTAGAGCTTTAAACTGTCAGTTTCACATGATACAATACCAAGAGTTTATGCTTGATCAGTTAACTAAAAAGCTAACCACTGATGAATCTCTTGATAAGAAATATGTATTAGAAATGGTAAATAACATACAACAGATTAGTAACCATTCCTTAAAATGTGGCTATGATGCACTGGAGGCTTCATTTAGATCAGCCATGACTGGCACAGTGATAAGAAGGCATGCATGGCTAAAGGAGCAAGCTTTACCGGATCATGTTAAAGCTAAGTTGCTAGATGCTCCTATGGATAAGACAAGTTTGTTTGGTACACCTGCCCAGCAGGTTATGAAGAAAATGGAAGAAAAGGCAAAATCTGTTCAAACGGTTAAAGATTTCTTGCAGGTCCAACCCCCAAGGTTTAGCAGGAACTGGCCTGCCAAAAATTGGTCCTTTCCTGACTCCACAAGATCTCAGAGGGGCAGGAATAGACGTTCCAGAGGCAGAAACCAATCCAGAGGAGGGGCCTACAGAGGACGACAGTGGCAAGGTAACAACAGAGGCACAGACACAACCACTGCCACTACATCAACACAACCACAGTGACTTAACCCTAAATCCGCCTACCAGGGAACAAATAGCAGCTCCTCTAGGCGGAAAGTTAACCTTATTTTCAAAGAACTGGCACTACATAACAAAAGACAAGTGGATTTTACAAACCATAGATCAAGGTTACCGGTTCCACTTCCACACTTTACCAGTCAAAAGAGGAATGCCAAATCTACCTCCAAATCAAAAAACAGAGGCTCTGCAACAGATAATGGAGTTAGCAAACATGAGAGCTGTGGAAAGAGTGCCAACAGCAGAGCAAGGAAAGGGGTTCTACTCCAGACTATTCCTAGTTCCAAGAAAGGAAAAAAGTTGGAGACCAATTCTCGACCTGTCCACCTTAAATACATTCATCATTGTCCCAAAATTCAAAATGCTGACCCTACAGCAACTTCTTCCCATGCTGGGCAAGGAGTGTTGGCTGGTAACTCTAGATCTCAAGGAGGCATACCTGCACGTCCCCATTCGACCAATCTGCAGAAGATACCTCAGATTCCTTGCAGGATCAGAGCACTATCAATTCTCAGCATTGCCCTTTGGCTTATCTACTGCGCCCAGAGTATTCACAAAATGCCTGGCATCAGTAATCGCCCATTGCAGACTACAGGGAATTCAAATTTACCCATACCTGGACGATTGCCTACTACAAGGGGACAACAAAAGCAAGCTGACAACAGATTTACAAAGGGTCATTTACTTGCTACAAGCACTGGGATACACAGTCAATTTAAAAAAGTCAAGGCTGATACCATCCCAAACAAGGACATTCTTGGGCGCGGAATTGGACACAGTAAAACAAATGGCATTCCTAACTACAGAAAAACAAAAAGAACTCCCTCTTTACTTCTTGGCACTAACAAAACTGAACATGTTAACAGCAAGAAAAGTACTGCAGACCTTGGGCTTCATGGCATCATGCATAATCTTGGTCCCATTTGCCAGACTACATATGAGAAAACTACAGTGGTACCTAAAGAATTTATGGTCCCAACACAGACACAGCCTAGAAACAGAAATCCCACTAATTCCATGCTTAAAACAGGAGTTCCTATGGTGGGCTCAGGCATGCCAGTCGAACCCAGGCCTACCCTTTCGCAGATGTCAAGCAAGCCAGACCATCACAACAGACGCTTCAGACCTAGGATGGGGGGCCCACATGCTGGACAAACGCGTGCAAGGTTTGTGGACACAGGATCAACTTCACCTGCACATCAACCTAAAAGAAATGCTGGCAGTAAAACTGGCAATCCAAAAGTTCAGACCATTTCTCAAAGAGGGCCAGTTGATGATAAGGACAGACAACACCACAGTCATGTGGTACATCAACAAACAGGGAGGCACTCATTCATACCCCCTATGCAGAATGACTTTGGAGCTGTGGACCCTGGCACTCAGCTACAGCATCCAGTTACAAGCAATATTTGTACCGGGAAAAGAAAACACTCTAGCAGACATATTAAGCAGAACCACATCGGATGCCCACGAATGGAAGCTGCACCCGGACGTCTTCAAGACCATCTCAAAGAAATGGGGAATGCCTCAGATAGATCTATTCGCATCACCTCTCAATCACCAGCTCAAAAAATTCTGCACAAGGACATTCCACCCACTAGCATGGAAAGTGGATTCGCTCTCCTTCAGCTGGAAAGGCCTAACAGCATATGCATTCCCACCTCTTCCCTTGATACACAAAGTACTACTAAAAATCAAGGAAGAACGTCCAAGGATAATCCTGATAGCTCCAAACTGGCCAAGACAACACTGGTACCCACTGCTGAGGAGCATGTCTCAGAACAATATGTGGCCAATACCCCTGATGCCTTTGTTGTTAACTCAGAACAACTACAGCATCATACATCCAAACCTAAAAACGTTGCAACTGACTGCATGGCACATCACATAGCAGCAGATAATCCAGAACTCTCCCAAAGAGTTAAAGACATTATTCTTGAAGCACGCAGACCTTCAACAAGAAGGAACTATGCTGGAAAATGGAAAAGGTTTGTCATTTGGAGTACTGAAAGAGGAAAAGATGTGTCAAACATAGATATGCCTAACATTCTGGAGTATCTGGCCGAACTTCTTCATTCAGGCCTGTCCTACTCCTCCATCAAGATACATGCATCAGCTATTTCAGCAGAATACAGCTTTGATCCACCTGTTTTTTCGCACCCTTTGATCAGGCAGTTCCTCAGAGGAATCAAGAATGTAAAACCTCCAAGGAAACCACCATTACCAGCTTGGGACTTAAACTTTGTGCTAGAAAAGTTGACACTATCACCCTTTGAACCAGCAGCAACAGCAGATCTACAACACCTGTCATGGAAAACTGCTTTCCTACTGGCAATTACTTCAGCAAGGAGGGTTTCAGAACTACAGGCCTTAATGGCAGTGCAACCCTTCCTAATCTTCCACCAAGATAGAGTGTCCATGAGGACTAATCCTACATTTATGCCTAAGGTGGTATCCAGAGTGTCTTTAAACCAGGCAATCCACCTACCTACTTTCTTTCCCAACCCACAAAACAGAGGGAAAGAATACTGCATACCTTGGATGTACATAGACAGCTACGCTACTACTTGGACAGAACAAAAATAGCAGAAAGACTGACCAACTTTTGTAGCCTATGCAACAGGAAGGGAAGGAAAAGCTATTTCAAACAGACAATCTCCAAATGGATAGGAAATTGCATACGATTCTGTTACTCCTTCCATGGAAAACCAATTCCACAGAACATAAGACCTCATTCTACAAGGGCAACAGCCACTACCACAGCCTTCTTACGAGGAGTGGCAACCAAAGACATTATTGAGGCGGCTACTTGGACCTCCGTGCATACATTTGCCAAGCATTATAATTTGCCTTTATATTCCAGATCCCGAGCAGGGTTTGCCACTGCTGTACTGCAAGGGATCCTAAACACACCATAATCTACTTTTATCCTCCTCCCTAGTTGGCTATGGTATTCTACCCAGTTGTTATGACTGCAGATGCATCCATGAAGGACATAGTACAGTTTTGTACCTACCATAAATGTAGATGTCCGAACTGGATAGCATCTGCAGTCAGGATTACCCTCCTCCTTCCCTCTGTGGTACTCCTAGGTGTTTACCCTCCTAATAGCTAGCTGGTGGGGAGTCTTTTATGGTGTATTTGTTTGTATATATGTACATACATGCTTATTTTTGTGTTTACCTCTATCTTTTGGAAACATTGGCATCTATCCAAATTTTAGCCTTCAAGAGGGCTACTGGCATCTGGGGCAAGAAACACTGAGGAAAATGGCGTCGGCTGATGCCTTTATACCCGAAGACCAACAGAGATGACGTCGGGTGAAGTGCGACATCAGCCGAAGCCGGACCCGGACTTTGGAATCCGGCCGACTGAAGGGCTGCCTGACGACAGGACAACCCAGTTGTTATGACTGCAGATGCTATCCAGTTCGGACATCTACATTTATGGTAGGTACAAAACTGTACTTTTTTCTTAGAAGGGTGAGCAAAAAGCCCATCTAGGAGACAGCTGCCTGGTTCTCAACTCATAACCCTCCCCCCAAACATTACAAACTGGTGATTTTCTCCTGAGCAGGAGCTGGGTTTGCCGTAACCATCCTATAGGGCCTGTTGCAGTCAACGTTTAGTAATACAGCCATCTCCCATTCCTTGTGAGCTCTGGGAATTGTCTCAGGCGTCTGTACTGTTGCATTGGTGGTCTAGGAACTTACCATAATGGAAGACCCTTGAATGGATTACTGCTGCAGTACAGTTTCCCTACCACCTTCCCCAGAGGATATCCTGGGGATGGGGTGGAATACCCTATTATTCCCTTTTTAAGCACTCTTTGCTTACATGCATCATCCTGCTGCTTTCTTATGCAGTGCCTCATATTCATGCCAGGTCTGCCAGCAGTCTAGTTCCTTCCAGTAGGCTTCCTCTGATGCAGCTGGGAGTGGTTGTGGAGCCTAAGGCTTCCTGGATGTTTTGGCTGCTACCTTCTGCTAGGAGGGTATTTTTACTTAGGCCCCCTACCCTGTTAATCCCCAAGCACAGTAATCATGGAGTGGGGCTGAGGGGTGAGTTTGCACTAGAGGCATGTGGCATATCGCCTTACCTCTGAGGCAGTTTATCCATATCCATCACCCTTTCCCCTAATTTAGACCCTGTCCTCTCAACACACCATCCCCGTCTTCATCAGAAAGCATTATGAGTAACGCCCATGCAGCTATCCCCCTTCCAGGATGGGGACACTCATTCCACTCTACCTCTCTATCAGCCACCCGATCCTCTAATAGAATGTAGGTCACCTGAACTGTAGTCTGGACTTTATCCCTCTACACTACTGGAGTGGCTGAGTGCCTTACTATTCTTTGAACCCTTTCCCTATTCCCTTTATGTGGCCTCAGGCCCGCTCACATCTGGAGAGTATATAAAAGCTTAGAGACTCTTCCTCCATGCACATACTCCTGTTT
Organism: Protopterus annectens; assembly: GCF_019279795.1. Lineage (NCBI taxonomy): Eukaryota > Metazoa > Chordata > Ceratodontiformes > Protopteridae > Protopterus > Protopterus annectens. The sequence continues at coordinate 1,087,592,428 of NC_056743.1, read as the reverse complement.
GGGTGTATGGTGGAACATTTTGTCAGAAATCTAGAACCAGGCTCAAGATCCAAGCAGAATTTCTCTCCTTCAGGGATCCAGGCAAGAAAGAACTGCAAATGACATGGGAGAACATCTGCTTTGTACTGTGAACATACTGACACCTGATGGGGCTGGAATTTTGTCTAATCAGGAGGGGGAATGATGCTAAGCTATCGATGTCAGTTCAGATATTGGGCTTTTTGCAGCGTAAATTGCAGTATTCAATATTGATCCACCTGAACATGTATTGTTATGGTAAGATATTCCTTGTACTATTTGGTGTTACAGTCCTCATCTGTGGTGTATACTGCCTGAAGGTAGTTGAAACAATTGACCCAACTTTCAGAACTTTTCTTCCTTTCAGTGGTTTTAACCAACTCCTCCTTCCTACAATACAAAGACGTCAGAGGCATAAAATGGGCATCAGTCAATGCCAACCTATAGATCTTTCTTGGCATTATTTCTTTATGATTGCATAAATTGTATCTCAGTTGGCCTGCTTCCTGGGGACAGATAAGGACACTACTGGGGAATTTTCTTGCTTATGTGGAAGTTGCAGATCTATTTTTTGTACACTATGAATTCTTCCAAGAGACATAAGTTTCAGACTTTAAAATGCCAGAGAATTTTCCTTGTGGTGCATAAGGAACTGGTAGTAATGAAGAAACCCCTTCTGAGTGTACTTCAGCACTCCTATTTCTATCGCCTGTCACATGATACTGCAAATCTGTAGCTTTTGTACCCTAGAAAGCATTACACAGTCTAGATTGGCATTTTACTGAAATACACCTCAGACAAATGGATTTTCTTGGAAAAATTAATCAAGGGCACAAAAGGTTCTTCATCCAGTCTGTTTAGATAAGTGGTGTGTTTGCTCTGGCAAAAAGAGCGTAGCAGAGAAATGAGCCTCCATTTTCTTATCAAGGGACTACTGTTGTATTGCTGCTGTAGTGCCATTGGGAAAGAGAGGAATGGTAGCCATGAAAACGAACACTGATGTCAGCAGTTTATTGATGCAGCTTTTAATCACTTTGTATTGCAGGTAACAGTCTGAAAGTTAGAGCAATTTGCATTATTAAACTTGTTTGGCTAACAGGATTATCCTTCCACTTCTAGTTTTTTTTTTAATTGATGGACCATTTTGATGATATATATTTTTCTTTGCTGCTTATATGTGTGAGTGTATATTCAACATTATAGCAGAGTCCACAGAAGAACAAAAAACGTCAAATTAAAAATGCCATGAAATCATACTTCATAATCTCTGAGACAGCTATGTAGAATTTGTGACGTACAATCAGACTTGAGACTGACAGTATTTAACGCAGTAGAATCAAGTGCAGCAGGTCTTTTAATATTTTCAAATTACAGAGCATTGTAAATCATTGAGAATATATGCTTCTAAAAGTCTTCAGGTAGTGGGGAAAATTGCCATCTCCTTGTAGTACAGAGGACGTCTGAGGGTCAAAATGAGTGACATACCTCAAGATGTGTGACCTTTTCAGAGCTATGCATGAAACAGCCATCAGTTTTAATGCTCTTACTGTAAAAGAAAAAAAATCAGATTAGATGCTTTATTGGTGGCTGCCAGTGACATAGGTACAAAGTGTTTGCTCCCCCTTTTATACATTGCAGTTCCAGTTGTGCAATGTTTAGGTCAGAAATATTTTTGCATGGGATACATAATGTCTGATTTACAGCTTGAAGTTAGCAACCAAGGTTTCTAAAGAGTGTTTGCCCTTCATTTTGTTGATTAAAGCTAGAAGGAGGAGTGGTTATATGTCTGACAAGCAGTAAGTTACTGATTTAATCTGACAGAAAATGTAGATCAAAAATTGGTCACATTTGTTGACCCCCACCCTCCCCCTACAGTCTAGCCATTTCATTCCCAGTGATATTATCATGTTGATTTTGTATTTTCTGTCATTTTTTTCTTTCTTTCTTCCTTTTCAGGTTTTATTGTTTTTTTAAACGTTGAGTGATTATCTTAACCTCTTCTTTGTGAGTCAGGTTTGCAGGGTTAGTGGTCTGCTATTAAGAGCATTTTGCAAAAGGAATTTAGATAAATTAAAATTCCAGTTATTTAATTTCACACTATGGTAATTTTCTTCTGTACAAGCTACTTACTTTACGCAGAAAATCTGGAGTTAAGAAATAAGTGAAATGTGTGCTGTTTATTGGTCACACATCTTAGTCACCTACCCATTCCTAACCATGCCCCTGTTTATGCATACATAACTCTGTAAAATTTCATTTACTGTTAATTCAGCAGCAGTGCTATTTTTGGAGTTTATTCATGTTTTTTTCTGCCTTCCAGGCTTCTCTCTGTACTTTTAGAATTGTGTGTGTTTGTGTGTACGTAAAACAGCAAGATAGTCAATGGGGTTGGAGGAGTTGGGTTTTACCAGCTAGGGTTGCACCTTTTTGTGTGTCTAAAATAGGGTGTTTCTTATCACTTGATATTTTTTCAGGATAGCCCACATCTGCAAACATTTTTGCAGTTATCTTACAGAGTGAAATTTGTAATTGTAAAATTTCAGTTTTATTTTTTTTTTGTAAGCATATTGGTTGAGGTACAGAGTCCTAGTTTTTTCTAGTATCTGTGTGAAAGTTAGAAATATGTTTTTTTTTACTACTGTGAGGGCATTTACTCTTGTTCTTGCTTTCCCATAAGTGTTTATAAGAAGGCCAGATTTTTTTAATGTTTGTTCATTTTATAACTGTGTTCCCAAATGATATAGCTACCTAAATTAGGGTTGTCTGATGAAGAAAGGGAGAGGTGTTAACTTTTGTTTAGCAGCTGAATAATACAAGTGTTCTTCCCACTTCCTTTTACTTAAATAACCGTACCAGTCCATTTTAAAAGATTTTAGAGAGCTGGATTGGGATGCTCACCTGAAGAACTTTCTAGGGGTTTGTCACTGTATTATAAGGTGATCTTTAGTCATTAGCCTCTGTCGCTAGCTGTACTTCAGAGTCAGCCCTGCATATGGAATTTGGTAAACCCCTGTTGCTTGTGTTGGTAAATAGTAGCCTTTTGATTTCAGAACTTTATTGTATTTTTCTAGTGTATTTCATGCACATAGTTTACATGTAAAATCCTGCCCTCCTTTTTGAAATTGTGTCAGTTGATGGCAAAGGTGAGCTATCTCAGTTAAGTTCAGCTTCATATGGCAGTTAACCCCTTAGTCAGAATTTGGAGGAGTACCAGTATTATCAGGAAAACAGTTTAACAGGCTTAAAATGGAATGAGTCTCTCAAAGAAAATAGATACTTTTGGGCAATTGACTTAAAATGATTACTTGCTTAATTAATGTAAATGTGTAACATCCACAAAATAGTGAACATCAGTTATTGTTCATAGGGGATTATTAGGATAATGGCTCAAGAGCATTTACAAGCCTAGTCAAGTTTTACCCAATGTTCTATCCCTAAGGAAAGATAACAAGTATCGGCAAGCATGGGTTTGACTGTTTGTACAGACTGCCTTTGTCCACAAGGAACATGAGCACCACCCCAGGAGTGAATTTGCGATTTCCCATCTATTGGTCCAGATTGTGCTTGAAGTTGGCCAGGGAAGGGCTTTGCTTCATGTGAATAGGAAGCCTGTTCCAGAGGAGGTGCAGTCTCTGGGACACATCTGTCTCTCCAGCATGATCTATTCATGTCATATAAGAGGTTTAGACCGTTGGAACTGGTAACCCTTGTGCAGTTAGTTTTGCGAATATGCAATATTTCCATCAGGGCTAGGTAAAAGACTGCCTTGTAGGTCAGACACAGATCACGTGTCACATATAGTGGTCAAAGTTTAGATTACTGTCCCTCTCAGTACCCAAATCTCTCACCACTGGGTCAACTCTTAGGGGGGGTGATATCAGTGTTGTAATTTGCATGAGTATTTGATTTCCCAAAGGGTATTATTATACCCTTGTTCACATTTAGTTTGAGGCCATGGCTCTGATACCAATCATTAGTCTGCGTTAAACCTTTCTGTAGGATATCAACATTGTGCAGAACTGATTGCCCCAATTTGCATTCATCAGCAAACTTAGCCAAAGTTCATCTACATTTGCCTTGACATCTGAGAAGTGTATTCCAAACAAGAAGGGCCCAGCACTGAGCCCTGAAGTACTTCACTGGTGACTGACCTCTTGCTGAATGTTAGTTCTCCCACTCTGACGACATGTGTCTTATTTGTGAGCCATTTGGCTGTCCATCTGGTGACCTAGAGGTTTATGCCCAGTTTTGTGAGCTTTTATTTATAATACCCAAGTAGAGTATTGAGTCAAATGCCTTGGCCAAGTCAAAGTAGGTGGTTACATGGTCTTACCCTTATCCATGGCCTTAGTGACCTACTCAAAGAAGTCCACCAGATTGAGCAGTCAAACTGTATTGGATTTAGAGTCTGGAGATTTCCTATGTTGTTAATCAGGTCCATTAACAACAGGTCCATTATTATCCTTTTCATATGGTTGCTTATGAGGCTAGTCAGGCTTATGGGTCAGTAGTTTCCTGGGTATGTTGATGGTCCTCCCTTGTGCAGCGGGATGACTGTTGGTGTCCTCCACTCTACTGGGACAAAGCCTGTTTGGAGACTGTGGTTAAACGGAGATCTGCTAGGTCATGTTTCAAGCTGTTTAATAGGCATCCTGGGATTCCATCAGAGTCCATTGATGCCATGTGTTTAGCTTTAGAGTGTGCAGTGACAACCTGTTCTTTTGTGATAACATGCAGAGGAATGGTAGGGGGTATTTTATGGTGGAGTGACCAGGGGTAATGAGGGAATGAAATTTGTGCTGAATTTATTGGCCAGCAAGTTTGCTATTTCTTTTGGCTCAGTATAGATAGTGACATCTACAACCAACTCAGCACATTGTTGAGCGTTTCTCTCAGGATTTTGGACATGACTAAGCAATGCTTTATGGTTATCCTTTGCTTAGGAGGCTATTTTAGTCTCATATTTAGTTTTTGAAAACTTGACTAGTTTCCTGATTTGCCTATTGAGAGTGAAGAGGGACTTTTTCCTCTGTTGTGTTTCCTCCTATTTACTTCTAGACAGGAATTTCAACCTTCTGTTGTGTAGTGTACACCAGGGTGGCTTTTTTTTCTGGCTAGACCTGGGTTTAGTTCGGTCACATAGTGCTGTTTCTATGCAGATGTTTAAGTGGTTGTACAGTGCATTTGTCTATAATTCTGCATAGGCATTGTGTTTTCAGGGTTGGGGGAGGGCTTTAAAATTACCTATGCTGTCACTTAATAGGGTACTACTTTTACAGTGATTTCAAAGGAAATTATTTTATGATTTGATCTTACCAATAAGGACGTTGCACTTGGGGGAGGTGCAGCACTTTCCCATTTTTTGTGTGTATGTCAAGGATAGTTGAGCCCCTAGTAGGAGTGCATACCAGCTGTTCCAAAGCATTTGCATTGATAAAGTCCAGGAATCTCTCAATCTGCATGTTAGTGGTCATATATGTTTCCCAGTTTATGAAGGGGTAGTTAAAATCACCCATGAGTAGTGTGTTGGGCTGAATGGTAAATGATTCTAGTAACTTCAGGTATGAGGAGTATGGTCCATGGTTGGGAACCTGTAGCTGGCGATGATATAGTGGGGGATTTTGCCTCTGGTCAGCTAGACATGGAGTAGCTCAAGTGAGTCATCCTGCTTGTCCAGTCAAAAGGTGTGATTGCTTTCTATGCAAATGGAAGCACCTCTTCCTTTCATTTTTTTCCTTTTCGAAGGGTGATAAGCATTGTAGCCTTGCACTACTGGGGTGCTTTTTGCAGCCTTGAACCACGTCTCTGTAACTGTACAGATGTTAGCATTCTTCAGGGCAAGGAGAGATTTCAGGGAGTGCAGTTTACTGTTAAGACTCCTGGCATTGAGCAGTAGTACTTTCAGCTTGGCATTAGAAGAATTTGTTGCTTTGGTAAGTCTATTGGTTTGTCACTGCCTAAAAAAGGCACTATGGGGATGGCTAATGCTTTTACCATTATTCAAAAGCCTAGAGGCGACAGTTGCAGACCATCTCTGGCAAAGCAGTGTGGTCTGTCGATCATGTTGTCCCAGGTTGACAAATACTGAATCCTCGTGGAGTGACACTAGTAGCTAAGCCAATTATCAAAGTCAGTCATTTTCTGTTTGTATTGTGGTATCATTTTTGGTGAGGGTAGAATGCTGCTCAATACGAGATTCGTTATATTATCCAGGGAGGTATGTCTCTGGTCATTCACACCCACATTTACTTAAGACTGAGTCGTACTAGTGTTTGTGGTTGAGTGACCTGAGTGTTTGCATGATCTGGCAAATCCTGGTCCCTGACAGGCAACTGACTGTAACCCTTTTTATCCAGCCTGGTGAGGGGGAAATCCATGTGTCTCACTAGAGAGTCTCCTACGACCAAGATGTTTGAATGTGTGATGCTTTGCCTTAGGGGCTTGCTTGTGGAGACACTGTGATGTGTATTATTGTGTGTAGTGGATAGGATTGACTTGGTTTTGTTTGAATGTAGTTTCTGAGGACAGCATATAGAAGGCCTCTGAGGTTTTGGTAAGTCACTTGTGAGTACCTCAGCTTATGTGGGTGTATGTATCGAGACCTTATTTAGTGAGGGAAATGATGTGTGCCATTTGTTCTGTTATTATGTGAGAGTCGTCTCAATTTTCATAATGTAACTACATCTCTAGCATATTATGTTTGTCTGTCTCAAGACTAAGTGGTTGTCAGTATGCATGAGACAACTGGTACATTGCCTCAGGATGCCTATGCCCACCAGGCTAGCCACAGAGGTAATAGGAAAGTGCCTATCCATGTTTTCAGTTTTTTTTTATTTTATACCGTGGGTTTAACCAGGGAGAAGAGTGGGGAGATTTAACTGGGCTGGGATGATGGCACAAGGATGAAGAATGGGTGCTATTCTCAGTGTGAACTGCAGCTATCCAACAAGGTGATGCTGCTCTGCGTGCAACTCAGATACTCATAGAGCACCAGGGGGACTGGAGAAGGCTGCAGGGATAATTATTCTAAAGGAAATGTTAACTTGCTAGCATAGGATCATATGAAGCTACTAGGCTAATGGCTCTAGGGCCCTTACAAGCACAGCCAAGTTCTTACTCTTATTTCCACAGTTAGCACCTGTTGCCCCTGTCCAAGTGGGACACAGGTGGAACCCCCAGGGTAAATTTATGGTCACCCATCCAGTCATCCAGAATGCATTTGAAGAAGGCCAATGAGGTGCTCTATTCAGTATGAAGTGGAAGTCTGTTCCAAAGGTGTGGTAACCTCTGGGAGACTAATCTGTCCCTCCAGCAGGTTTTATTGATGTCACATACCAGGTTAAGGTTTTTAGAGCGAATAACCTGTGTACCATTTGACTTTCGGATATGAAGCATTTCCAATAACGCAAGGTCAGAGATGGTCTTGTATGCAAGGCAGAGCTCACCTCTGAGTAGTCTGTATGAAACAGAATAAAGTGACAGTGATTTGTTTCTCCTCCTTGTTGCAGCTTAGTGTTGTCCATTCCCCCATGTAAGCTTACTGCAGACAGCATAGCATCCTGCCATCCATGTTTTTAAACACCTTTGTTAAATTCTGACTAGAGACAAAAGTAAACATTCACTAATTGAAAAGAAGGCAAATAAAATTAATACTTTTTATGCATTAAATGTTACATACGTGTTTTCTTTTTTAATGGTTATTTGCTCCAACAGTTGTATAAGTTGCTCAGTTTTTTCCCTTCCCTTAAACCTCACTCCTCCCACATACTCCATTTATTTCTGTGTAATTTGCACATTCCTTTTGTAAAGATCCCACCTCCAATTCTTTTATTTCCTTTACAATATTCAAGGCTATATTTACAGTTGGTTTAGATTTTGATTTCCATTTTCTAGTATTTTTTTTTGTCAGCCAGTAGCATTAAACTTTAAGTGTAGGCAGTTCATATCCTGTGACCCAGTGAAAAGAACTATTTCCTTAGTTACAGCCATTTGCTTCCCCACTTTTCTGACAGATTACTCTTAAACTCCCTTGTCCGTGTCAGATACATCAGTCTTCAAGACGTGGATAAAGCTCCACGCCCCCCACAAAGGCCTTCCACTTTCTCAGTTTTAGGGATATTGTCCTCTGTACTGCCCACATATTTCTTGGGAAGGATAAACCTAGTCACTGAGGTGGGCTACTCTGATCCGGTCGCAGTGGGAACAGCTTTTCAGGTCATGGAGAGCATCACTGCTTCTCCATCGAGAACAGATGCACAGGCTTCCCCTGTGCTGGCTCAGTCCAACGACTCCCTTTCTTCTTTTTCTCGGCTTCATGCATCTGTAGGTCAGTGCTGAGGGACTGGCGTCAAAAGCACTGCTCAGCTGTAGGATGTGTCCTCTGAGGTGTTGGTCCTACACCCCTGACATTCAGATAAAGAGGGCATTGACTTCCCATCTGAGTCTGTCATTTTGTATGCTGACTTGAAAGAATAAGAGGGCTCCCCCAGTCCCCTCCAGAAGATGCCAGTTTTGGTGAGATACTCAAATTAATGAGGCAGAGAGGATCTTGGCCCACTGATACACCTTCTGAAGATGAGGAGGTTCTTTTTGAGGTGTGTGTCTTGGCCCCTTCTACATCTTGGGTGGCCCATCCAGTGGACGACCTCATTGATTAAGCTGTCAAGAGGTCATGGCAGGAAACAGTATCTGTGAGTCCGTACCCTGCAAGCCAGGTAATAGTCTCAGCCCCACCCTGGACAGACATTTTTTTGGCCTAAGGTTCTGTGGTTGATTCCATTATTGTAGCAGCAGCTACTAAAAAGGAGGTGATTGAGCTTACAACTACTGTTCACCCAGTAAGGAATCAAGGCCTTGGACAAGTTAGGGAAGTGGATGCATGCTTCAGGAACATATGCATGTAGGGCCTTGAATTACGCCACTCATGTTCATAGGTTCATACTAGGCTATCTGCCCTAGGGCATTTATAAGCCTAGCCAGAGTGTGTTTGGCTTTCGCCACCCCTTGGAATGAGTATACTGTGCCCATTTTAAGGTTTAGTTTACTGTACCTCTGTCTAGCAGTGACACAGAAGTGACCCCCGGGGTAAACCTACGATCTCCCATCCACTCGTCAAGATTTCTCTTGAAGAGAGTCAGTGAGGGGCACTGCTAACATGGACTGGGATTTTATTCCAGAGTGAAGGGAGCCTTTGGGTTATGAATCTGTCCCTCCAGCATGTCTTAATTATTTCTGTGCTGAGGTTCAAATCTCTCGCTCGCGTAGCTCTGGTGGATTTGGATTTTCTGAGGTGGAGCATGTCCATTAATTCCGGGTTGGACATGGCCTTGTACGTCAGGCATAGATTGCCTCTGAGTAGGCGGTATGCTACTGAGTAGAGCTGGAGTTTCTTTAGCCGGGCAGCATATGGCATATGTTTGAGTCCCTTGATCCTCTTGGTGAGGTACTTTTGGGGTCTTTCCAGTTGCTGCAGGTGTCGGGTAAGGTACATCCCAAATGGGGCATTGTACTCAATTATGGGCCTGATGAGGGAAGAGTAAAGGGGCACAATGACCTCTCCCGATCTAGATGTGAATCCCTTCATGATTAGGTGGGCAATATAGAAGGTCTTTCTAACCACTTTGGCAATGTGAGTGTCAAACGAGAGGTTACTGTCAACTTGGGTCCCTAGGTCCCTAATTACTTCTTCCGTGCCAATGGATTACCACCTATGTGGTAATTTGTGGGCACTTTGTTTTTCCCAAAGGGTATGACTATACACTTTTTGGCGTTTAGTTTAAGGCCATGGCTCTGGCACCAGCTTTCCGTTTCTGTGAGACCCTTTTGAAGGATGCTTGTGTCCGCTGGAGAATCAGTTATGGCGCCCAGTTTGCAGTCATCTGCGAACTTGGTCAGCCACAATCCTCCCATGTTAGCCTGTACCTCAGAAAAATAAATAGCGAACAAGAGAGGTCCCAGGACCGAGCCCTGTGGGATGCCACTTGTGACTGGTTTAGAGTCTGACATAGCTCCAGCAATTCTGACCTTGTGGGTTCTGTCCTTGAGCCAGTTTGCAACCCATCTTATGACATAGGGGTTTATATTTAAGCTGGAGAGCTTGTCTATGATGCCTGAGTGGGGTATTGTGTCGAAGGCTTTTGCAAGATCAAGGTAGGCTGTGTGAACTACCTTACCCTCATCAATGGCCTTGGTGACTGTTTCAAAGAAGTCGACCAGGTTCAAGAGGCAGGATCTGCCCTTAACAAAGCCGAATTGGGTAGGATCCAATGTCTGTAGGTCCCCAATGTCTTTGTTTATGAGTTCTATAATGATCCTCTCCATAGCTTTGCAGACCAGGCTCATCAAGCTTATGGGGTGGTAGTTTCCAGTGTCCGTAGAAGCACCTCCTTTGTGGAGTGGGACCACTGTTGCTGAACGCCATTCTTTGGGTACATATCCTGTAGTAAGGCTGAAATTAAACAGCAGCCTTATGTGTGGGTTTAGCTCTTCTTGGAGTTCATGTAGCACGCAATCCGGGACACTGTCTGGTCCCATTGATGCTGTGTTTGTAGCTTTGGAGAGGGCGGCTCTCACCTGGGCATCTAACATGTCAGGGGGGCAACACTCTGCTGGGATAGATATTTTTCCTTTTGGGGGGGAGTGGGGGAGAAATTTGCACTAAACCTGTCTGCTAGTATGTTGGCAATGTCTGTGGGTTCAGTGTATTATTTGTCATTTTGGATTAACTCTGAGCATATCTGGGAGTTTCCACTGAGGTTTCTAACATAACTAAAGAAAGCCTTGTGATTATCTTTAGTGTATTGTGCAATTTTTCTCTCAAAGTTGGCCTTGGATGATTTTATGAGTGTTCGTAGTTTTTTTGCTAGTACTGATCAGAGATGCCTTCCCTTTTAGGGATTTTGCTCTATCATGTAGTAGCTTCCTCCTTCTGTTGTATAGCTTATTAATGGCTGGGGTCCACCAGACAGGACGCCTGCCTTTGGGGGAATGGGTCTTGGTTTTGTTTGGGATTGCATGATCCATGCATTCCTGTAGGTGTCCATAGAATGCGTTTACAAAGGATTCAGCAGAGTGGGCTGTGGTTTCCACTGGCCCGGGGGCCTTGAAGGATTCCACTTCGGTCTTAAGAAGTGTGAAGTCAGCTTTTGAGAAGTTCTTCACTGTGGTCCTCTGTGCTGGGGGTGCGGGCGGGATGTGGATTTCCAGGGAGATTAATTTATGGTTCGATCTTACCAATGATGGGTATACTTCTGGTATGGAACATTGTGTCCCCATGTTTGTGATGATCAGGTCTAATATGTTTTCCCCTCTTGTGGGAGAGGTGACTAGTTGTTCCATAGCATTTGAGTTTATGAATTCTAGGAACCTTTGGGCTAGGGTGTTGGGGCTTGAGTAATGCTCCCAGTCTATGTTTGGGTAGTTGAAGTCCCCCAATATGATGGTGTTTGGAGAGACTTTCATATTCTCCAGTGTCTTTAGGAAGGCTGAGTGGGGTTCCTGAGTTTGAGAGGGTGGTCTCTAGCATGCTACAAACTGGAGGGCAGTTTTGCCCACTGTTAGTTGCACATGGATGGTCTCCGATGCTTTGTGCATTACCACTAACCTGGAGGTGTGGGTATCCTTGATGAATGTGGATACTCCCCCCTCCTTTTGTGGTTCGGTCCAAGTTCTGGGGCCGAAAAGCATGATATGAGGTATAACCTGGTAGTGCTGGGATGCTGTCGGGAACCTTGAACCAGGTTTCTGTCACTGCACAGACATTGATGTTCTCCATACTGAGGAGGGCTTCGAGAGCGTGCATCTTGAGGTTTAGACTTCAGGCGTTGAGCAGCATTACCCTTAGTTTCTTTCTACTTGTGTTTTTTAGGGAGGTGGGTTTGTCTTTTGAGCCTTGCCTAAAAAAGGCACTATGGGGGTGGCAAGAGCCTTTGCCAATATCCGAAATTCTAAAGACATGCAGTAGGTGGATTAGAGACTTTAAATTGGCCAAAGGTGTGTGTGTGCGTGCGTGCGTGTGTGTGTGTGTGTGTGTGTGTGTGTGCGTGTGTGTGTGTGTGTGTGTGTGTGTGGTGTGAAAGAATTACGGAGGCAGGGCTACGTGCCTGGCAGTGTAAACCTTGATGTTAGTCATTTCTAGAGAGGTCTGGCACAGCAGATACTTGCCTTTCTTAGAAGACCACCCATATCAGGTTCCAAGAAACAATTGGAGACAGCCGTGGGTATGACATTGTATATTACCAACCTATTCATGAGGCTCATGCATAATGCAACCAGTGGGACAAGCATTGCATCAAGCCAGGCTTTACCCTTCAAATTCAAAGTCCATCCATCCACAACCCCTTTTTCCCATTTTTGCACACGGGGTTGGAGTGTCACTTCAACAGTGACAGTAATCTAGAGTCAAGGTTTACACTGCCAGGCGCGTAGCCCTGCCTCCGTAATTCTTTCACACCACACACACACACACACACACACACCTTTGGCCAATTTAAAGTCTCTAATCCACCTACTGCATGTCTTTAGAATGTATTAGGAAGCCTAAGCACCCAGGGAAAACCCACACAAACATGGGAGGACATGCAGACTCCACACAGAAGACACCCCAACCAAGAATCAAACCAGGAAACCTCTTGCTGTGAGGTCACAATGCTATCCACTGTGCCATAAACAAATCAAAGTGTATTTTGCAAATGCCCTTATGATGGGTCATCCTAGTTTGGTCCTTATGTGGAGAAGATGCAGAAATGTAAGCAAGATGGAAAAAATGCCCTGCCATTGAAGTCAGATTTGAGACTCCTCAAAGTTCATATAATAGGAACTAAAAGGAGCCCAAATGTCTGTGGTTCAGAACAGCCAAGAATCAACCCTTTGAATCTTTAATGGACACAGATCCAGAGGGTGAAGTGGTCCGTAGAAACAGGGATATTGTGAGCCTTTCTGTAACAGACAACCTCACCATCACTGAAGGAATGAGTAGTTGGGGTAATTTATTTCTCTACTTCACTGCATGGTTTGCCTTAACTCCGCAAATATGAAGGCTAATATCTAGATGTTATACAATTCTCTTTTCCCATTCCTCCCCTTTCAGATAAGGTATCTGCTCCAGATGTAACACTGCACCAACAAAAGGTGTTCAGAAGAGAAATTCATTCTCTTTCATTCAAAAAAGAGCCATCCAGGAGGTCTTTCCAGATCGGACAGGGTCAGGATTCCATTTATGGTTCTTTCTGGTTCCAAAGAACCAGACCTCAGCCATCTAAACAACTATTTGAAGACCCATTTTAGGAAGGTCACAGTGCAGTCAATTTTACTTTGCCTACAGGCAAATGATTGGATGTGCCAGACTGATTTACTGGGTGCCTGTCTCCACATCAAAATAGCCAAAGCCTTCTGGAGATGTCTGTGCTTCCAACTGGAACCCAGTCACTTTCAATGCAGGGCCCCTTCCCTTTGGTCTCACCATATCACCCCCTTCCGCCAGGTTGTTCATATCACAAAGTGCATGTCTGTTGCAGCTGCACTCTTTTGGCTTCAAAGGATTTGAAGTGGTTCCATATCTAGACAGCTAGCGCCTTACTGCGCCAACAAGGGAATCATTTTTCAGTGCCAGATACTACTTGCTTCAGCTGTATCTGTCATGTCTTTTCATGAGCATAGCTATAAACTATAAGAAATCCATCCTTCAACTAATCCAGGCTAATCAGTTCGATTGCTACCTAGGCACAACAAGTTGCATTGTGTCCCTCCATCTGGACAGGATCCTACTCTACTTTGATTGTCCACCACCAGGTCTAGTTTCCAATGTTCTGGGGCCTCTTCTATTCTGATGCTACATTTTGCTTGTTTTTATATGAGGATACTTCAGTTGTTTCTAAGAGCCTTGTGGTTTCCTGTTTCACATCAGCTTTCAGTCCCCAGTATGATAACTATTCTTTGCAAGAAACTATTATGATGGTGGCTAACTTTTCCCCACATTCATTCAGGAGGAGCCTTTGTTCTTTTGCCACCTGTGGCAATAGTAGCCACCAGACTCCTTAGGGTAAAGGAGGGCATTACAAGTGGAGGATGGTCCAAGGTTTTTGGAGTTCTCAAGAGGCCCACCTTCACATTGTGCCTTGGAGAAGCAGGCAGTTTTTTTTTATGTTGCAAGAACTAAAGAACTTCCTGCCTCCAGGGGTGATCTCTATCCAAACCAATAACATGACAGTGGTATATGGTACATCAGCAAGCAGTTAGGAACCAAATCATACCCTTTATGCCAGGAAGTTATGTGAGTATGGCAGTGGATGATTGCTTTGTATCACTTTCTAATACCAGTGTACATTCCCAGGAAAGTCAGTTATTTTGCCACAAGCTCTGCAGGTCTGTTTTCAGTCCCAGCAGTAGCACGTCAGATATTCGGATGCCAGGGCCAGTGTTGCTGTGATCTGTTTTCTTTGTAGTCCAACAGTAAATGCAGTAACATCTTTGTCATGACCCCTTCAGAAGGGTAGTTCCCGAGAGATGCCGTAGTCAAGCAGTGACCTTGGTTGCTTTATGCACAACCCCCACTGGTATCCCAAGTTTCTGCAGAATGCAGTCAGACTCGAAGCCACTGTAAACCTCATTGCCCCCTACTGACCCAGGTGAATTTGATTTCCCCTCCTAAGGTCTTACATAAAGGAGTCACCACTGAATTTTTGCATCCCAGGCAGGATTTACTGTCTCACCCATCAGGTAACCCTCACCCAAATCTTTACAACCTCAGTCTAACCTCTTGGTTTCTCCAGTTCTAATGACTGCCAATGTCCCAGCCTTGTCCAGTGCTGTAATCAGGATCTTACCCACATCCCAAAATTAATCTACTTGTAAACTTTACTGTGGTAAGTAGAAGTAATTCATAGTTTGGGTGCTAGATAGTGAGAGATTCATTGTTTTGTGCCGTTTTCTAGAGATTTTAAGAAACCTGACAAGTATGTTTGGTTCAGGTTCCAGTTTTTCTGCTGTTAAGGTGAAATTAGCTGCTATCTTAAAATTTTCAGTCTGTTTGCCAGGCTTCCTCTGTAGCTTCTCGTAAGCCTTGCAAAGCCTTTCTCAAAGGAATTTTCCTCCTTTGTCTTCCATTCTCCATGGGATCTCAGCTTTGGGTTAGAAGCATTGAACCAGCATCTTTAAAGTTTCTTTCCTGGAAAACTTTGTTTTTGGTGGCTAATACATTTGCAAAAAGAGTTTTGGAGTTGCAGGCTCTAGCCTGTGTCTTTCTCTACTTGGTTTTCCACATGACAGGGTCTCTGCATGCTCATCTTTCATTTGTTCCCAAGGTGGCTTCTGATGCAAATATAAAGCAGTCTATCCATTTACTGGTATTGTTTTCCAGACCATTCCAATAAAGGTAAATACACTTTAATTGGAGGTACATAGATAACTGAGAATGTCCTTCTATTCACATGTTGCAGTATTCTCACTTGTGGGATCCTCCTCCTCAGGCGACCCAAACGTCCATCTCCTGTGCCAAAGCTTAAGCCTGGTTGCTGTCAGGTGCGTGGGACGTCACACGCAGGGCCAGAAGCTGTGGGCCATAAATGTGATGTCCGCACGCACAGACCTCAGAACTTCTCTGCTGCGGTCATACATCAGTTTGTTCATTTCACTCACTCCGCACTTTGGAAGAGGATACAGATAAGTACCCCATTGGGGAATCTTCTTTATTTTCACTTAGGTTGCTGTTGCACTTCTATAGCCGATGTCAACTAGCAAGGGAAAATGTAAGTGTGGTCGACAAATTCCGCACAAGGATTCCAATGAGTTTTGTCTTTTCTGCTTAGGCCAGTCCCACGACCATACAACCTTTAATATTTGTCAGTCATTTTTCCCTAAAACCCACACAGTCGTCTACCCCATAAATTGTTTGTGGAAAACCAACGACTAAAGTGTTTGGACCTAGGTATGGAGACTGAAGCGGCTGTCAAGGTGGAGGTGCCTAAAAAGAAGCCAAGGTTTCAAAGGCTTCTATTACTGTACCCCCAATATCAGACATTCCGTCAGCTACTGGTCTAGGGGCTGAGGGATGTCCGACAGAACTGACAACTTTGGCGGGTACCTTGTTGGAAGCCGCCCTAGAATCTCCAGTTTGCACATCTGCAGAACCAAATTGTTGAGGAAGGATTTGCATCCTTTTGTTTCATTTGAGGCTAATAAGCTTGGTTTGAGAGTGTCTAAAGTCACCCTTTCTAGGTGGTCTTCTAATTATATGTCATACGTTTACTCAGCTCACAGTTGCCCCTTGCTATGCAAACCCAAAGTCCATTCCATGAGTTCTGTTACCACCTCCACAGCCATCTTTAGAAATTCGTCAGTTGATGAGAATTGTACAGCAGCAGCATGGTCTACAGTGCATACTTTTGCTAAGCATTCTAAGTTAAATGCTATCTTGAGGTGTAGGGCTTCCTTAAGAGCCACTGTCCTCAAAGTTCACCTGTTATGATTCTGCCCAAATGCCTCCAGTAGCTGTAGGCATTGTGACCCATCAATCAGGTCAGACTGTTGGAGTGAATAGGGTACAGTAATTATGTACTTAACATATGACTCGATGTTTTTATCCAACTCTGTTTGATACAACCATCCCTCCTTCTCCCATCCAAATTGTCATTTCGCAGGGCCTAAAGAAGATTTAATTTTATTTTTGTTAATATGTATAAAACCCTGCTTCTTCTTCATGGCAGCAGTCTTGATCTGAGGTAGCATCACACCCTAGGGCATTATGGGAAGATGAATTTTTAAAGGAGTTTGAGGCTGGAGCTGGTTGAGATCTGATAGGCATCTCAGGTATCCATTAGTTGTATAGTTATATCAGACGGACATGGATAAAAGGATCCGTCATTGTGATAAGTGTATAGCTACTATTTTTTGAAGAGCAGTACAGTGATGCTTATATTCTGGTGGTTATCAAATGGAAGTGACAAGCTACATTTCAGAGTGTTTGACAAGCAGTGTTATTCATGACTGTTCATGGTTTACAGGATATGTTAATTTTGTGTTGGGGGCATTTGTTCACTGTTTCCCTGGTTGTGGCTAAGACGAAATTGCCAAGCCCCTGTTAGAACTTTTGTATATGTTAGGAATTTTCCTTGTTGGAAGGGTATTTGGATGGTTCTTAAATTGATAGTTCTCTTTGAGCTAAATTGATAAATCAACATATTACCTAACATTATTTTTTTTCTTTATACAGATCAAACTCCCACCCCTACCCGTTTCCTGAAGAATTGTGAAGAAGTGGGGCTTTTCAATGAACTGGCCAGCTCATTTGAACAAGAGTTGAAGAAAGAGGAGGAAGAAAAAAGGGTAAGGAAGCTCACATCATGTTTGAAGTTTTTCCCTGTTAAATGTTTTTATATTTCCATGAACAGGCTTAACAGTGGAATGGATTTATTACCCAGATAATGTGCTTGCATATCTGAGTGCATCTTTTGTGCCCTAAAATACATTACCTGCTTTTTAAAATGGCTAGAATCTTTGCTAGAATGGGCAGTGTATTATAGGTCTTGTGTAGCAGAAAGTGCTTCTTGAGTATATAATCTGGTTTGACTCACAGTTTTAAGCTTTAAATTGCATGTGTAATACTTGGCAGATTTCTACCTTATTGTGTACTGAAACTTAGTTCAAAGTAGCATTTTATAATCAGTTTTTAAGACTAGTTGCTGATTATTCTTTGAAAAGGGTTGTGCTGGGAGACAGAAGATAAAACAGTAACCAAGTCGATTAGTATCAGTTCCTAAGAGTATTTTGTCACTTTAGACTGGCAGATAAGATAACCTCTAAAAGATGTAGATTAGACTGCTTTTGTTTGTGCTGGCAAAAGTACACTTTTCTACCACTGAAGTAATTTATATTGGTGTTATCATTTTCATAGATGTAGCTGTGCACTCTGCTGACCATTCCTTATTTAATAACTTAGTGTAATAGCTGCTGTTAGCTGTGTTTGTGTGTGCAAGCATCGTCCTCCACCTTGTGAGGGACTAGTGCCCTGCCCAGGATTGGTCTTAACCTTGGCAGTCTTTGCTTACTGAGGTAGGCTTGACCTATTTTTGATTCTGGATCAAGTAGAACGGGTAGCTAAGATGGAGGGATGGATGGGATGTTAACATTTTGTGTCTCCCTTGGGTATAGGAGGTACTTACCAGCATCATCTTTGAAAGATAACTATACTCTATGCATACTATTCCTTTCCACATAATGTATTTTTCCTGCAAATGACTTGTACAGTGCCACATATAAAAGCATAACTTGGCTGTTTTTTTCCTCCTGTTTTGTGACAATTACTTTCTGTTCTGCTTTGCCAGTGCACATGTAAGGTATGTTTTTTTGCCATTTTGTTCAGGAATTTATCTCATTTGTCCTTGCATCGTCTTATCTATCAAATTCTAATACTTTTGGTCTAGAAAAATTCACACTGGAAAGTGTTTGCTGCCCTTTGCTTTTTTAACCTGAGGTCCTATAATCCTGTTGAGTCTCCATTGATTTTACTTTTTGCTGTTATATTTACAGCTTTATCCAATCTCTTTAAGGTCATAAATCTACTGAGCTTTGTGAATTCTCAGTTATTTTATTATGTAGTCTGAGTAAAGAAAGCTGATAATCAGTAAGTGAAAACTAGTTAAATTTTCAGGGAAGACTATGAACTGGGTAACTCTCACTTGGTCTTTTTTTCTGAAAAAGAAAAATGGTTAGTTGCAGTGTGTTAAAATGTGCCAAGAACAGAAACCAGAATTACACTAAAAGAATGTTTCACTCTGTAAATATTTTCAGTTAGCATTAATTTTAAATATTAGCATTCTAAGCAAATGCAATGAAGGTTGCAGAGAGTGATTGTACCATATTTGGAGGACACAGTGTATTGCAGGAAGGAGAAAAGTTAGGAAGAATGCAAAGTCGTGTCACAGCATCTGTCTCCATCATGCCCTTTTGGGTTAGAAGAAAAAAAATGTGAAAATTAGAAGCAACTATTTTATGTTGCAGAGATATTAATATAGCATAGAACATCAAGGTAAGTTAAACGTTTTTTTTTTTTTTAAGTTCCTGAATATAGGAGTCCTTTCTAATACTTCTTGCCTGGTGCTTTGTTTCAAACATAAACACAGCAAAATGTGAAACCATTTCCAATATTAAGAGCTACATTTTAGAGGCACTGCAAAACGCTTTCAGTACATGCTGTTGTTTCTCCTTTACTAAATGCATTTTCTGTCTTTTTAATATGTTGATGTGTTGCTCAGTTTTAGTTATGTATTTATCTGGCTGGGTTTAACTACTTTGACTTCTACATTTTGATCTTGGAGTTTGTACTTCATTGCATGCATTGATTCTCCATGCGCCTACATTTTTGGTTTGTGCATGCTGTACTGTTTACTCATTTGCACATAAAATGTTGCATAGTAACTGCAGGTACTGGGAACGCACCACTCGTCATTTTGTTGTGTCTACTTTTAGTACAAGAATTGGGATTGCCATTACCAGATCATGAAAGAGAACTCCAGAGGTACTGAGAAGTAGGTTAATATGTTTATAGGTTCTTACTAATTTTATGGTCAAGAGACTATCAAGAAGCTCAGCCACATAACCCAGTATTGGTGGGAAACTAGTAGTGCCCCTTATTATATAGACTTTCTTCACATATTATTCCTGATATAAATTTCCACGCACTTCACCAGTCATCCATACTGGCTTTAAAGTTTGCTGTAGAAGCACTTTGCTTAATAGGTAAGGGCAGCCTATTCCAGAAAAGGTGTACACATTGGGCTAGGTGCTTGATTATAATTAAATCAAAAGGTGCTTCAACAAAGTATTAGTTTAAGGGTGTGCACACTTATGCAACCGGCTTATTGTGCGTTTTTTATTTTTTATATTTTTTCCCCTAACAGATTTGTTATTCAATTGAATTGTACAGGTTATAGACCACATTAAAGGTGGGAAAAGTTTTGAAATAATTTATTGTGATATAATTTTTTCTATCACAAAAACTTGGCATTTTATCAGGGGGTTGTACACTTTTTGTATCCACTGTATGCACATCCCAAATAGACACCAACCTGGTTAACAACAGGAAATACAGTACTCCTTCTTAAGAGTAAACCTGCAATTTATCCTAAAAACTACAGACCAATAACTTGCCTTACGATGATGTATAAACTGTATACTGGAATTGATGCTGACAAGAGTTTATAGTGATTTAGAAGAAAACTCAATCATAGCAGTAGAACAAAAGGAATAAAAGAAAATCATATGGAAGAAAGGATCATTTGTTGTTAAAGTCTTAATGGTGAATTGTAAAAAGGGAAAGAATTTAAGTATGGCACGGATAGATTACAAAAAAGCATTTGACAGCATCCCACATTCATGGATATGGGAGTGCTTACAGATGTGTAAGATACACCCTGCATTGATCAGTTACGCTATGGTGACCATGAAACAGTGCAAACCAATTTGCAGTTAAGCCACTTCTTCTTCTTTCGGCTTTTCCTGGTTAGGGGTCGCCACAGCGGATCACCTGTCCGCTCATGATTGGCAATGGAGTTTTACGGTGTCGAGTTGCCAGCCCGGCACCCAACCTTCCACAGAAGGCGCACACACGCACGCACTCACGCCTAGGGCCAATTTAGAGCATCAGGTCCACCTACAGCATGTCTTAGGGAGGTAACCCACACTACCACAGGGAGGACATGCAGACTTCGCACAGAAGGCACCCTAGCAGAGGATCGAACTGGGGAACCTCTTGCTGTGAGGCGGCAACACTAACCACTGCACCAACGCGGCTGCCCTAGTTAAGCCACTATAAAGGAAAAATTATCCCAGAAATAATAATTCAAAGGGGGTTATTCCATGGTGATTCTTTGTCATTGTTACTCTTTTGTCTTGCCCTTAACCCATTAAGCTGCTTACTTAACAGATTAGGTCACAGTTACAAGTTGGCTCCCAGACAACAACCAAGAATAAAGACCTCTCATCTTCTTTGTGGATTGTTTAAAACTGTATAGTTCATCAGATGAGAAACTAAAAGCACAACTGCAAATGGCTAAAGCTTTCTTGGATGTAAGAATGTCATTTGGTTTTGATAATTGTGCAGAAGCAACATTTAAAGCAGGAAGGCTTCAGCATCAAGAAAATATCAGTGTGTGACGGGAATGTGATGTAAAGGAACTTAAGCAGGAGGGAGTATATAAGTATTTAGTACTTGATGAAGGATTGACAATAGAACATGAACAAAATTCAGTAATGAGTATTGTAGAAGACTAAAATTAATACTGAAAATGGCCCTGACATCTAGGAACAAAGTCCAAGCTATAAACTGATTTTCCCTTTCTGTTCTAACTTACAGTTTTTGAGTGGTTGACTGGCCCCAAAAGATACTGTATCAGTTGGACATGAAAACAAGAAACATGCTTCACACTTATCAAATGATATATAAAAATCAGTGTATGCTAAGATTATATATTCCTTGTTCTGAAGGAGGTATGGGCCTTCTTGAAATTTATTACGTTTGTAGATCTACAGTCATAGGACTACATGCGTATCTGTTGACTTCACCAGAGGCAAATATAGTGAAAGTTTTAAAATATGAGAAAAATAAGTTCAAGATGACTTTCCTACTTAGCTTAGCAAAGGCATACTGGTATCAAGTGGGAAAGGAAGTCGTACCAGAACTAGACAAAAATCAGGCAGCAGCGGAATTTGCCAATATAAGAAGGATCAGATGAGATGGCAAGAAATGTGGAAAAGTCACAAGTATAGGTGCAAATACAGAAAACTCCTGGAACAACCTCATTTGATCGGGATCTGATGCAGGAATGGTAAGGAGAGGTGAATTTAAACCAAAATATCAACGGTTATCATTGGTGGTCCAGGATAGTGGACTTACACACACATCATTTTACAAAGTCCGTGAAACGTGGACGAAACGGACAAATGCAGGTTTTGTAAAACAGAACTAGAAGCAATTGCACACCTTGTTGCTGGGTGTGATACGCTAATGGCAGTGGGCCTATATACTGAAAGGCATGGAAATGTGGCAAGACTGTTGCATTGGGTATTGTGCAGACATTACAGTATTGAAGTAGCTGAGAAGAATGAAACGTGCCACACAGCATTATAGAGATCGATGACGTTTATATTATGTGGTATCACTAACAGTTCAAAAATTAGATGCAAGAAAACCCGATATAGTACTCCATGAAAAGAAGACAAAAGTAGCATTCATCATTGAAATTGCTACACCCAGTGATTACAGTGCCTTACATACAGGGAGACATAAAGTAATAAAATACTAGGATTTGCAGCCAGAAATGAGGGTGATGTGAAAGAAGGATACTTGGACATTTCAAATAGTAGGAACAATGGGTCTCATAAAGAACTTAGTTATACTTAGATATGCTACCAAAATGAGAGTCAATTCTGGGCACATTACAGGTAGTGCAAAAATCACTTTTGGCTCACAACAAAGATTGAAACAATACTAATTTCATGAACTTTAGTCATACTTGTACAATCATGCTGTTGTGGTGGAAGGATATGAGATACAAGGGTCATTGGGCTCTGGCAATATAAAAAAATTTGTTAGATTGCAGTATGTTTCTAAGCATATTTAACTGTTAACTAGGGTGGAACACTGATTCCAGTGGACCTTTTTCATGTTCAGTAGGGTGGTTGCAAAGTTAAAGCAGACAGCTGGGTAATACACAAACATAGGTGTTTGCAGATAAAAAAAGTTTCTAGAAATCTTTTTGCATCTTGTCTCCACCCTCAAAAACATTATGTTGAAGTCATCATGCTGTACACAGTAGACCTTAGCAGCATGGTTAGATGAAATGCTCATATGCAGATGAATTATTTAGTGTGTGTATACAGTAACCATCCAGATGATAAAATGCCTTAGATTAGTTAGATCTCAGTATGTTTGTAAACGTATTTGTTTCTTAACCAGGATAAAAGATTGATCTCAATGGGCCTTTTTGAGATTCAGCATGGGGTAACATTATTAAAGTAGAGACTACGGGCTAATGCACAAACCTAGATTTTTACATTAAAAAAAATTTATGGAACTCGATGTATTTTAGAGAAGCCATCATGTTATATGCGTTGCACTTTAACAGTGTGGCTAGATAAAAACTGTTGAGTTGCAGAATGGTTGTTTACAAAAGTATGCACAATAACCATACAAATGATAAAAGGATAAAATGACCAAGTATGGCATAGTTTGCATAACTATAGTGTTTGTTATTGTTGGACTCAATAACGGAGCATACTTGCAGGTGAAGAGAAGTGGGGTTATAACGGAGCATACTTGCAGGTGAAGAGAAGTGGGGTTATAATAAGAATGTAGAAGATAACTGTTCGGAGTGGTGAGTTAAGAGAGATGTTAAAACAAGGCTGCAGCAGAAGTGTCGAGAAGTTAAGGGATGTGTGATGAGTTGTCATATGATTATTACTATGTCATAAAACCACTAATAAGTAGAACGTCAAACTAATGTGCATGTGGCAACAGAAGGGAGTACCCTGTAATGCAGGTAGCAGTACAAACCCTCTGAGTCAAAATGTTACACACCTAGTAGCTCTATATGTATTATATGGGGAGTTAATCACATATATTGCCAGAAATGTACCAGTTAACATAATGGTTAAGGTCTTCACCGCCCATGCACAAGGTGCAAGGTTCGATCCTGACTTCTGATCAATGCCTGTTTGGAGTTTGCATGTTCTCTATGTATCTCTGTGGGGTTTTTCCCATGTCCGAAAAACATGCTGAGTGTTTCCATCTCAAACTCAACAATGAATGGGAGCTGTGGGCAGCAGCACAGACTCTACATGATGCCCTATAGGAGGAAGAGTTGTACAGACTAACCACTTTGGCCATCTGCTGTGGTGCACAGTATCCTTAAGCTAGGAAAACACACATCACAGACTGCATGTCGTGGGAGGGCTAGCTACACAGCGGTGTAAAATATGGCTGTAGGTGATTCAGTCATTCAGTCATATTGACTAGTATCACCAAAATGAGCATGGGTAATTACCGGTAATAATTGGTATGAGGATCTGGCCTACTCTGACCTACACCAGGGACCCTTGCTAATGGTGGGAGGGGTATATGTTCCCCTACTGGCCAGTGTGTGCCTGCCTTAAAGCCCAGCAGCCCTGATTCAATAAGCTAGTGTCCGGACGGTGTCTAGTTGCCCATCCTGGGTTACCTGGGATAGCTGTGTTGAGTGAAAGCTGGGCGTAAAACCAACCATCCTGCCAAACATGAGCTGAGAATTGCTGTGCTTAATGTAGGTAAGGGATAGCTCTATTGAGCGAAAGCTGAACGTAAAACCAACCTGCCAAACATGAACTGAGAATTGCTATGCTTAATGTAGGTAAGGGATAGCTCTATTGAGCGAAAGCTGGACGTAAAACCAACCTGCCAAACATGAACTGAGAATTGCTATGCTTAATGCAGATTCACTGACAGGATGCAGCTTGGAAGTGGATGACATTATGATACATAGTAGGCTGGACATCCTATGTATCCAAGAGACTAGATGGAGGGCAGTACAGCAAAGCCACTTGGCTTGGGATCCAGAGTTTACTACTCAGGAGGGGGACAGGCTAGAAATGGTGTAGGAATTGTGGTGAGAGAGAGGCTTCAGAAAACAGGGATATCATCAGAATTAATGACTGACTCATGGCAATCAGACTACAGTGCAATGATGGAGCAGTATTCATATTCTCAGCCTATGCCCCACAGCAGGGTTGTGATAGTGAGGAAAAGAGTGCATTCAGACAGCAGTTGCAGAACCTACTAGATAAAGCAGCACAACATGAATTGGTGTTGATAATGGGTGACTTAAATGCACATATCGGGACAGACAGAACAGGATATGAAGACTGCCTAGGACCACATAGGAGGGGCAACAGGAATAAAGGAGAAGCCATTTTAGACTTCTGTCTAATTCTGCAAATGGCTTGATGGTAGCCAACACATTGTTCAGAAAGAGAGAGAGAGTCACAAGATCACATCCAAGAGTAGCCAATATGCAAATAAGGTAGACTTCCTTCAAGTAAGGAAAAGGCATTGGGATAGAATCCACGATTACAAAGTCATCCTCAGTGAAACAGTCGGCCCACAGCATAAACCACTAGTTGCCACAATCAGCTGCAAGCAGTGGTCAGAGAATGCTCTAAGATCAACAGAGACCAGGCTGAAGACCTGGAAGTTGACTGGAGTGAAAATACAACAATTCAAGGAATTATTCAGGGGTCTAGCACCCCAAGAGGAGGAGGAAATAGGTGGAGTTGAAGAAGAATGACAGTGCCTAAAAACAGCATGTGTTAGGAGTACAGAAAAGATGTGGCCGAGCCAGGTATGGAAATAAGGTACATAAGGAAGGCTGGTGGTGAAATGCAGAAGTCCAGGAAGTCATCAAAAGAAAGGAGTGCAGGAAGAAGTGGGAGATAGAAAAGACTGACCAGGCTAGGAGGGACTACTGGTTAGCTAACAAAGAAGCTAAGAAAGAAGTTGCAATAGCAAATAATAGGGCATCTGAGGCACTCTACCAGCTTCTGGAAAGTGACTCAGTAAGTGGCACAAAGGCGAGGCAAAGACAGAAAGATAAAGAAGCTGTCCAGACACCCTTCATAAGGGATGCCAGCAGCAACCTGCTCACCAGTCCACACCACAGGACATCAAAGGCAGATGGAAGGAGTATTTCCAGCAGTTTGTGAATGAAGAAAACTCACAGAAGCTGTACTTCCCAGACACAGCCTATGATGAGAGAAGAAGAGGAGCCCACTATAGAGGTAAGAACAGCACTAAGAAGAATGAAGTCTGGGAAAGCAGCAGGCTCAGATGAGGTCACAGCAGATATGATAAAGATGCTGAGTGAGATGGGGGAGAAATGGCACCTGAGGGTACTAATAGCAGTGTGGTGAAAAAATGAGTATCCCAGATGACGGAAAAATAAAGCATACTCTTGGCAGTGTACAAGAACAAAGGGGACATTCACAAATGTGAGCAGTACAGAGGCATCAAAATCCTATCACATTGCATGAAAGTTCTGGAGAGGGTGATTGATAAACGGATACGCAGAATGTAAGATGGGAGATGAGCAGTTCGGATTCAGATCAGGATGCAGCACAATTGATCTGATGTTTGCAGTTAGACAGATACTTAAGAAGAAGCTAGAGATGAGGAGGGAGACCAACTGGGCATCCCTAGATGTAGAAAAAGTGTATGACAAAATCCCAAGAAAGCTGATGTGGGCAGTACTGCAGTGGTTTGAAGTCCCCAGAAACAATGGTAGAATTAGTGCAGGCTGTGTACAAGGACCCAGTGACTCAAGTATGAACAATGTTCGTTCTCACAGAGGGGTTCCCAGTGGGAGTGGGTGTACACCAGAGTCCAGCTCTGAGCCCACTGTGGTTTGTACTGGTGATGGACTACATTAGCAAGCAGGTCGGATGGGGCAGATCAACAAAGTTGTATGTAGACGATGTGGCATTACAGGCAGACTCTGAGCTAGAACTTCAGCAAAGGATGGGAGAATGAGATGCAAAACTGAAGGCACATGGGATGAAACTAAGCACAGATAAGATGGTGGTAATGGCAGCAAATTGGAGAAATGAGAAGAAGTTGAGAATAGAGATGGAAGGGAAGATAGTGGAACAGGTAAACAGATTCAAGTATCTGGGAGAGGTGGAGAATGGAAGTCTGAATGAAGAGGTCAAAGCTAGAATCCGAGGGGCTGCAGCCAACAAGCATAGAGTGTCAGGTGTAGACCATGACAGAAGAATGCAAAAGAAGTTGAAAAGTAAGGTGTACAAGACAGTGGTGCGACCAGTACTACTTTGTGGTACAGAAACGTGGGCAGTAAAGGCAGAACAGTTGAAGAAGCTAGAGGTGATAGAAATGAAGTGCCTGAGAAGGGTGGTAGGATGCACACTGTGGGACAGACGAAGAAATGGGGACATAGAAACAGAAGCCAAAGTAGTTCCAGTTGCAGAAAAGAGAGCAGATTACGGTGGTTTGGACACGTGCAGAAAACCAGAAGACAGTCTGGTGCGAAAGACATGGGACAGACAGGAAGAAGGTAAGAGGAAGCAAGGATGTCGGCAAAGAGGTGGATGGATTGTGTGAAAGAAGATCTGCGAGAGTCAGGCATGAGTGTTGAAGAAGGCAGGAGTGTGGCACTGAATCTAGAGAGTTGGTGACAGCACGATAACTCAACCCCATGTAGAAAAAAATTGGAAAAAGGGGCTGATGATGATGATTGCCAGAAATACATAGCTCAGTAAAGAAAAAGGTGTAGAACTAGAAGCTACTAAATGAAATAACATTTGATCTGAGTGGAAGGGTTAGACAAGTCTAGTACTGAGTCTTGCCAAAAGACTCCAGTAGTTGAAATAGTAAAAGAGGTCAAAGTGGAAACTAACAGGGAAAGACCCAGAGTTAAGAATATAATAGGGGAAGTAGGTGAAAGTACTGAGGAAACAACATACAAATCTCCTATTAAAGGGAAGAGGAAACTTGAACAGAGTCTTGAGCTTCTGCCTGCTACACCAAAGCAGGAGCTACTCAGAAACAGGTACAGGGCTTTTATATATATATGTATATATATATATATATATATATATATATATATATATATATAT
The DNA here is from genome assembly GCF_019279795.1 of Protopterus annectens. Classification (NCBI taxonomy): domain Eukaryota; kingdom Metazoa; phylum Chordata; order Ceratodontiformes; family Protopteridae; genus Protopterus; species Protopterus annectens. The sequence continues at coordinate 1,087,564,759 of NC_056743.1, read as the reverse complement.
ATATATATATATATATATATACATATACATATACATATACATACGGGTTCCATACGCTAGATCGAATTTTCACTAATGGAATGCTCACTGCAGCAAAAGTGCACTTACACGAAGTTCAGTACAATGAACAAGTGTTGTACTGAACTTCCATGCAGTACTCACAGACCTTAGGGTTAGGGCACGGGTCATAGTAAGGGGATAGCCCATAGGGCTATCCTCTTATGGTCTGTGACGACTGCAGCGCAGTAAAGGACATAGCGATGTCCTCCACTATGGTGCGATAGTCACGAACCTTAGGGGTTAGGGCATGGGTTAGGGTAAGGAGATAGCTTTACTAACTATCCCCTTACCCTAACCCTTAAGTCCGTGACTGTCGCACCATAGTGGAGGATATAGCTTGTTTTTATGTCCACCACTGTGCTGCGGTGTTTTCGGTGAAGTGCACTTACGCAAACGTTCACTTTTGTTAAAGTGAACTTTTGTAGAAGTGAGGCTTCCTATTACAAGTTTGAAGTAGTGAACTTTCGTTTTGTAATAGGAATTCATATATATACACACACACACACAATATATATATATATATATATATATATATATATATATATATATATATGTGTGTATGTATACATGTATCAATTAGTACATTTTATATATATATATATATATATATATATATATATATATATAGATATCAGTTAGATAAAGGGAAATCTGTCAGTACTTCTGGTGGAAGAAAATTGCTCTTGCCCTTTATCTATTGTAGAAAATGAAGTAGTTGAAGGGGAGAATCCTGTATTTGTATTTATAGAAAAAGGCCCCAGCCACCACTTCATGTCAGAATACTGATAAAAATAATGCAGACCTCAGATAAGCAATGGAAATACAGTACACTGATTAGAACTAGAAAGAGTAAGATAGGAAACAAAGAAAGACAACAAGTCCACTTCATACTTGCATACTTTGGAACTAAAAATCGGCCCACTGTGCAGGTTAAACAAAGGTATAAAAATCATACTGAGCCAGTTGTTAGCTCTAAGGTGCATTTAGAACACTTGTATGAAGTTAGCATATAGCCAACATTTGGGTGGTCATTTAGGAGTCAACAAGACAAATGGTATGACTTTAGCTGGCCTTTACTGACTTGATGTTATAGAAAACGTAGTAGATTTTTCTGTAACTTGTAAGAGTGTCAAAGAATGGCACCCAACCCTGGGTTTAAGAACCCTTTGATACTCTTACCTATCATGTCAAAGAAACAAGTCCACAACAAAAACATACATGTAAATATGTAGTTTTCTTTTACATCTAACTATAAATTCTGTAACAGCTTCTGCTATGTTACAGTGGTACATTACTGTTCGCAGGGCATATTTAATCTACTTTTTTCCTCTTAAATATTTCAGCATGTTTTCTATCATTTTCATAGTATATTATAAACCACTGCTTATGTGCATCCTTTGTTTATTCCCTGGTAAGCAAAATAGAAGCTGAACAATTCACTTCTTAAACTCTTTTCATATGCAGCCCTTAATTTCACTTTTTAAAAAAATGTTTATTACATCAAATCAGCTGATTGCTTTCTTGATCTGTCACCCGCAATAGTTAATTCCTAGTTCCCTGAAACTCAAAGACATTCAGCCTGCAAAACAAGTTAGTTTTACCTGTTAAATTTACCTAAGGCAGTGTGTGCTACATTCCCATTCAAACTCATCTAGAATGCACCTCCCCTTTAAACAGATTTCTTATTGTTAAATCACCTTCAGATGTTCATCGTGTTTCACTGTTGCAATCATTACACTTGGGTTATCCTGCTGGCAGGCTACCCGCAGTTGGCCTGAATTCCAAAGTCCTGGTCCGCCGACGGTTGCTGTCGCCTCTTCCCTGACGTCAGTGCGCCAGGGATATAAAAGATGCAGCTGACGCCATTTTCTTCAGTCTTTCTTGCCACACTGTGCCTGAAGCAAAAGCAGTTTGCAAGTGCCGGTCAGCCGACTCCTGAGATTTTCAAAACCGAATTTCAGATCCGAAGTCTTCATTAAAGCTAAGTACCCCGTTGGGGAAACTTTTTTCTTGCTCCAGAACGATGTCAGAAAAAGTTAACAATTGTATTTCTTGTGGGAAGCAAATACCTCATAAGGATTTTCATTCTTACTGTATTCCTTGCCTAGGCCCTGACCACGACGTTGCTAGCTGTCGGTTTTGTGCTAGATTTAACCAACGCACTGTTAAGCATTGGTTCGATTTTGCCTTTCATTACTTTGACCAAAAATTTAATTATATAATGCCGTCAGAACAGTCGACGACCAGAGTTTATAAAAAGCGCAAGGAAAAGGAAAAGGACAGGAATCCAAGGTCCAAAACCGACGACGAGGCCTCCGCTAGGCCAGTCGCCGGTTTGCCGGTTCTCAGTGAGGCGCTTTCGCAGCCCCTGACGCCTGCTACCTGAGAGCCACAGGCCACTTACGACTCCCACATGGAGCCGACTAGGCCTCTGGATACTCAAGGTATTGAACATTCGGAAACTATTCCCTCAGATGGGTCCGAGCCGCTGAGCAGGCATCGGCTTCTGACGGTGTTTTCAGACCTACACAGTTGTATGTTAAGCCAACCTCAACGTCAAAGGCAAAGACTAAAGCAGCTCTAAAGACAAAGAAACAAGTACAGCATTCTCCTGCACAGACTTCCATGCCTAAAAAACAGATGCTTAAAATGGCCGAAGACCTAATTATTTTGATCAGGGGATGTTCATCGTGTTTCACTGTTGCAGTCATAACTGTAGGGTTCTTCCTGCCGGCAGGCAGTCCTCGGTCGGCCAGAATCCTAAAGTCTGGGTCCGGCGTCGGCTGTTCAGTCATGCTCCCTGACGTCAGAGCGCCAGGAGTACAAAGCTGCCAGCCGACGCCATGTTCTCCAGTCTTTCTTGCCATGCAGTGAAAGCAGTTCGCAAGTGCCGGTCGGCTGACTCCTGATATTTTTTCGTGCTTCAGTCCGAAGACTTACTTACTTCTTCTCAAAGCTAAGTACCCCGTTGGGGAAACTTTTTTCTTTACAGTCCGATGTCAGAAAAAGTTAATAATTGCATTTCTTGTGGGAAGCAAATACCTCATAAGGATTTCCATTCTTACTGTATTCCTTGTTTGGGTCCTGACCACGACGTAGCTAGTTGTCGGTTTTGTGCTAGATTTAACCAACGTACGATTAAGCGGAGGTACGATTTTCCTTTTCACTACTTTGGTAGGCAATTTAATTATAAAATGTCATCGGACACGCTTCCGACTACCAGAGTTTACAAACGACGCAAGGATAAGGACAGGCCTCCGAGGTCCAAATCAGATGACGTTACACAACCAGAGCCAGCTTCAGGTTAGGCCGTCATCAAGTGAGGCGCTTTCGCAGCCCCTGTCGGCCATTTCAGAACCGATAGCCGAAACGGACTCCCACGAGGAGCCAACTAGGCCTTTGAGCACTCCAGCTGCAGGACCTTCGGACAATGCTCCCTCGGATGGGTCCGGAGCCGCTGTGCAGGTACCGGCTTCCGAGGGGGTTTTCAGGCCTACACAGCTTCTGATAAAGGCAAAACCCAGGACAAAGACTCCTTCTAAATCTAAGACACCAGCCCAGGCCTCTTATGATCTGGGACCCATATCACAGAAACAGTTACTTAAAATGGCGGAGGACTTGCTAACCATAATTAGAGGTTCACATCCCCCTCCAGACAAAAGGCCAAGGCAAGAGTTGGATTATGAATCTTCTGATCAGGCATCTATTTCTTCAGTGTCTTCCTCTGAACAGGAATATTCTTTCCCTCCTTATGAGGATTCTGATGCTGAGGAATCTATTCCATCAGCTTCTCCCCCTGAGGATTTTTCTTTTGGGGAAACTTTACATGACATGAGGGAACATTTTCACTGGGAGGGACAGGAATACTCGGAATCTAAGAGAAGGCTCAGGGATTTCCTTCTTCTTCCCGAACATAGACCCCTGGCTATTCCTCCTATTTTGGATATTGTGGATGATACTTTTTCTGAGGCTAATTTAACTCCTGACTCCTTTCCTCCAGCCCCTGCTAAGCCCGACAGATATTACAGGGTCCCTGACCCCCACCAGTTCCTTTACAAAAATCCTACTGCTGATCCAGAAACCATTTCTCAGGGTCCTAAGGGGGTTAAGGCTGCCTCTGCTAAAAATCCTATTCCGACAGATAAGGATTCCAGAGCTTTAGAGAGATGGGGCAAAAAAGTGTATACTTCTGCTACTTTATCGATTAGGGCTTTAAATTGCCAATTTCATATGCTAAAATATCAGCAATTTCTACTGTCTGTTATGAAACAAAAGTTGGATACCATTTCTGCATGTGCAGATAATAAGGAATTACATGATTTGATGCATGCTGCTGAACAAGTGGGGAAGCATGGTTTACACTGTGGTTTTGATGCCTTGGAGGCTTCTTGCAGGGCGGCTGCCTCTGGCACAGTCATTAGAAGACATGCTTGGTTAAAGGAACAAAACTTACCTGATCAAGTGAAAGCTAAGTTACTGGATGCTCCTGTTCAGCATAATGTTTTGTTTGGGCCTAAGACTGAAGAGGTGATAAAGAAAATGGAGGATAAGGCAAAATCCATGCAAACGGTTAAGGATTTCTTACAAGTTCAGCCCCCTAGATTTAGCAGAAATTGGCCAACAAAAAATTGGTCTTTTCCCAGCTCGGACAGGTCTCAGAGGGGTAGATATAGACGCACCAGAGGGGGGCCTCAAACACAGACCTCTTACAGACCTAGACAATGGAGTGCTTCCACCTCCAGGGGTGGAGAGGACAGACCTCAATCATATAGAAAACAGTCTCAATGACTCCCCCTGCATGGCTCCAGGAACTTCTCTCCTGGATGCACATCTAGGAGGAAAACTCTTTTTCAACAAAATTGGACTTACATAACCCAAGACAAGTGGGTTCTGGATGTAGTTTCAAGAGGTTACAAATTCCACTTTCATACCTTGCCAAGACCAAATGGATGGCCAGACCTACCAAAACACTAATGGTCTGAGGCATTAAACCAGGTGGGATCCCTCATGGCTATGAGGGCCATAGAACCGGTTCCACAATCAGAGACGGGGCAGGGCTTTTACTCAAGGCTTTTTCTAGTTCCCAGAAAGCAAAACTCATGGAGACCCATCCTGGATCTGTCAGTCTTAAATACTTTCCTGGAGATACCAAAGTTCAAAATGCTTACTCTGCAGCAGCTCCTGCCAATGTTGAGCAAAAATGCATGGATGGTGACATTGGATTTAAAGGAGGCTTACCTACACATCCCTATCAGACAGGAGTGCAGAAAATACCTCCGGTTCAAGGCCGGCTCGAAACATTACCAATTCTCTGCGCTGCCCTTTGGCTTGTCTACTGCGTCCAGGGTCTTCACCAAGTGCCTGGCACCAGTAGTAGCTTATTGCAGACTCAAGGGTATTCAAATTTACCCTTATCTGGACGACTGCCTTATTCAAGCAGACAGCAAGGATGTTTTACTCCAGCACCTGGAATTTGTTCAAAATCTTCTCAAGTACCTGGGATTCACTGTAAACATAAAAAAGTCAAATTTGAACCCCACACAACAGATAACTTTTCTGGGTGCTCTTTTAAATACAACAACCCAGATGGCATTCCTGACATCCGAAAAACAACTACAGCTGGCTTCCACTTTCAAAACCTTGGCTTCTATACCTCAGCTAACTGCAAGGAAATTCCTGCAGGCTTTGGGTTACATGGCCTCCTGCATCCTTCTCATTCCAAATGCAAGACTACATATGAGAAAAAAAGTGTATGGTCCCAGTATTGCCACAGTATAGACACACAGATTGCTGTCTTGCCTTGCCTACAAAAGGAATTCCATTGGTGGACCATGGCATGTCTTCACAACAAAGGCAAAGCCTTCAGTCTACCTCCAGTCAGCCAAGTATTAACCATGGACGCCTCGGATTACACATGGGGAGCCCACTTGCAGGGACAGGGTCTGCAAGGTTTTTGGACAGAGGATCAGAAGCACCTACATATCAGTTTAAAAGAGATGTTAGCTGTTCAGAATGCCCTCTTGGCTTTCAGGGATCTTTTACAACCAGGGCAACTACTGATACGAACAGACAACACCACAGTTATGTGGTACATAAACAAACAGGGGGGCTCACATTCCTACCCCCTTTGCAGACTAGCCATGACTCTATGGAACACAGCACTAGCTTGCAAAGTGGATCTACAGGCTCAGTTCCTGCCAGGGAAACAAAATACTTTGGCAGACAGCCTGAGCAGGAACCTGTCAGATCCACACGAGTGGATGCTAGACACCCACATATTCAAGACGATTACAGAAGCCTAGGGCTGCCCGGACATAGATCTATTTGCATCCCCCTTCAACCACCAGTTACAGATTTTTTGCACAAGGACTTTTCACAAGCTAGCATGGAAAGTGGATGCACTATCATTCAGTTGGAAAAACCTTAAGGGGTATGCCTTTCCACCACTACCTCTTCTACCACTGGTGTTATTAAAGATCAAGCAGGACAAGCCCAAGATGAATTCTACTGGCCCCAAATTGGCCTCGTCAATTCTGGTACTCAACACTGAAAAATCTGTCTCAGGAACCACCTTGGATTTTGCCTCAGATTCCCAATCTATTGTCCCAACACCAGGGACAGGTTCTGCACTCTCATGTCAAAACTCTCAGCCTGACGAATTCAGGATCTATGATTAATCCTCCCCTTCCCAAAAAGGTCATGGATGTTATCTTAGAAGCCAGACGGCCTAGCACTAGAAAATCTTATGCAGGCAAATGGAAGAGATTTTGCACCTGGATGCATGCTCAGGATTCGGATCCTCTCATTCCTAATATCCCTCTGATTTTGCTTTACCTAACAGACATGCTTCATAAGGGTTTATCCTTCTCCTCCATAAAAATTCATGCCTCAGCTATCTCTGCACATTACAATACAGACCCTCCACTCTTTTCGCATCCACTTCTCAAACAATATCTACGAGGAGCAAAGAATTTAAGGCCCCCTAGGACACAACCCATACCTGCCTGGGACCTCAACTATGTTCTGGAAAAACTCACTCTGCCTCATTTTGAGCCTGCTGCCACAACTGATATTAAGTATTTATCATGGAAGACAGCTATTCTACTGGCTTTGACTTCAGCCAGGAGAGTCTCGGAGTTACAAGCACTCATGGCTGTGGAACCTTACATTATTTTTCACCAAGATGGGGTGTCTTTAAGGACTAATCCTACTTTCATGCCTAAAGTAGTTTCCAAAGTGGCTTTAAATCAAACTATTCACCTGCCAACTTTTTTCACTAATCCACAAAATAAGGGGGAAACGATCTTGCATTCCTTGGATGTACACAGACAACTTCGTTTTTACCTGGACAGAACCAAGGATATCAGGAAAACAGAGCAACTGTTTGTTTCTTATGCAACAAACTCCCAAGGCAAAGCCATTTCAAAACAGACCATTTCTAAATGGATTGTGCATGGAATCAGATTTTGTTACTCTCATCATGGAAAGCAAATCCCAAGACAAATTAGGACTCACTCTACCAGAGCTGCTGCTACTTCAGCTGCCTTTCTCAGGGGAGTACCTACCAAAGATATTTTGGAAGCTGCAACTTGGAGTTCAGTGCATACTTTCTCTAAGCACTATAATCTCCCTCTTTACTCTAAGTCTAGGGCAGGCTTTGCTTCTGCAGTCTTGCAGGGCCTACTAGCCGCCCCTTCTTCTCTATAACCACCACCCCTTATCTCAGCTTTGGGATTCAACCCTACAGTGATGACTGCAACAGCGAAACACGATGAACATAGTACAGTTGTGTACACTTACCATAAATGAAGATGTTCGAGTGTCTTCACTGTTGCAGTCTGGGTTACCCTCCCTCCTGTCTCCTCTTATACTTTCACTGGTGTGCTTACCTACTTCACCTTTCTTCTGAGGTGTATTTGCTACAGGCTATGGGGTTTGTGGTATGTTATGTTTTGGTTTTTACTATTGGCCATCATTTTTAGGCACCTGACATCTGGGGCAAGAAAAACTGGAGAACATGGCGTCGGCTGGCAGCTTTGTACTCCTGGCGCTCTGACGTCAGGGAGTATGACTGAACAGCCGACTCCGGACCCAGACTTTGGGATTCTGGCCGACCGAGGACTGCCTGCCGGCAGGAAGAACCCTACAGTGATGACTGCAACAGTGAAGACACTCGAACATCTACATTTATGGTAAGTGTACACAACTGTACTTTCCCATCCCCCTCCAGATAAGAGGCCTAGGCAAGAGACAGAATATGAATCTTCAGATCAGGTTTCCATTTCCTCTGATTCCTCTTCTGAACAAGGATACTCCCTTCCTCCCTATGAGGATTCTGATGCTGAAGAGTCTATTCCTTCAGCCTCTCCTCCTGAGGATTATTCTTTTGGGGAAACCCTTCACACCATGAGGGAGCACTTCACTGGGAGAGCCAAGAATACTCAGAATCTAAGAAAAGGCTCAGAGACTTTCTTTTGCTACCTCAGCACAGACCTCTTGCTATTCCACCTGTTCTAGACATAGTAGATGATTTTTTCACAGTCCAGCCTGTCTCCTGACTCTTTACCCCCTGCACCGGTTAAGCCAGACAGATACTACAGGGTTCCAGATTCCCACAAATTTCTATATAAAAACCCTGCTGCTGACCCAGAAACTATATCTCAGGGTCCCAAAGGGGTCAAGGCTTCCACTGCAAAAAAACCCTGTCCCTTCTGATAGGGATTCTAGGGCACTGGACATGTGGGGGAAAAAAGTTTACATTTCTGCTGCCTTGGCTGTAAGGGCTTTAAATTGTCAGTTTCATATGCTTAAATATCAGCAATATTTAATGTCACTGCTGAAACAGGAAATGTTGACCAATTCTGAATGTGCAGATAACAAGGAAATGCAAGATTTATTGCATGCAGCTGAACAAGTGGGAAAACATACTTTGCAATTTGGTTTTGATTCACTGGAGGCCTCTTGCAGGGCCGCTGTTACGGGTACTGTCATTAGAAGGCATGCTTGGTTAAAGGAACAAAATCTGCCTGATCATATTAAAGCAAAATTATTGGATGCTCCTTTACAGCATAATACTTTGTTTGATGTTAAGGCAGAAGAGGTATTGAATAATTATTGGAGGATAAAGCGAAATCTATGCAGGCAGTTAAGGATTTCTTACAGGTACAACCACCCAGATTTAGCAGGAACTGACCTTCAAAGAACTGGTCCTTTCCAGTGTCAGACAGGCCACAAAGAGGCAGATACAGATGCCCTAGAGGCAGATCCCAGCCCCAAGGCTCATACAGGCCTAAACAATGGGGTGCTTCTACCTCCAAAAGTGGAGAAGACAAATCACAGCCATATAGAAAACAATCACAATGACTTTCGTCTGCCAATGCCAAGCACTTACCTTTTGGCAGCTCCCTTAGGGGGAAAATTAGCACTTTTTTCACAAAATTGGCATGTAATCACCCAGGACAAATGGGTCTTGAATCTAGTGTCCCAGGGCTACAGGTTCCACTTTCACACCCTGCCAAAGGCAAAAGGTATCCCAGACCTGCCACAAAATCAATGGGCAGAGGCACAAAAACAAGTTACATCCCTCATGGACATGAGGGCCATTCAGCGAGTACCACAGCAAGAGCAGGGACAAGGATTTTACTAAAGACTATTCCTGGTACCCAGAAAGGACAAAGCCTGGAGACCAATACTGGACCTGTCTATTCTAAACACTTTTCTGGACGTTCCAAAATACAAAATGTTGACTCTGCAACAGCTTCTGCCCATGCTGGGCAAGAAGGCTTGGCTTGTAACTTTGGACCTAAAAGAGACATACCTGCATGTCCCAATCAGACAAAATTTCAGACGATACCTCAGATTCATAGCTGGATCAATGCACTACCAATTCTCTGCACTGCCCTTTGGCTTATCTACTGCACCCAGGGTCTTCACAAAATGCCTGGCACCAGTAATTGCTTTCTGCAGACAAAGAGGAATTCAAATATACCCTTACTTGGACGACTGCCTTATTCAAGCAGAAAACAAAGACATTCTACTGAAGCATCTGGCATTTGTAAAAAGATTACTAATTTGCCTAGGGTACACGGTAAACGAAAAGAAATCAAAACTAGTACCCTCTCAAGACATAATATTCCTGGGTGCAAGCTTAAATACAACTGTCCAGATGGCTTATCTCACGCCAGACAAACAAAGGCAACTGACTTCTTACTTCAAAATGTTGGCAACAAAGACCCAGTTATCTGCAAGAAAAATTCTGCAGGCTTTGGGCTTCATGGCTTCCTGCATTCTACTAATTCCATATGCAAGACTGCATATGAGGAAACTACAATGGTATCAAAAAAGCGTTTGGACTCAAGATTGCCACAGCCTGGAAATATTAATTACCCTCATTCCCTGCCTGCAACAGGAGTTTCAATGGTGGGCACAGGCCTGTCACCACAACAAGGGACAGCCATTCACACTACCCACGGCCAGGCAAACACTAACAACAGATGCATCAGATTATGCCTGGGGGGCCTACATGGCAGGAACGTGTATTCAGGGAGCATGGTCAGCAAGCCAAATGCATCTTCATATCAATCAAAAAGAGATGCTAGTTGTTCAGAATGCCCTGACAACCTTCAAGGATCTACTTCATCCAGGACAACTGCTGGTAAAGACGGACAATACTACAGTCATGTGGTACATAAAGAAGCAGGGAGGCACACATTCCTACCCCCTCTGCAGACAATCCATGACTTTGTGGAACACAGCATTGACTTATCACGTACACCTGCAAGCACAATTCCTGCCAGGAAAGACAAATACTCTGGCAGACGAACTAAGCAGAAATCTCAAGGATCCTCACGAGTGGAATCTAGATCCACAAATCTTCAGCATGATAACAAGGAAATGTGGATGCCCAGACATAGATCTATTTGCCTCCCCGCACAACTGCCAACTGCAGAGATACTGCACAAGGACTTATCACAAACAAGCATGGAAAGTGGATGCCCTATCGTTCAGCTGGAAAACCCTTACAGTATATGCCTTTCCTCCACTGCCTCTCCTCCCCAAGGTACTCCTAAAGGTCAGACAAGAGAAGCCAAAAATCATATTGATTGCCCCAGACTGGCCACGCCAGCACTGGTACCCAATCTTAAAGAGCTTGTCTCAAGACTCAGCCTGGACATTACCCCAAATGCCTCATTTGCTGACCCAACAAAACAATCAGATCCTGCACAGCCAACTCAGAACCCTAAATCTGGCTGCATGGCTGATAATTTAACCATTCAGAACACACCTCTCTCTAAAGCAGTTATGGATGTTATTTTGGAGGCCAGGAGGCCCAGCACCAGAAAATCTTATACAGAAAAATGGAAGAGATTCTGTGCTTGGAACCAGGCACAAGGAATGGACACGCTTGTACCAAATATTCCTCAGATTTTACAATACCTAACTGAGATGCTGGACAAAGGCCTATCCTTCTCATCAATTAAGATCCATGCCTCTGCCATTTCAGCTCATTTCAATACGGATCCACCTATTTTTTCACATCCACTGCTAAGGCGCAGTACCTCAGAGGGGCCGAAAACATAAGACCTCCAAGGAGAGCTCCAACACCTGCATGGGAACCTCAATTTTGTCTTGAAAAAGCTCACACTGCCTCCCTTTGAGCCAGCCAATACAGCTGAGATAAAATACTTATCATGGAAAACAGTTCTGCTCCTAGCAATAACTTCAGCAAGAAGAGTTTCAGAGTTACAGGCACTAATGGCTGTGGAACCTTTTATTATTTTCCATCCGGACAGGGTTTCTCTAAGGACAAACCCAACATTTATGCCCAAGGTAGTGTCCAGTGTGGCTCTTAACCAAACCATTCATTTGCCTACCTTTTATCCAAACCCACAGAATAAGGGGGAGAGACTTCTGCATTCTTTGGACATACACAGACAGCTCCGCTTCTACTTGGACAAAACTAAAGCTTTCAGAAAGACTGAGCAACTCTTAGTGGCTTATTCTGCAGGATCGCACGGAAAAGCTATTTCAAAGCAGACTATTTCAAAATGGATAGGCCACTGCATTCGTTTCTGCTGTTCACAACATGGCAAATCAGTGCCTAAGGGCATTAGGCCACATTCAACCAGAGCAGCAGCCACTTCAGCAGCCTTCCTCAGAGGAGTACCAACCAAGGACATTTTGGAGGCTGCAACTTGGACTTCAGTGCACACTTTTGCAAAGCACTACCACTTACCTCTTTACTCTAAATCCAGAGCTGGCTTCGCCACTGCAGTTCTGCAGGGCCTCATAGCCACTCCTAATTCTATCTAGGCCCAGCCACCCAATCTCAGCTTTGGGATTCAACCCAAGTGTAATGACTGCAACAGTGAAACACGATGAACATAGTACAGTTGTGTACCTACCATAAATGTAGATGTACGAGTATATTCACCGTTGCAGTCCAGGTTACCCTCCCTCCATCCCCCTTTCATTGCTGGGACTTATCTGTACTTCTCTATTCTATACAACCTATGTGGTGTATTTGCTTGTAGATGAAGGTAATGTTTATGTTACTGCATGCTTTTTTATGAGCAGAATTTTAGCCTACCCTTTTGGGGGCACCTGACATCTGGGGCAAGCAAAACTGAAGAAAATGGCGTCGGCTGCATTTTTTATACCCTCTGCGCACTGACGTCAGGGAAGAGGCAACAGCAACCGGCGCCGGACCAGGACTTTGGAATTCAGGCCGACTGCGGGTAGCCTGCCAGCAGGATAACCCAAGTGTAATGACTACAACAGTGAATACACTCGAACATCTACATTTATGGTAGGTACACAACTGTACTTTTTCCTTACAACAAATAACTTACAGTTGTCCTTTAGTTCTCTGTCAGCATTCCCTCAAATTTGTATCTTTATGTTGATTTATTATTATTGATTGAGCAGTTGATATGCATTTAGGGATGCACTGCACATCATCACTCATTTGTCTTTCATCTTGTGTCCACCCTCACAAACATCATTCCATACATTCTATTTACTGTTCATTCTAGCAGTTATATGTTCATTGCCATTTTTGCATCCAGCTCTCTTCAGCTTCCCAACAGGAGAGAAGGGAGCCATTTATGCCTCGAATTACTTAACACCTTCTCCCAATTTATAAAACAATGTAAGCACCATAAATAGTTTCAGCATGTTGTTATTCATCAGTATAGGAATAACCATCTTTTATATCTTGATCTTTCAACATTACTGTCCAGCAAAGGACCTGTGTCATGCTACATTATATGTAGATATAAGCCTCATCATTCACTCTGAGACATTCTGTCATTTTGTCTTTTTTTTCATTCATTCACCTTTCTATACCTTTGTAGCCTACTTCATCCAGCTTTTGATTTCATCCTGTATTCAACCCTGGCTGACATTATAGCTTTTAGTCCTGTTTGACTCTGTGATAGATAGGCTACTGTTGCCTATAGTGTGATGTCCTCTCTGAATCTCACAATTGTTAACCAGTGTACCACCTGAGTATGTGAGGGACAGGGGTTGTGGTCATTGGATCAGCGCCACTGCTCCAAGTAGATGTAATGGCTACAGGAGGGATGTCTCTTAAGTAACACCATTGAGGTTAAAGCAAAGAAAGGTATACACAAATCAGGTTCAGTAATCAGTTCAATAAATGGTACCTGGTCCCAAGAGCTTAAAGGCAGGGGTATGCATTGATGTTCTTCGTATGGGCTTCCAGAAACTGCATCCTGACTAGGACTATGCATTAACCACTTACAGAGCTGCATCTTTGGCTAGCATGCCGGTGTCCTTTGTCACCGCTGTGTCTGAGATCTATAATGTCTTCCATTGCCCTTACCAAAAGTAATTGCTTTTTAAACAAATTATTATTCACACACACACACACACACACACACACACACACACACACACACACACACACACACACACACACACACACACACACACACACGATTCCCAGGTGAGGCTGGTAAAATTATCCAGTTCCCCACAGCTTTCTTAATGTCAAAGGCCAAACACTCTAGTTACTCTACTAGTCTTCATTTATAGCCACATGAGGTAGTAAACAAAAATAGGTAATATGCTTTTAATTAGCCTGGCTTTTGGAGGTGGATGCCACAGTTTGGCCACCTAGAATGCGAAGTAATACCCTCTTCTCTGATAGCAAAGAATACATATCCACAAAACAAATAGCATCATAATTACCCATTCTACAGACTTAAGACTTGCCTGTGATATAAATATGATCTGATGGAGAGACATGTATGTATCCCAGAAGTACCCCTTTTCTGGAATAGGCACCCCTCCACACGAAGCAGAGTTTCTCCCTAATCAAATTAAAGTGTTACTTGGGTAACTGGATAAGGAACTGGAAATTTACCTCTAGTTTGGCATTTGTCTCTCTAACTGACACAGGTAGCCTTTCCATGGTTTATCTCCTAGGCATCTGCATGTAAATGTTTCATTTCCAAGGCCCCTGCTTACATTACCAAGGGTGCCAAAACTTGTCTGAAATTTGGGATGTATGGTTAGGTTTAAAAAAGCCCCAGTGTTCGTTCGCTTGGTACACACTTCTAAACCTAGGAAAACAAGTCCGAGAGAGGATTGCCTTATTTACAACAGTGGCACCTGCTAAAAGATGGCTGTGCAGACTGCTAAGTTCAACTTGATCTGTTAGTTTGAGAACAATGAAAATTTATGAAATGTTACGTTTTAATTAAGACTGAGCAACTAAAAGATAAAACTTGTATGTCTCAACTGAGGGTGAGAAAGTTTGTTTAAACTGAGCTGTTAACTGAGTATGACATGAAGGTGAGCTCTCCATCCATGATACTTTTGATGAATATTCAGGCTTCCAGATGCTGGCCTGTCCTGATACCTGTGGCATACAGTCCTGTGATCCAAGACTCTGGTTGAGATTTGAGTGTACAGGATGCCACCATCCCAGTAATGTTAAAAGATCGAGATTTTTCTCTGGTGTTTTGGAATCTGTGCATCAGTAGCTTGGCATACCTAGCTTACAATAACAGCCACATGGAAGCATGCATGTTCCCATACACATCTCATTGGTGTCTGCAGTGCACTACCACACTGCTTAAACGGACACATCACTGACTATTTATTCCACATTTGCTTCGACTGCAAGCCTCTGCTTGGTATCAGTACTTCAGCTGATTACACTGCCATCTCTACAGGAGCATAAACTGGCATCAACTACCTCCCATCCTCCCTTGTTTGCTGCTGCAGCAACTGGGTCACTAATTGATCCCATGTAATCTGGGCTGTAATCAGGCTGAAGTAATTGTTACTTGGTTTGCAATCATCAGTTTATTTGGTTACCCAGAGCCCATTTTGCCACTTTTCTGTCCGAGAAGTATATCCTTCAAAAAGAAGTGGTCCCAGGAAAGGGGTTTGAGGACCACCACTGGTAAATCCTATTGGGATATACTAGTAACCTCTATGCTAATTTGTGATCTGTTGCTTAACTAATGTTTTAGGTATTGGCTTACATATGAATTGATATTTGATGGTTTTCATTTTTTTCTATATGGTTTTCTGCTTCTGTACCTCATGGCCATTAGTGTTCCTTCATCCAGAATTGGATCAACTGCCTGGACAAGAGCTGACTGGAGTGAGCCATCATCCATGCAGGTATGAAGTTTATATCTCAGCTGTGTATGGACCGTCAGCCTTCAGGGCAGTCACTTGTCCACTGAGTGACTTGCCTTTCCCATGTCATTATGCTTCACAGCTGACATACTGAAGGCCTACAGGAGAGAGAGATGATATCACCACTGACCTTCCTCTGCAGCCTTAGTAGGTTCCCATCTCTGAGGCTCATAAGGAAGCCACCACACATAGGAATTGCAGGCTTCCTTATGAGAAGTCTGGAAAGAAAGTTTGGTTTATAATGTTTAGTAAATGTGTTAACGGAGGACCAAGTAGCTGATTGGCTGTCCTTGCATAACCATCCCACCCACCCACCCAAGTTGGCTATCTTGAGCACTCAACATGAGAGCCTGCTGTGCGCTCTGTTTGCATGCACATTCCTACTAATACACAGCAAGCGCTATCACCACCAACTTGGTATCACCAAGCTCACATCCCATTCATATGCTGCTTTCAGTACCTTGCAAACCTCCACTTTTGTGGTGGCAAGCACAGCTAATAAGAAATTACCATTTCTTCCCCCAGCATCGGTGTGGTGCTGTCATGGGTGAGGACAGTATCCCAGTCTGCTTTCTGAAATGTGTCATTTATTGCATACTTGTTTCAATTGGTAAAGTCTATGAAAGATGGTTTATGATTGAGTTTGATTTTAGTCTTATGGTAAAGATGATATTATCTTTGTTGATTATAGAGGATATAACCATGGATGGGTAGCAGCTAGAGTCAGTGTCAATATGATATGCAAGATGCAAAACACTAGGACTTGGAGATGGCTGTAGAATCCAGTATAAAAATCTTTATTCGACACAAGACTTTTGTGGGTAGCCCCACTTCTTCATATGTCTAATACATTTTAAAAACAGCTCTCTGTTTAAATATCCTCTTGAGACACATGATTAAAACCAACCAATACATTGTTCTGGTGTGAACAAGCAAATTTAAAGCAACATCCTTCAAGGTGCACGCCATTAACTGAACTAGAAATCTGAATGTATATGTATATATTTCTAAAAGCCTATTTATAAAGTATTGATGTTCTCCAAAACACATATAAACCTGTAACAAGAAGTCAGTTATTTATCATACGAACAATTCCACAGCACATCTTACCTAAAAAGCTGCCTAGACTTTAACTTTTAAATCTGGGCATATTTTTTCTTGGCCCAGGTTCTCAGAAAGCAGAGGTGTGTCGAATGAGCCAAGAACGACCTCAGTGGAAGCTTCAGTCAACCTCACTGGAAGCTTCAGTCAATGATTCACAAGCTGTAACTGTGATTGACAATGAGGGCACACCCACGAGTGACGATATTAAAACTGAGAGCTGTTTTTAAAATGTATTAGACATCTGAAGAAGTGGGGATACCCACAAAAGCGCTTGTGTCGAATAAAGATTTTTATACTGGATTCTACAGCTGTCTCCAACTCCTGGTGTTTTGCTTTTTATTCTGTATCTGTTTTGTGCAGGACAAGTGAGATCTAAAGCTTTGGTGGCACTCTTGTGTTTTTGCTTCTTACTTTTGATTTTGTGTGCTACCTTAGCTTTGGATATTATGGCTGAAGGACAAGATGTTATAGAACTGGATTATAATCCAGGTGGACTGCAACAAAGTATTATTCAAGTGAATCTTTTGATGAAGGCAATTAATTATGTTTGCAATCCTTTGCTGGACTGTACCACTGATGAAGGTGAGACTGAAGCAGTTGCTATAGATTTGGCCGGTCTTAAAAAGAAGTTGCTAGCCTTAGAAAAATACTTGTTTAAGTTGAAGTGATCACAATTTGAAAAATTTCATATGGAGGTCTGCCTCCTAGAAGGCCTTGTTCCAAGAGGCCTTAGAATTTTAAAAATGCCTTCTCATGTGGACTGTGACAAGGAGCTACTTGTTGGCTGGCAGAAAGGGAATTTATCTACCAGTACCTCTTATATTAAACTGTTGATTTCAGCAGCAGAGAAAGAGATACAGGTGTATACTCTGTCAGCTGAAACAAAATATGCTGAACTGCTTTCTCTTTTTGAAACCAATCTAGTGGATAAATATTTACTAGATGATCTGGACACTTTCAGCTTATGAGCATAAGCTGACTAAACAAAAATTGAGGAAAATAGTTTGAGACCGTTGTGATTTTGAATCTGGGCATATTTTTTCTTGGCCCAGGTTCTCAGAAAGCAGAGGCGTGTCGAATGAGCCAAGAATGACCTCAGTGGAAGCTTCAGTCAATGATTCACAAGCTGTAACTGTGATTGAAAATGAGGACACACCCACGAGTGACGTTACAGCCATTACAACATTGACTGGTGTTGAAGACACCACCACTAGTTCAGTGGCCACTGTTTTTTCAATAAATTCGCATTTTATAACTTCAAATGGGACAGGCGCTAGACAGAAACATTTGAAGTTAAAGCAATGGTTCATCAGTCAGGTGAGAAGACGACGCCTTCCAGAGAAACTGACCTGAACATTAAATTCCCTTTAGGGCAATGTCAGTTGTCCCTTTGTTTTCCTTTGAGGGATTTAAACAGGGTGAAATACCAGCACCCGAGAGGAAGGAGCAGAAGTCGACAGAAGAGAAAGACAGACGATCAAATGACGTACCAGGGGAATATAAAGAAGGCCTTCTTCAAGGAAGGCTAGTGTGGAATCTTTCTGATTATGTTTTAAATGAGACTGAACTCAATGTTTTACGAAAATGGCTCACATATATTCCTACAAGGTACTGTGCTTTAACAGATGCTATTTTTGATATCAAGTGTTTTACTAGAAATGCAATGTTGAAATTGTTACATAATGAAGCCAAAGATATTAATAATACCAGTGTCAATATTTTTAGGAAACCTAGTCTGTATGTACCACAGCTAAACCCTTTGTTAATTGCCTTTGAGCAGCTTTGCATAGATGATTTTCTCAAGATAGCTGCTGAAAGTCGTAATAGGAGTAAACATGGGCTTAATTTAAGCAAGCAAGAACATCTTGCCTTGAAAAATCTGCAAAAGAATGAAGACATTGTTATGACCTGCCGATAAAGGCGGCCCTATTGTAGTGTTGAATACAGTTGCATACAACAGAATGATGCATGAAATGTTGAATGACAATAAATTTTATGTGAAAATTAAAGTTTATCAAGTTAAACAGATCTCCAGTAAGGTAGTCACTAAATTAAAGGAGATATGGCAGAATGGGTTAATTAGTAAGGATATGTTAGATTATTTTGTTATTGAGCATCCCACCACCCCGGTTATACAAGGGCTATATAAAATTCATAAAAGTATAACGTGTCTCCCCATGCGCCCGATAGTATCTGGAAGGAATTGGTGTACAGAATCAGAAATTCTTGAGACCTAAGATTAACAACATACAGCATATTCTAAGAGATACAGAACATTTTCTGACTAATTTGTTTAAGTATACACAAGACTTTGAAGTGATGCAGAAGACATATATGGTAACCCTTGATGTAGTGTCTTTATTTACAGTGATACCGAACGATGTAGGAGTAAGAGAGAATCTGTACTTTTTTAAGGGAGATGTTCATGATTGATTCAAATACTATAGAGCAAGTTAGTCAGCTTTTAAGCATTGTATTAGAGAACAATGTCTTTGTTTTTGGGGAAGATCATTATTGGCAGTCTAATGGCATAGCTGTGGGCACCTTGTGTGCCAATAGCTACGCCAATGCTGGAATGTCAGTCTGGGAAACCAAGTTTATATTGAAGGGTTCCTATGCAGACAGAGTTTGTTTTTTGAGGAGGTTTGTGGATGACCTCTTCATTTTGTGGAGAGGAAACACTGAAGAACTGGAGGAGTTTGTACAATACATTAATCAAACCTCTACATTTCTGAAGTTTACACATACATATTCTATGAAAGCAGTAAATTTCTTAGACATTAGTGTTGAAAAGAAAAATGATGGCACTGTGGTCACTCCTCTGCACAAGAAAGAATGCCATGTAAACCATTTATTAGCTAAAGATAGTATGCACCCCCCCATATGTTTTTCGAAATGTCATTCAAAACCAGTTTTATAGAGCATCAAGACTGAATGTGACAGATGAAAATTTTGTTCATCAAGTTGAACAAACTAGCAGTGATTTATTAGAAAAGAAGTATCATATTAATGATATACAGAGCAGCGTTAAGGAAGTGAGTAAACAGAGATGCTTAAAGGCCAAACCATACTTCTTTAGGGGTGAAGACTCTAGAGAATTAAACAGTGATGGCAGAAAGATAATATTAGAGAAAATAAACAAACTAGAATATCATTTTACCACTCTAAAGATGCTTGGATGTATAAGAACATGATAGAGAAACATTGGAATATATTGAGATTAGATAAGAACATTAGTAGTCTGATAGATGTGAAACCCAAGTGTTCACTGAAGAACTATAAATCTTTGAAGAGACAGTTATGTCAACCTAAGGTCAGTGATAGCAAGCATGGCCCTATAAGGCCAGCCATAGAAAAAGACACAAAAATGTATTTTTTGCAAATGTATAGACAGTACCTCTAAGTTTGAACATCCAGATCAATTAAAGACATATGAGTTTGACATCAATGCCACCTGTGAAACAGAGCATTTAGTCTACTTGGCCCATTGCACAGTGTGCTGTAGTTTCTATGTAGGGAAGACAGACAGGTCTCTGAAGGAAAGAATACATGAACACATTTATACCATCCTTAAAAAGAACAAAGTGAATGCCTTGGCTGGATACACTATTAATAATGATATGGAACATGTCTTTAAGTTTCTAGTTATAGGAAGAACATATGAGAGTATAAGTGGGGGGGGGGGGGATCTACAGAACATCACTGAAGAGCTTGAA
Organism: Protopterus annectens; assembly: GCF_019279795.1. Taxonomy (NCBI): domain Eukaryota; kingdom Metazoa; phylum Chordata; order Ceratodontiformes; family Protopteridae; genus Protopterus; species Protopterus annectens. Next base: position 1,087,544,201 of record NC_056743.1, on the reverse strand, counting down.
GCTAAGTGGATAGATAGTAAGGTTAAGGGCCAATAGAGGTCATGGATTAAATGAATATATACCGCTGCATCCTAAGTTAAAGTCTAGGCAGTTTTTTAGGTAAGATGTGCTGTGGAATTGTTCGTATGATAAATAACTGACTTCTTGTTACAGGTTTGTGTGTGTTTTGGAGAACATCAATACTTTATAAATAGGCTTTTAGAGGTATATACATATACGTTCAGATTTCTAGTTCAGTTAATGGCATGTACCTTGTAGGATGTTGCTTTAAATTTGCTTGTTCACACCAGAACAATGTATTGGTTGGTTTTAATCATGTGTCTCAAGAGGATATTTAAACTGAGAGCTGTTTTTAAATTGTATTAGACATCTGAAGAAGTGGGGTTACCCACGAAAGCGCTTGTGTCGAATAAAGATTTTTAGACTGGATTCTACAGCTGTCTCCAAGTCCTGGTATTTTGCTTTTTATTCTGGATCTCTTTTGTGCAGGACAAGTGAGTTCTAAAGCTTTGGTGGCAGTCTTGTGTTTTTGCTTCTATGATATGTAATATTGATATCCTCAGTTGGATTTTATACTATATGCTCCATATTGTTTTCTACTGTAGAATTGTGTTTGCCTCTATGCGTGCCTTTACTTATTTTTTAGACATGACACCTATCCCATCAGATCAGTAGCAATGAAAGAAGTATACCATGGAATTTATAATATGTATTTTGGATCTTTAAACCAGCTTTCAGTAATGGTACAGTTAATCAACATCCCCTAAGCAAACGAAAGTTTCTACATTAGCCATTTTATTGTTAAGACCTTAGGTATTTAGTGAAGCTGTCTTCACCTCTGATATTTAATCTCAAGTATTGTTTGCTTTAGAATTTCAAGAGTTCGGATTCAAAAAACAGTGTAAATGCCAGAAGTTCATTACAGTCCCCTTACAAACTTGCTCACACAATTTATGGAGTACCACAGATCTGATAAAGAGGTTCCGCCATGCATGTCTCCATTTACCACTTTTTTTTGTTAACCATGAAAACATTATTCATACAGATCCCAACATTCCAGGCTAATATTTCAGTTTTACAGAGTAGAAAATATTTCCATTATGGTTAGCTTTAAGGTTGTGAGGATAAGACAGTGACCTTCATGTTGTACTGTCTCTCCATCAAGTCCTATTTGTATCACAGGCAAGGCTTAAGTCTTTAGAATGGTTAATTCTGGTGCTGTTTGTTGTGTGGTTATGCAGGAGGTCCATCAGAGTGGCATCTGACAATGCCCTGTATGTCAGGCATAGATCTCCCCTCAACAGCATGTAGGAGGCCGAATACAGGGATAGGGCCTTGATGTGTTCTGTATAGGACATTTTACTTGCACCCTATATTATTTTAGTGAAAAACCTCTGTGGACGTTCCGCTTGTTGGATATGGCTGGTTAGGTGCAAACCAAAGGGGGCATTGGAACATGTTGGATATGCCTAATTAGGCACATACCAAAGGGGGCATTGTACTTAATGATGGGTCTGATGTATGCCAAATACAGTGGAACATTGACTTCCTTGGACCTAGATGCTATACCTTTGTTTATAAGTTGCACAACATAGAATGATTTCCTCACTACTGTACACACATGGTAGTCAAAGTCTAGATTACTGTATATGTGTTCTTATGCCCCTGACTGCTGGGTCAGCTCTAAGGGGTGTGTTGCCAGTGTTATGGTAACCAGGGGTAAATGACTTCCCCCAAGGAAACTATTATGCATTTCTTGGCATTTAGCTTTATTCCATGACTGTGGCACCAGTAGTTTCTGTGTCAGTCCTTCCAGGAGAACATTTGTGTTGGTGTGAGATTCAATGACTGCTGCTAATTTGCAATCATCTGCAGATTTAGTCAGCCGGAGACCACTGATATTGGCCTTGACTTCAGAGAAGTAAATGCCGAAAAGGGAGCACCCCAAGGACTGATCCTGGAAGGACTCCACTTGTGACTGGCCTCTTTATAGAGGTGGACTCCTCGGTTCTAACTTCCTGGGTCCTGTCTGTGAGCCAGTTGGCTGTCCACCAGGTGACATGCAAGTTTGTACCTAACCTCTTGAGTTAGTCAACAATGCTCGAGTGGGATATTGCGTCAAATGCCTTAGCCAGGTCAAGGTAGGCAGTGTGAACCATTTAGTTCTTGTCCATTGCTTTGGTGGACTCAAAGAAGTCCACCAGGTTATGTGGATATGACCTGCCCTTGATAAAACTAAACTGGGTTGGGTCCAGTGTCTGGAGGTTTACTGTATCATTATTGATCATTTCAATAATTCTTTTCATGGCTTTGTATACAAGACTAGTGAGAGTTGTGGATCTCTAGTTTGCAGGGTCTGTAGATAGCCCACCTTTGTGCAGAGGGATGACTGTTGCTATTCTCCATTCATTAGGCATAATACCTGTTTGGAGGCTACAGTTAAATAGCAGCTCCAAGAGGGCCGGATAGGTCATGTTTCATGCTATTTACATGGCATCCTGGGATATTTTCTGGGCCCATTTGTGTAGTGATCTTGGCTTTAGAGAGAGCATTAAGGTCCTGTTCCCTGCTGATACCAGGGGGAGTTATATTTGATGGAATTTCCTGTGGGAAGGTTGAGGGGAAGAGAGGGGTAAAATTGGAGCAGAATTTGTCTTCCCGTATGTTTGCTATATCTTCTGATCCAGTATAGGTGGCACCATTTACAGTGAGCTCTACACACAGTTGTGTTTTGCCTTTGAGGTTGTGAAACAAAAACGTGGTAGAGAAAACCACTTTATAAAGCAAAGCTTTCGGGCAGAACCCTTCTTCAATACTAGTATTAGTATTGAAGAAGGGTTCTGCCCGAAAGCTTTGCTTTATAAAGTGGTTTTCTCTACCAAGTTTTTGTTTTATATCAGTTTTGCAGCTTGTTTTTCTTGTCTTTGAGGTTGTGGACATAGCTAAAGAATGCCTTGTGGTTGTTCTTGGCCTGGGAGGCCAAATTTACCTCAAATTTGGCTTTGGTAGACTTTGTCCTCTGAGTTGTTTGTTTAGTTTGGTGAGAGTGCTTTTATCCTGCTGGGTGCTGCACCTCCTAATTTTTGCCATGATTTTCTTCTTTCTGTTATACAGCTATTTTTTTTTGAGTTAGTTCTGTACTTCTTCCTGGTGGATACAGCTGCCTCTATACAGCTATTAACTTGCTTGTATAGGGTTTCTGTGAGCAGCTCTGCATAGGCAGCAGTGTTTTTCAGGGTTTATGGGGGCTTAAAATTTTGCCAGGTTATCACTTAATAGCAGGAAGTTAGCCTTGGAGTAGTTCCAGAATATTCCAGGGTTAGTTGGCAGTCCATGTTTTAATTTTACTTCAAAGGAGACCATTTTGTGGTCTGACCTTACCAGGGAAGACATTACACTAGGGGATGTACAACATTGTCCCGTATTAGTGAAGACCAGATCCAGTATGGTTGCATCCCTGTTTGGTGAATTGACAATCTGGTCCAGTGAGTTTGTTTACAAAATCCAGGAAAATCTGTGCCTGTTTGGTGTCGTATAGGATTCCCATTTAGTAGTGGGGTAGTTAAAGTCACCCATGAATGTGGTATTGGGCTGGATGATGAGTGTTGCCTGATGTTAACTGATGGAAAGTATTATAACCTTGCCATGTCAGTGTGCTCTCCCCAGCTTTAATCCATGCCTCAGTGACTGTACAGACGTCTGCATTCTCTAAGGTGAAGAGAAGTTCTAGGAAGTGGAGTGTTTTGTTTAGACTCGTAGCAGTGAGCAGTAATACCTTTAGATTTTCTTGGTTTTGATTTGCTGTGTCGGAAGTACTTTCTGTTTGGCTTTGCCTAAAAAAGGCACTATGGGGGAAGACCATGTTTTGACTAATATCAAAAAGCCTAGAGGGGGAGAGGTGCAGAACACTCCTGGCAAAGCAGCGTGGTCTGTTGACCATCTCCTTCCATGCTGACAAATGTTGCACCCACTTAGATTGACACCAGAAACTAAGCCAGTTATTAAAGTCAGACATCTTTTGTTTGTATTGTGGCATTATCCTTGGAGAAAGTAAAATACTGCTCAGTACTAGGCTTATACCAACCTGGGACACACATTCTGAGAGCACCACGATGTCTCTCTTCATATAGTCTAGGGAGGTACATCTCAGGTCATTTACACCTAGATGGGCTATGACTGAGTCATACTATTACTTGTGGTTCATTGACCTGAGTGCATGCATAATGTGGCGGATCCCAGCCTCTGATGAGGAACTGACCATGACTTTCTCCTTACTCAGTCTGGTGAGAGGGACGTAATTTTGCCTCATGATGGAGTCTGCAATGACTAGAATGATGGATTGAGTGGTGGCTTGCCTCATGGGCTTAAATGTAGAGACTTCATGAGATGTAGCTGTATGTGTTGATGTGGGGGTTGTTTTGAAAGAGTGCATTCGGGGCTGTTGAGGGTATATGCTGTGTGTACTTTGTCTAGGAGGTCTTTGAGCTTTAGGAAGGTTACATTGCCCAGCATGTGTGTGTTTATATGTCTGCTTTGAATTGTGTGCGATGGGTGCAGCGTGTGTACTGCTGACAACTTTATTGACATTAGGAGTACTTTTATGTGAGAGCTTTGCCTCCACTGACATTAAGTACATCTCTCACATACTAGATCAGTTTGTTTGAGAATTAACTGGCTGTCAGTAAATGTGAGGCAGTTTCCTCATTGCCTCAGGATGCCCATATCCACCAGGCTGGTAACAGATATAGTAGGAAAGTTCATGTCCATGGCAACACACCTTTTTTTATTGATTCGACAGTCAGACTGAGAATATAAAGCAGTGTCAGGAGTATATGGTTTGCAACTCTGGGGCCAGTGCTTGTCACTGCAAACTAGTCCTGTGTGCAACTAGGTATTGGTAAGAAATTTCAGTTATGCTTTTACAGGTAAAGTGTCACTCAAAGTGTCTGTGTCTGTACAGGGCACTGCCAGACACTTGAGGGGAAACTAAGTAGTAGACCCTGAAAATTTAAGGATGAAGTATTCAGACAGATATTTTGAAGTTAGAAGGAAGTCAAACAGTACTTGCCGAAAACAAAGAATTAGCTTGTCAAGAATGATGAAAATAGAAGAGTCACATGAATGGCTAATGCCTGGATAGTACTAATTCTAGTCTCACCATAGCTTAATTCTTCTGGGATGCAACAATTTTTTGCTTCTTCTCTTTCCAGAAGCAAAACACTAGCACCAGTTGCAAGATGAGAAGCAGACCACAGCCTATTTGGTGGTCCACAGTCTTGTCCTAGATGATGCAAAGGTCTGTAGGCTTCTTATAGCCTTTTTCTGGTAGATGGTTTGAATTGCAGCCAGACCAATCAGGAACTTCAAACACAGACTCTCACTGCCCAACCAGAAACAATCAGTAATCAACTCACTCTGCTTCTTCTGTCACCAGGAGCAGAATCAGAATATAAGCACAAATTCCAAGCTGTCACATATGAAGCAGTTATTAGGTTTTTCAGTGATCAGCATTCTCCAGGAAATAATGTCCCTGTGATCCTCCTGTCACCAGGAGAAAAAAGAAGCAGTAATCCCAAGATGACTAATGAGAGGCAGAATGCGGACTGTTCTGTAGTTGGTGGTCTTGCAATAGATGTTGCAGATTTTAAAGGTAAGATGTAAAAATGAGTTAATATCTTAAGTACTGCAGTGTGCACTAAGCAGTTAGATATGAAAGAGGGAGTAACTTAATATTTAGCTGTCTAAGTGGAGAGACACTAATTTTAAAAGAACAAGATAGATTGAAAGGGGGTGGGCACTTTGTATTCTGGTTTTATGGAATACAGTGGGATGGACAATAAATTTAAGTAGTTGAAGTGGAGTGATGTTGCAAAATGATAATGTTGTGGTTACTCACAACAGCCGGTGAAAGGGGAGAGGGAAGGAGATATGTGGTCAAATTAATGTAAGGGGTAGGCAACTAGAAAGAAGTTTAAGAACACAGCAGCACCAGGGTGGAATGGTGGGAAAAAATGTCTTTGTGACACACAAGAGACACAGCTGTGGTCTCTTTCCTAGTTTTAATATGCAATTAAAAGCAGAATACAAGTAAAATAGTGTAAAGAAAAATCACAATATACAAAATAGAAGAAAGTTTCTGCAGTCTCGGTCTCATAGTTCTGCAAGTTCACCAGTTGTGATTTTTAATTTGATGGCCACTTGGACAATTTTTGCTTTTCCTTGCCTTCATCATAGGCTCAGGTGCACTAGGGGCTACAACGGAGAATTCTGCTCTTTCCTTCTTCTCTCTGGTAATTACCAAGAATTTCATTGATTTGGACCTCTAAGATGGCCATGCACTGTGCGAGAAAGAAGGGCTATTGAAATTATCAGTTTGGGTAAAATTCAGTTACTGGCTAGTAGGTATATGGCTTGTATACCAGCATATAAGAAATTTGGAGAACCAGAAAGAAAATCGACCAGAAAAGGTGAAAAGAAAACAATGGCTGTGGAGAATCCTGCAGCTGTTCTGCAAAAAGCATTTCAAGCTTCAGCCTTAGTGTAAGAGATGGATTCCTGTAATTTAGAGGAAAAATAAATCATATGTCCTCCGAGGTGATTACAACAAACTTTGAAGGACTATATGAACTTAAATGGCAAAAGGTTCGACAAGTAGAAGGGACTTTTACTGGCTGTTCAGATGAACTGATAAAACTTCAAAAATCAGAAGTTGAAATGAGGGAAAGACCGAGTATGAGGCTTCAGAAGAAGAATTTTTTCAAAAAATAGAGTTAGAAGACAGATTTTCTGCTGTATCAGAAAAACTGGAAGGCACAGACTGTATTAGTTTTATGAAAGCACAAATAAGCAAATGGACTGGTCTTCCACATTAGGATTTGTTAACTGAAATGGCACATCAAGTTTATGCTCCAGATCTGGCTTTGAGAACGCAACCAGGAAGTATATTAGCAGAAAGAGCTGATACTGACAAACGTGTGGCAGAATGGAAAAGTATAAAAACTGGAGACAGCAGAGTGTTTGTGGAAAACGATTACTCCCTTTACTCAAAAAAGAAGATAAGCACATTTAACCCAGAAATTGGGGAATGTTAAGAGACAGTTGTGAGATTCAATCTGCTGTATTCAGCTGTTGTCGGAATATTTTCCCTGTTGGATCAAAGCTTTTTTTTATGCAGAACAGTCTAAGGAGGAAGTAAAGTTTATCAAACAAAAAGTGACCCAGCAAGTAGAAGGGGACTCCTGCTTCTCATTTGTCTGACAATAAAGCTCATAGAAAGTTTTTGCCAGTGAAATATTTCCATTGTTCCAAAGGAAAATTCTTGAGAGACAGGGGAAAAAAAAGCTAAGGAGTTGACTAGAAGAATTAGGAGTACTGTTGACCTGAAACCAGATTCTAGTGTTGGGAGATGGCAATGATTAAGAAGAAGATCAGCAACACTATAATTTGTGAATAAATGTGAGATTATAAAACATCAGTCATATTTGTGAAATATGACTTTGCAAGAAAAAGGGGCTGAGAAGGACTAGGATTTTGTTAATTTCGATAAACTTGTGGGTGGACTGTAAAGCATATACCCCGCTTTGTTATTAATGTTAAGAAAGACACTATAAAGATGTCACTGCAAGTAAAACACTTTGTACAAAACATTTCATGATATCAACTGCATGTTACATTGTAAAGCAGGTTTGCATAGTGTATAGTCTGGCATTTTAAGTATGTGAAGAGTCTTTTCAGTGACTGTTGTAATATGGTAAAGTAAACAAGTACTTTTTCCTTAGTTGTAAAAAATCTAGACTTTACACTATAACAAAGTTAACATAATTTTAAGATCTTGAGATTCACACATGGGGGTGAAGTGTAAATGTTGAGTAATTTTACTACATGTAGAATTAAGGCAGTAGTTTCCCTTGTCTAGATAAATGTCCTTGGCTTAATCTATGAACAGTTTTATTTGTGTAAGTACATAAGCTTGACTAATAAGATAAAATGATGAAAGACAAACACGTCTAAGTTTCTTGCATCTGCAAAGATATATTTTTTAGCAAATGCACTTAGTGGGAGGTAAGTCTGCAGCTGAAAACAGTTGTCCAGGAGAATTCTTTATCTTTTGCTCTGAGTGAAATTTGCAAATATTTCTTCATGCATCTGCAAACTTATTAGCTTTTTTTAATTCTCATTGCTGACTACTTTGACATGGGATCGAGCTACCTGCAAGGTGCAAGCAATTAATCTTTGGGGTTCTGGGCATTTTTTGCTGATGGAAATGCAAAATTTAAAGGTGGAATTCAGTGAAAAATAAAGTTTGAAATTATGGAAAGTGAATAACTGAAATTAGCCTTCCAGCAGCCTTAATATAGTAATGCATTTAATAAAACAGTACAAAATTTAGTTTTTATTTGAATGTTGCTAGTGTTTTTTTTTTTCCTTATGACTAAAAGTTAATGTTTTCTGAAAGTATGCAAGTTGTTTTTCACATCTGGAAAGGGAATAGATATAGAAGAGAACAGACAGCAATCACTAAGTGGGAACACTGGCTGTAACAAGCTTGTTAGCATGGATAACCTTAATATTAGATTAGGTAATGCCTGTGTATGCAGCTGTTGATTTGAGACAGTTGTTCCTATTTGGAGAGTTAAACTTCTTTTGTTGAAAATATACATAGTTTTGTGTGTGTGTGTGTGTGTTCTAATTAGAGGATAGGCATGCTCTTAATGTATTTTTTGTTTGTTTTAGGGTTTTTTATTAAAGCAAAATATTTTCCAAATGTGATATAGGTTCAAATAGAGATGAGAAGAAACTAGTTTAAAAAAGGTCAGCCTGCCAAACATTAGTGTGTGTTTGTAAGGCTAAAGTTGGAAATCCGGATTAAAAATACTGTCATGTATAATAGGTGGAAACAGTAGTTTATCATAATGGCTGCTCTGTCCATATTATCTTGGAATGTAAGTGGCCTTAAATGTATGTACCAAAAGGAAAGAGTATTGAATTATATTAAGAAATGCAGAGTGCATATAGTAATGCTGCAAGAAAACATTTGGAAAGTAATAAGCATGTGGATTTGACAAAATAATTATTCCAGAATGGGTATTCAGCAGAATATCAGGGATAAAGGAAATGAGGAGTAATAATAATAGAAGTAATAAGCTGTAATAGTGGAAGAAGTGGAAAAAAAAACGTGATAGATTTGTGGTAGTAAGGGGCTATTAGCAAGGGAGGAGGATTACATTGGCATGTACATATTTTTCTCCAAAAACAGCTATTATGGATCTTAATAAAAATTTGAAAAAAAGAAACCGGTTTCAGTAGGGAATATTATTTATAGGAGGGAACTGTAATTTAATTTGCAATATTAGGCCTGTGTCAGAGATCTGTGGGGAAAATATAACAAAAGATTATAGATTTCTGAAGAACTTTATGAAAATATTTGGTATGGAAGGCATGAATTCAGTAATAGGAACTGTGACAGAATTTACATATTATTCCCCAAGGTACAATAACCGGGCTAGACTGAGTAGAAAACTTTGATACATATCCAATAATTATTTCAGATCATTTACCCAAAAAAAAAATAAAAAAGAAAAATGCAGGGTAATGAAGTACAAATCTAACACTGGCGCTTTTCTACCTACCTGTTAGAGAGGAATTCAAGGAATGGTCAGTGAAAATAATTTGAGACTTAATAGAGACGATAGAAATTTCTTCAGAGGCAATAGCTAATGAGTGGGATAAAATGAAAATGGAGTTAAAAAATAGGATAGCTAATGAGTGGGATAAAATGAAAATGGAGTTAAAAAAATAAGATACACAAAAGAGAGAGAGAGAGAGATGGTTAATACGTAATATGAATTAGAGGAGCTGATAAAAGTTAATTATTGCAGAATAAGGGGAATCTTGCAGAACAAGAAGAGTAGCAACTGCAGAATACTAAGGAGAAAGTAGGGGACTATTTAGATAATATGAATGAGTTGGTGAAGATTACTGTTAAGCAGTAATTTTTTGATAACTCCAGAGCGCAAAATCTTTTAGCACAACGACTTAGCCAACAGAAAGCAAAAAGGGTTGTTACTAAACTTAGGGAGCCCACAACAAGAAAAATAACCAGAGATCCTATAGAGTTAGTAGAGACATTTTGAAAATGTTATGAAAATTTGTATAAAGCAGATGAATGTGGAAACCAAGAAAGAAAAATAAACGATTTATACAAGACTTAATTATGCCAAGGTTAGAGCAAGAAGAGGCTTAACAAGTAATAGTTAAGATATTAAGAAAAGAAACAAAAATGGTTATGTATAATCAATGTACGTGGAAGTCTCCAGAAATAGAAGGTATTATTCCTCTGAAAGTTTGGACGGAAGAAAAATGATAAAGATCTGCAAGATTTTTTTAATAGTATTTTAAAAGGAGGGGAAGAGGCAGCATCCTGGAAGAATACTGTGGTGGTTGTAATATCCAAATCGGACCCATTTCAATTTTAAATCATGATTAGGAAGTATTTGTCTATGTTAACTAAAAGAATGGTAAAGGTGCTACCAAAATTGATAGATACGGATGAAGTTAGCTTTGTGGAAGGGGTGCAAATGTTTAACAACCTTAATAGAAAAGTGGTAATCCAAAGAGAAGCTGAGTGTAAGAAAATACTGCTGCTGTTGGTGAGTATTTATGCAGAGAAAGCATTTGACAGCTGGAATTTTATGAGTAGGTCAATGGAAGCATTTATATTCCATGATACTATAGTAAGATTAATTAGGAGGATAAATGAAGGATCAGAGGCAAGAATTAAAGTGGTATGTTTCCCCTCTGATAATTTTTGTTTGAACAGGTGAAACAGGCATGGGTGTCCTCTTTCCCTTTGTTGTTTGTTTTATATTTAGAGCCATTGACAAAGAAAATAAGGGACTCGGAAATTCAAGGATATAATTGATATGGTAATCAAGAAGAGTTGGCTTTATTTGCAGATGCTGTTTTCTACTTGATAAATCTAGAAAAGGACATTTATTTTTTTTTGGAACCTTTTGAGACAGTTTCAAGTCTTTTTGGAATATAACATTAATAAATATAAAACAAAGACTATATTTTTAAATGTTGTACCCAATCATGTTGGTTCAGCAATACACTTATTTACGGGGACACAGTAAGATGAAATATTTAGCAGTATGGATTAAAAATGTTTTTGTTATGACAGCTAAAGATATATGGGAAGAGACTAAAAAGATAATACAAAAAAGAAGAAACTGGAAGCTCTTGTTTTTGGATTTGTATAGTAAGATACAAGCAGTGAAAATGTAGTCCCTTTAGTTTTATCTACAGGTCAGGCATATTTTATCCACCACAGAAGCTGTGGATAATAAAGAGTTGAAGGAATTTATCTGGGAGGGGAAGAGGACAGGAGTTGTGGGTAAGTTGATTTTTCCAGTGGAAGAAGAAATGAGAAGAGGTTGGGGTTTTAGATGCAGATCCTTTAGGAGAATAATAGCAACCATACAGAATGTTATATCCATAAAGTTCAGAATGTATTCTAAGAAATAAGTTGTTATGGAAGCAGAGAAAAGAGATTTTGCCAGTAGGCATGACCGTTAGGAGTACAGAGATTAGGCAAGAGGGGGCTAGAGGCAAGGGGGGCTAGAATGTATTGGATTAAGCTGGCAAAATAACCAAGGTACTGGGAGCAAGTAACTAGAATGGAATGAGGTCAAGAAGCTTGGACTGCAGGTAAGGAAAGTGCGTTCCTTACATGGGTTAGATATTGGAGTGTAGGCAAAAAGAAAGAGATAGGGGGAGTCCTAAGTGAGAGATCTGCTCCGTCAGGAGCTTTTAGCTGATTATCCAATTTTTAACAGTAGTTTCTATTTGAATTAGTAGGGCATGTGAAGTGTTGCTTGATAATTAGAAGAATCAATCAGAGTAGGATAGAAAAAATTGGGAAGGGAAACCGGAAAAGCAGTTTACAGAGGAACAATGGAAGGACATGTGTATGGCTTCGAAGCATGCAAAATACGGAAGGTTTAGGCTTGGAAGTGTTTGCATAGGTATTTTTATACTTCAAGCAGACTTGAAGGAATTTTTCCTCAGGTAGATAGCAAACACTGGAGGTGTGATGGAAAAGAGAGTTAACTGGGAACATGTTTTGGAAGTGTAATGAGTTGGCAGATTTTAAAACTTCCCTACAGAGTACTTTCCTAGAAACGTTGTCGGAACAAGAAAATGATTCCTTTGAGCCTGTGTACAGGACCTGAATTGTGTGGTGAGTAAGACCTTATGTTTAATGCTGTTGGCTGCCAAAAAAGATTACTAGAAAATGGAAATCAAAATCTAAACCAACTGTAATTGAAGTATTGAATATTGTTAAAGAAATAAAATAATTGGAAGTGGGATTTTAGAAAAGGGAAGAAGCAAATTACATGGAAATTATTGGAGTTATTGGAAAATACAATAATGTTCAGGAGGAGGGAGGTTTAAGGGATGGCAGGGATAGAGCAATAGAGCAGTTTATGTAATGTTGGACTGAATAACAGTTGTTTTAGTGAAAGAAAACATATGTAATGTATGATTATGCAAATGAAAAAAAAATGTTAATATTGTTAATAGTAAAGTTATCCTAGCTCATACCCGTCTTCTCTCTACCTTACTGTTTGCTTCTCCTGTCCTAATTAATCTAAACAAGAGCGATTTAAACAAGCCATCAGTATGCTACAATAAAATAGCAAAATTCGCCACAAACTCCTCCTATGTACCCACCACAGTCAGGCCCTAAAACAGCTTTCCTGGCTGGAACCCCCTAACACCTTAGCTCTAAACCAACTTTTTCTAGCTCATCAAATACTGTACCAACCTGACAAAACTCTAGCCTTACAAGACGTGATCACCCTCTACTCCAATAACTGAGAACTTAGATCCACTAACAAGGCACTACAAGCAATCTCCAAAAGCCATTACAGCTCTGGTGACTCCCTGTATTCTAGCAACATTGCCAAGACTTGGAACTCCCTATCACTGCAAATCAGGTTACAACCTAGCAAAACCATCTTCAAAAAACAGCTTATTTCCCACCTAAATAACTCCTGGACATGTGACTGCCTAGCACCTAGCTAACATATTCTAACTCCTTTCCCCCATACCCATTATCCATCCTCCTCTTTAACCTCCCACAGATGCATTATATATTATTACATGTTACTTACCAACTCACTGCCGCCTACTCCCCACTCTCCCATCTGTACCCACCAACTCTCCCATAGACTAAGTTGAAAAGCTTTCCTTAAAATGTCAGTGCACCTCATATGAACTAGTCTATATTCTCCTCCTTTTTTTAGTTTTCCTTTCTTGTCTTATCTTCAGTACATCTTCAAGACTATCTCTACTAAACATACTGTATGAACAACCATCATATTTTGCTACCTGGTATACTTTTAATTGTGTCTAAACCTTTATGCTTATGTAAATATCTTATGCCTTCATATGTTATTATCTACTATATTTTTATAAGTGAATGTGTAAACCACACTACTCATGTAAATGTCTTATGTATAGTATGTTAGCAATTGTTTTGGATCTTTTCAACCCAGGCCTCCACTGAAAACGGACAGCTGTGTCCAGTCAGACCTTCCCCAGTAAACAAATGTAAAATAAATAAATGAAATAAAACAAATAAGTGTTTGTTTTGTATTAATGTATGTGTACCTATGCCTTATGTGATAATTTAATAAAGGTGTTAAAAGAATTTCATTGACCTTTTGAGTTTGGGCTTACACTGCGTACTTTACAAGCTTGAGGGACTTTGTTTTCTTCCCTTCCATTTGTGAGTTCTCCAGTGGTTCCACTTCAAGTTTTGGAGGACTTTTCCAACATTTTGTTTGAAGTTCATTAACAGAAGACTGTCTTGATACCCCAGTGACTGTCACTTATGCCCTTAGTGAGTGCTTCATTGCCTTTTGGTATGATTGACATCTCAAAGCCTCTGGCTTCTTCTCCTTAGATGTCAAAACTCCAGTGTTTGTGCTGATGATCTTCGTGTTTCACCATTGCAGTCATTACATTTGGGTAATCTGCTGGCAGGTTGCCCTCAGTCGGCCTGATTAACAAAGATTTGGGTCCTGCGCCGGTTGCTGTCCCTTCTTCCATAACGTCAGGTCATCAGGGGTATAAAACATGCAGCCGATGCCATTTTCATCAGTCTTTCTTGCCGCGTGGTCCCCGAAGCAAAAGCAGTTCGCAAGTACCGGTCGGCCGACTCCTGAAATATTTGTTTTCAAGTTTCAGAACCGAAGTCTTCAACTAAAAGATAAGTACCCCATTGGGGAAACCTTTTCTTGCTCCGTACCGATGTCAGTAAAAGTTAATTGTATTACTTGTGGGAGGCAAATGCTTCATAAGGATTTTCATTTGTACTGTATTCCTTGCCTAGGCCCTGATCACAACGTGCCTTGCTGTCGGTTTTGTGCTAAATTTAATCAACGCACTATTAAACGTCGGTATATTTTTGCTTCTAAATATTTTGGCTCCAGATTTAACTATCCCGAAATGTCGTCTGTTAGCAATCCGACTACCAGAATACCTAAAAAGCGCAAAGAAAAAGACAGAGACAGACCATCGAGGTCCAAAACAGACAAAGCTTCTCTTAAGCCAGTCACCGGTTCACCGGTACTCAGTGAGGTGCTTTCGCAGCCCCTGATACCCGCTACTTTTGATTCGCAGGCCTCTACTGAGACCCATTCGGAGTCCGGTATGCCGCGAGATACTTTAAGTATTGAACCCGCGGATGTCTCTATGTTGGATGGGTCCGGAGCCGCTGAGCAGGCACGGCTTCTGAGGGTATTTTCAGGCCTAAAGATTTGTATATTAAACTGACACCATCTTCAAAACTAAGGCCAAAGTCTACTTCTATGTCTAAAAAACTAACGCATGGGCCACGTGTACAGGCCCCAATGCCTAAAAAAACAAATGATCAAAATGACTGAGGATTTAATTACCTTGATCAGGGGGTACCCATCCCCCTCCTGCTAAGAGGCCCAGGCAAGGCACTGACTATGAATCTTCAGATCAGGTTTCTATCTCTTCTGATTCCTCTTCTTTCAGGAATTTACCTATTGCCACTTATGAGGTCTCTGATGCAGAAGATTCCATCCCTTCTGCTTCTCCTCCTGAGGATTTTTCTTTTGGATAAACTTTGCATACCTTAAGGGAACACTTTCATTGGGAGAGTTAGGATTTCTCAGAATCTAAAAAGAGACTTAGGGATTTCCTTCTTCCTCCTCAGCATAGGCCTTTGGCTATACCTCCTGTTCTAGACATTGTTGATGTTTTTTCAGAATCCAGTATGACTCCTGATTCCCTGCCTTCGGCTCCTAGTAAGCCAGACAGATATTACAGGGTTCCTGACTCCCACAAATTCCTTTTTAAAAACCCTTCTGCTGACCCTGAAACCATTTCTCAGGGTCCCAAGGGCATTAAAGCTTCTACTGCTAAAAATCCTACCCCTTCTGATAGAGATTCCAGGGTGCTGGATAGATGGGGTAAGAAAGTTTACACGTCTGCAACCTTGGCAATCAGGGCTTTAAACTGTCAATTTCATATGCTTAATCAACAGCATGTCATGTACTTACTTAAACAGAAAATGATGTTAATTTCTGACTGTGCGGAAAATAGAGTTGCAGGATTTATTGCATTCAACTGAACAAGTTGGAAAACATACTTTGCAATGTGGTTTTGATTCCTTGGAGGCCTCTTGCAGGGCTGCTGTAACTGGATCTGTGATAATAAGGCATGCTTGGCTCAAGGAGCAAAATCTGCCTGACCATGTTAAAGCAAAATTGTTGGACGCTCCTTTACAACAGGACAGTGTATTTGGTAATAAGGTAGAAGAAGTTTTGAAAAAGATGGAAGATAAAGTTAAATCTATGCAAACTGTAAAAGATTTCCTGCAAGTGCAGCCACCCAGGTTCAGTAGGCACTGGCCTACTAAGAACTGGTCCTTTCCAGTACCCACCAGTGCCGCTCAGGTCAAACCCAGACATACCTAAGGCTCCAGGTTTCAGTCACAAGGAACTTATAGAACAAAGCAATGGGGTGCCTCCACCTCCAAATCTGGAAGTAACAAGGCACCTTCCTATGGTAAACAGTCTCAATGACTTTCCACTGCAATCACCAAGCACTTATCTTTTCGCCACCCCTTTGGGGGGAAAACTGGCAACTGATTACCCAGGACAAGTGGGTTTTAAATATAGTATCCCAGAGATACAGATTTCATTTCCACACATTGCCAATCCCAAATGGATGGCCGGATCTGCCTCCAAATCAGTGGGCAGAGGCCTGGAAACAAGTTATGTACCTCATGAATATGGGGGCTATTCAACCAGTTCCAGAAAAGGAAAAGGGACAAGGTTTTTTATTCAAGACTTTTCCTGATACCCAGAAAGGACAAATCATGGCGTCCAATCCTGGACTTATCCATTCTAAATACTTTCCTGGACATTCCAAAGTTCAAGATGCTGACTCTACAACAGTTACTACCTATGCTAGGCAAGGATGCCTGGTTGGTAACTCTAGACTTAAAAGAGGCTTACCTAAATATCCCAATCAGGGAATCTTGCAGAAGATACCTCAGCTTCAAAGTAGACTATTTGCATTACCAGTTCTCTGCACTGCGCTTTGGCTTATCTACTGCGCCCAGGGTCTTCACACAGTGCCTGGCACCAGTAATTGCATTTTGCAGGCAAAGAAATATTCAAATGTATCCATACCTGGACGATTGTCTAATTCAGGCAGAAAATCAGGACACTGTTCTAAAACATCTGGCATTTGTAAAAAGACTTCTAACTTGTCTAGGGTACACCATAAATGAAAAGAAATCACAACTGGTACCCTCTCAAATAATTACATTCCTGGGTGCAAGCTTGAATACAGCTGCCCAGATGACTTTCCTTACGCCAGAAAAACAAATGCAATTGATGACTTACTTCAAACAAGTGGCCACAAAAGCCCAGCTATCTGCAAGACAAATTCTGCAGGCCTTGGGGTTTATGGCCTCCTGCATCCTAATAATTCCATATGCAAGACTACATATGAGGAAACTTCAGTGGTACCTAAAAAGCTTATGGAGTCAACATTGTCACAGCCTGGAAACAATGATTCCTATCATTCCTTGCCTGCAGCTAGAGTTCCTATGGTGGGCAGAGGCCTGCCACCAAAACAAGGGACTGTCATTCATTCCACCCCTGCCGCCCAAACCCTGACTACAGACGCATCAGATTATGCTTGGGGGGCACATCTGGCAGGGAGATGCATTCAGGGCCAATGGAGCCCAAATCAAATGCACCTACATATCAACCAGAAAGAGATGCTAGCTGTACAGAATGCTCCGACAGCCTTCAAGGACTATCTTCATCCAGGACAACTACTGATAAAGACAGACAACACCACAGTCATGTGGTACATAAACAAGCAGAGGGGTACCCATTCCTGTCCCCTTTGCAGACTAGCCATGGCATTGTGGAACTCAGCTTTGACTTATCAAATACATCTACAAGCTCAATTCCTGCCAGGAAAACAAAATACTCTGGCAGGCGAACTAAGCAGAAGTCTTTTGGACCCACACGAATGGAAACTGGATCCACAAATCTTCCGCATGTTGACATGCAAATAGGGGGCCCAGACATAGATCTTTTTGCCTCACCCCAAAACTATCAGTTGGACATATTCTGCACAAGAATTCATCACAAAAAGCTTGGAAAGTTGATGCTCTATCCTTCAGCTGGAAATATCTATCAGTCTATGCCTTTCCCCCTCTACCTCTGCTCCCCAAGGTCTTACTAAAAGTCAGACAGGAAAAACCAAAAATGATTCTGATTGCTCCAGACTGGCCCGCCAGCACTGGTACCCACTCCTGCGTAATTTGTCGCATCTTCCACCATGGCACCTGGCTCATACACCTTACTTTCTGTCTCAACAGAACTATCACATTCTGCACACTCAGTTCCAAACTCTGAATCTTGCAGCATGGCTAATCAACTAATACCACCAGTTACATCTTTCAGCAAAACTGTGATGGATATCATTTTGTAGGCTAGAAGGCCTAGTACTAGAAAATCTTATGCTGACAAATGGAAAAGATGCTGTGCCTGGAACCAAGCACAAGGAATAAGCACAGCAAAGCCCAATATTCCTCAGATTCTGCAATACTTAACTAAGATGGTTCACAAGGGCCTATCTTTTTCTTCCATAAAAATCCATGCTTCTGCCATTTCAGCTCATTACAACACATTGCCTCCCCTCTTTTCTCATCCTCTGCTAAAGCAGTACCTCAGAGGGGCCAAAAATCTAAGACCTCCCAGGAGAGCACCAACTCCTGCATGGGACCTCAATTTTGTTTTGGAAAAACTCACTCTGCCTCCTTTTGAGCCAGCTGCTACTTCGGACCTATAATTCCTCTCTTGGAAAACAGCTTTTCTTTTAGCAGTCACTTCAGCTAGAAGGATTTCAGAACTACAGGCTCTCATGGCAGTGGAGCCTTTCATTATTTTTTACCCGGACAGAGTGGCCCTCAGGACCAATCCATCCTTTATGCCTAAGGTGGTATCGAGTGTGGCCCTTAATCAGACCATTCATCTGCCAACTTTCTTCCCAAATCCACAGAATAAGGGTGAGTGGATTCTGCATTCATTGGATGTACACAAACAACTAAGATTCTACTTAAACAGGACAAAATCTCTAAGAAAATCTGAACAATTGCTGGTGGCATTTGCTGCAGGGGCAGAGGGAAAGGCTATTTCGAAGCAGACTATTTCAAAATGGATAAGCCATTGTATTTGTTTCTGCTACATGCACCATGGTAAACCTATCCCCAAGGGGATCAGATCTCATTCCACCAGGGCTGCATCTACTTCTGCAGCCTTTCTCAGAGGGGTTCCTACCAGAGACATTCTAGAAGCTACTACCTGGAGCTCAGTTCATACGTTCACCAAACATTACCATTTACCTCTCTTCTCTAAATCCAGAGCTGGCTTTGCCACTGCTGTCCTGCAGGGCCTTATAGCTGCTCCTAATTTTGTATAAATCCATCCTCCCAACCATAGCTTTGGGAATCTACCCAAATGTAATGACTGCAACAGTGAAACACGAAGAACATAGTACAGTTGTGTACACTTACCATAAATGTAGATGTTCGAGTGTATTCACTGTTGCAGTCCTGGCTACCCACCCTCCAGCCCCCTGTTTTTCTATTACTATACCTCTCCTTTCTTTTACTATGCTTAAAAGCCTTTTTGGTGTATTTTCTTTTGTTTGGAGGTATATTTTTTGATTTCTAAATTATATACACACAGACACACACACACACACACACACACACACATATATATATATATATATATATATATATATATATATATATATATATATATATATATATATTGCTCCCCATTTGGGGGGCACCTGACATCTGGGGCAAGAAAAACTGATGAAAATGGCGTCGACTGCATGTTTTATACCCCTGACGACCTGACGTCATGGAAGAAGGGACAGCAACCGACGCAGGACCCAAGACTTTGTTAATCAGGCCGACTGAGGGCAACCTGTCAGCAGATTACCCAAATGTAATGACTGCAACAGTGAATACACTTGTACATCTACATTTATGGTAAGTGTACACAACTGTACTTTATTTTTCTGGGACCCTAGTGTCAGTTTTGCATATGCTGAATTGGCCATCATCAGTAATTCTGGTATTAGGCCATTTTCCTCCTACACTGGCTGGCACATTCTTACCCACAGGTGACCTGATATTGGCAAGGCTTGCTTATACAGCCCTACCTTGATCCTAGCATTCGATCTTGTGCTGGAAACTTTAGAGTTAATGCAGACTCTCCTTTGTATAGAGTATTTGCTGCGGTTGGTAAAAGCTTTTTCAGGAATAGCTAGGTGTGTTTGGGATCTTGCTTCAGATACCCCATTTGTACCAGGTCCAGGAGCTCGGCTGATTGTTTTCATGAATTGGCACCCTTATCTTTTTTGGAGGTTGAGTATGGGTTATACACCTGGATCTGCCAGGGACCCTAACAGAAGATGTTAAGTTGTCTATCTCGCCTTCATTCTTGCTGGATGGGTTCGGAGCCGACCTCGGCTCCGACTCGGCCACTCTAAAAGCTCGAGAGTTGGTTCCACCGGCTCGAGGCTCCCCTTATATCCCACAATGCTAGGCGAGAGTTACCTCAGATCTCGTTTGCCGCTACAGCGATCGAGGTGTTGGTTTTCTACCGGTTCTTGGTAAGTGACTTTCTTGTAAAGTTAGTGTATTTAAACCCCTTTATTTTTAATTTCTATACTTATTTCCCTTAGTTTAGAGGAATTCTTGCCCCTTTTTCTTAAAATTCCTGTTTTTTCCCCACAAGAACTTTAAGTTCTTCCCTCGGGCCTTCGGGCCTTCTTCCTTCCCTAGTAGGGTGTGTGTTATTTTTCTTAATTTAAAACCTAGTTAGTTGTTTTATTTTAAGCTAAAACTAGACAGGGTGTAAGTGTGTTTTTGACTGTGTGTGTGATTGCACTTTGGGAATGTCTAAAGAATCAAAGGTCTCAGGCTTCAAGAAGTGTGATGCGTGCTGTCAGAAAATGTCTCTGACAGACGGTCACACTTCTTGTGTCTACTGCCTGGGACCTTTGCACCTGCAGGACTCCTGTGCTGTTTGCCATGGCTTCAGTCCCAGGGTCCTGCAGGAAAGAAAAAATAAGTTAATTTTAAGAGGTTTACTCAAGCCTGGGGATTCCCTTACTGTGTCTTCAGGGAAGCCCTCCAAGGCTTCTAGGTCTTCGGCTCCAGCAACTGAACCGAGACCTAAGGCTTCTAAACCTCCGCCTACATCGGCTCCGGCTGGAGCCGATGAGTCTCAGTCCACAGTTTCTGTGGTTCCTCGGCCGCTGGAGCCGAGGTATTAGAAGTTCCCGTGTCGGCTCCGACCAGACCTTCGGAGCCGACATCTAGGAAGAGGTCCAGGTCACCATCCTTTGGCTCCGTTCATTCGGCTCCAGGATCTCCCCTGCTGTCTGAACGGAGCCATAAATCTCACCTCTAGGTCATCGAGGCTGTCGGATCATGACCTTCAGAGGGTAGTGAGTCGACTTCTTAAGTCCGAGGCACTGGCCCAGATGCTTCAGAGCCCGACTCATCAGTCGATGCCTGCCCCTGTCCATCAATATATTCCTCCTCCGACTCCGTTGAGCTCGGAGCCGGGTCGTGTCGGAACCGAGACTGTGGTAGCGTCGGAGCCGATACAATTGTCTTCGGCTCCATCGTCGGCTCCGATTTCTTCCTTTGAAGAATCTCGGCGGACTTCCATCGTCGGCTCCGAGGGGGTGAGTGGCATCGGACCCTTGTCCGACCCCACTCTTCCTCTCGGAGCTTCGGCGCTGGTGAGTTCGGCTCCGACATCACCCTCGGAGCCATCACTGTCGGTGCCGAGGGGGGTTCTCAGCTTCTCGGAGCGGGGACCTCTGGCTTTGCCTGACAGGGGTGCGTTCGAGGTCATGCGGAGTGTGTTAGAGCCTGGCTCTACTCCACAGTCGGCTCCGTCCGCCCCTCCCTCTACGGTGCCTCAGGTCAAGTTGACTCACTCCCTCATCCCGGACCGCAGAGAGCCAGCTCCTCAGGAACCCCCTGTGGGGATTTCATCCTCTTCCGAGGCCTCTCCTGATTTGGCAGAAGAGCCCCCTCGGAAGAGGAAGTGTAAGAGGAAACACATTGACTCACCTGAGTCCATCACATCAGACACAGATTTGGATGATTCTGAAGGTTCCCCGTTCCCCTTCTGAAGATGTCTCCTTTGCAGACATTCTAGAGATCCTGAAACAGAGGGGAAATTGGCCAGCCCTTAACCCTTCGGAGGATGAATCTGTGTATCTTGAGGCGTTTGGCTCTCGCCCTTCCACCTCCTGGGTGTCCCCTTGACCCCCTCATGCAGGTGGTTGCTAAAAGGCATGGACGGCTCCTGATTCAGTGGACCCCACTCCCAGGAGACCCTCCAAATTCATAACGGCACCAGCAGACAAACAGTTCTTGACAAAAGGAGTTTCTGTGGATGCTATGGTGTTAGCTGCTGCCACTAAGAAGGAACTAGCTGATCCTTCAGTACCTGTCCATCCACCTAACAAGGAATCTAGGTCCATGGACAGGTACGGGAAGCGGATGTTCTCGTCAGCGACATTTACCATGCGTTCGCTGAACTACCTGTGCCATTTCACTCGTCTTCAAAGGGACTTGATCAAAGAAGCGAGTGACATGTTGAAGGACCCTACAGCTGCGGGTTTTCAAGATAAGATGAACACGCAGCTGGCTACCCTTAACTCCATAACCAACTCCTCCATGCGCCTCCTTTCTTATGCGGCTGATGGAGCGAGTAGGGCCGCAGGGACAGGTGTGGCCTTACGTAGGCATGCCTGGATGCGGCTATGCAATTTTATGGACCCTTCAAGACGTCTTTCACTAACTCCCGCTTTGATGGATCATCTCTTTGGTCCTCAAGTGAAAGAAACCTTGACTAGGTGCGAGACTGATGGCAAGACTCTTTCTGCCGTCCGGAGTCCGTTTTCTACTCCTTCTAGACCTTACCCCAAAGGCCAGAAAAGTGGGAAAATGTGGTTCCGTAAACAATCTCAAGGGACTTCGCTTGACGACAAAGTCGTTTCCTGCCAGAGGCAGAGGCGGAATAACAATGGTAGACGCCGCCCTCGAGGCAGGGGGCTCCAGAACCAGGGCAACCGGAAGCTTTCTCTGATAAGCCCTTTCAGCATCCCTGAGGTGTTGCCCAACTGCCCACCTTCGAGGCAGTCGGGGGAAGATTGTCACTGTACCCAGAAGCCTGGCTATCCCTGACTCAAGACAAATGGGTACAGTCCATCATTTCCGAAGGCTATTCTATCCCCTTTCTTCGCATTCCAAACCAGTAAAAAAAAATCCCTTCCAGATGTTCTACCCGCTCAAAGGGATCTAGCGGTTTTGCAAATTTCAAAACTGCTTGCAAAAAGAGCAATTCAGCCAGTTCCAGCAGACCAGCAAGGATCCGGAATCTACTCAAGGTTCTTTTTAGTTCCAAAGAAAACAGGGGACTGGAGACCAATTTTGGATCTCAGTATCTTGAACAGATCGGTCAAGAAAACAAGATTTCGGATGGTCACGCTGCAATCCATCCTTCCCCTATTGGGAAAAGGAAACTGGATGTGCTCTATAGACCTTCAGGATGCGTACTATCACATAAAAATGAACAGACGCTCCAGAAGATTCCTCCGCTTCAGGCTGGGAACCAGTCATTTTCAGTTCAGGGCCCTGCCCTTTGGTCTCACCACTGCCCCGGTGTTTACCAAATGCATGGCAGTGGTAGCTTCTCACCTGAGACGACAAGGATTCCAGGTGTTTCCATATTTGGATGACTGGCTCCTCACAGCTCCCACCAAGCATCTCCTTCTGATGGCCAGGGATTACACCTTTCGCATTTGTCAAAAGTTAGGCATTTCAATAAATTGCGAAAAGTCTGTTTTGTCGCCTTGTCGTACTATTACTTTCATAGGCGCAAATCTAGACACAGTAAACATGTCTGCAAGACTAACACATCAAAGAATAACAGACATTCACAAACTGGTCTCACTCCTTTTCAACAACAACAGAATCAAAGCCAGGTTGGTACTGAAAGTGTTGGGAATTATGGCGGCTGCCATACCTCTGCTTCCATTAGCCAGATTCCACATGCGGATCCTTCAATGGATGCTCTTTACACAATGGTCATACCAACAACTTCCAATGTCCCACACCATTATGATCACGCAGGCGTGCAGAAATCATCTCATGTGGTGAATGTCTTCCCCTCAGCTCTTGTTGGGAAGACCCTTTGTTCCACCCCCTCCGGTTGCTACTCGGATGCCTCCCTGATCGGGTGGGGGGGGCATTATCAGGGCAGGACGGTCCAGGGCACATGGCAACCAAACGAATGCCACTTGCACATAAATGTTCTGGAGATGAGAGCAGTGCTTTTAGCGTTGCAAGCCCTTCAAGACTCTCTTCCCTTGGGAACGATTGCAATCCAGACAGACAATATGTCTGTAGTGTGGTACATCAACAAACAAGGCGGAACCAGGTCATACCCCCTGTGTCGGGAAGCACTCAGATTGTGGCAATGGGCGATTTCTTCTCAGCGGTTTCTGATAGCAACGCACATCCCCGGGAAGTCCAATCAAATTGCGGACAAGTTGAGCAGAGCTATCCTCATGCCTCACGAGTGGTCTCTGAAAGACTCTGTTGTGAGAGAAATTTTCCTCAAGTGGGGTCAGCCTTGCTGCGATCTTTTTGCTACTCCCCAAAACAGCAAGTGCAGAGAATATTTCACTCTATTCCCTTTACCAGGCCAACCCAGCAGAGACGCTCTAGTCCACGTTTGGCCCCGGGGACTTCTGTATGCATTTCCTCCCTTCCCACTAATCTCTCAAGTGATACAGAAAGCTATCGCTCAGAAGGCCTCATTGATCCTCATTGCTCCTTACTGGCCTCGACAGGTGTGGTTCCCCTTTCTACATCATTTTCTATTGGAGCGACCTTGGCATCTGGACCTAGTTCCAGATCTTTTGATCCATCAGTCGGGTCAGTTTCATTGCTCCCTCCCCTCTCTGAACCTCACTGCTTGGTTCCTCCAGTTCCAACCTTAGCCAGGCTTCCTCAATTATCTCACTCCGTTCGAGATATTTTGATAGCTTCCCATAAATCTTCCACTCGGAAGATTTATTTGAGTAAGTGGAAACGCTTCACATATTGGGCTCAAGGAAGGGACATAGATCCTTTCACTGCTTCCATCCAAATAGTCCTTGATTTTCTAGCTGAACTCTTCCATGCAGGTTCATCTCCCTCTACTCTTAAAGTTCAATTGGCAGCTATTTCTAACTTTCATGTGGGTATTTCTGAATCTGCCTTAATGTCCCACAAGCTTTGCAAAGCCTTTTTGAAAGGGGTTTTTCTTCTCAGACCTCCTATAAGAAATCCTCCTTCTCCTTGGGACCTAAATTTAGTTCTTACTTCTTTGATTCTTCCCCTTTCGAACCTGCAGTCTCCTGTTCTTTAAAATTGCTATCATGGAAGACTCTTTTTCTGGTAGCTATTACTTCAGCTAGGAGAGTTTCAGAGCTTCAAGCACTCAGCTGTCGACCTCCTTATCTATTGTTTCATAAGGACAGAGTATCCTTACGAACGAACCCGTCCTTTTTGCCTAAGGTAGTCTCGACGTCAAATCTAAATCAAAGCATTGACCTCCCTGGCCTTTTTCCAGAAT
Source organism: Protopterus annectens (assembly GCF_019279795.1). NCBI lineage: Eukaryota > Metazoa > Chordata > Ceratodontiformes > Protopteridae > Protopterus > Protopterus annectens. Next base: position 1,087,518,909 of record NC_056743.1, on the reverse strand, counting down.
ATTCCAATAGGTCTGAACAAAAATTACACTGCCTGGATGTTCATCGTCAATTGAGGTACTATTTGGATAGAACAAAACAATTCAGAAAATCTGACCAGCTGTTTGTCTCCTATGCGGAAGGCAGAATGGGACTTTCAGTTTCAAAGGTATCATTATCCAGATGGCTAACATCTTTGATTTCCCTTGTATATGAAATTAGACACCAAAACTGCCTAATAAACCTAAGGCCCATTCCACCAGAGCTTTGGCTACTTCTTTAGCCTTCCAAGACAGACTGCCTATTGACACCATTTGTGCAGCGGCTACTTGGGCTACTCCTCACACTTTCATTTCTCATTATAAGTTGGATTTAGCTTCTAGGCATAGAGCTAACTTTGGTTCCACTGTTCTCAGGAGTCTGTTCCGTTAGGCCACCCGGGACAAGGTGCTAGGACGTGGTCCCATCCAGCAAGAATGAAGGCGAGATAGACAACTTAACATATAGAAGTTATGTTCTTACCATAACGTTCCATGTTAGTTGTCTTCTTCTCGCCTTCTTCTTGCGTCCCACCCTCCTTCCCCCTGGCCTGGACAGACCTAGAGGAGTTGTGATTGTGACCTCTCTTTCTACCACCTCTTTCTTAGGCATATGCTGTTGTGCATATTTCCTGGATCAGGATGTAGGTCACCCTTCTTTCTCCCTGTTGTTAGAGGTGGACTCTGTTTAGAGTTATTCTGTTACTATTATAAGCTGGGGTTAGCTTACAAACGAGATCTGAGGTAACTCTCGCCTAGCATTGTGGGATATAAGGGGAGCCTCGAGCCGGTGGAACCAACTCTCGAGCTTTTAGAGTGGCCGAGTCGGAGCCGAGGTCGGCTCCGAACCCATCCAGCAAGAAGAAGGCGAGAAGAAGACAACTAACATGGAATGTTATGGTAAGAACATAACTTCTATTTTTATCTGTACTCTTGGTAGTAAAACACCCTCTATTCTTCACATTTTATCTTTGTCTTCTGAGCCAGAAGAATCTCCTGAGTGTCATTCTGTCAAGATTTTTGGCTTTATTGCATTGTTGTCCGTTTATTGCATTGGGATCCAAAGGTACCAGTGGTTGCCCATCTATCTGGAGAAGCCTTATCTGGGCAGCTATTACAGGTTATGTGGAAAAAGGGCAGATGACACCTTCCATGCACCCTCACTTCCTTACTCTCCGATATGCTGGGTAATATATAATCTGATGATGTCAGTTTTCATTCATTCCTCAACAATTGGGTTGGGATCCACCCTTTAGATCTGATTTGGCCATGGTAATGAGCAAAATCTCTCAAGCTCCTTTCTTACCCATAGTGCTCCAACCCCTAACATACCTCAGATCTTGTTTGACACTTTCATGGAGTAGACTTGGTCATCTGAGATCTCAACTTTGTTTTCAAGATGTGACTTTTTAGTCTTGTAGTAGTATTTTCCATCTTTCTATATTTTTTACACTTAATGTATTATTTGTACATACTTTTATATTCTATTTTGTTTTAACACAGTTTGTTTTAGTCATGTGTATCACTGTCTACTTTTTCCTTCCATGCCTTTTATTTGTAAAAAAAAAAAAAAAAAAAAAAAAAACTTTTTTCTGTCTGTATTAAGGATGTCAGAAAAAGGCCCTTCGGGAATTTAAAAAATGCCAAAAATATGCTCATAAGCTTCCTTTCTCAGGCGCACATAATTTGTATGTATTGCCTGGGCCCAGACCACATAAATATAGACTGCTCCAAAACTTTAATCCGTGCTCCATAGTAGATCTCAAAAATAAACTAATTTTAAAAGGTTTGTTACCGTGTCAATTTCCGGAAACGATTACTGGGGCTCAAATCCCCCAAAACTAAACATAAGGACACTTCTAGAAAGTCCCTGGGACCATCTGGATCTTCTCCCCCATTGCTGATGGAACCCACCAAAAAGAAGCAGAAGATGGAGCTGAAGACTTCTGTTTCAAAGCTGGTTTCCGAATCTCCAAAGACGACTTCAGATCCAAGTATGTTGGATCTGTGGCCTCTCAAGGACTCGTTATTCACAGAGTATTGTCCCGGTACCATCTAGAGTTCCATTCCCATTTGTGGAACAGCAGCATTCAAAATCTCCGTCTTTAGCCTTCTCTTGTTCTTCCAGGATACTGACCAAAGCGAATGTGGATAGGTTGTTGATATTTCTCTCAGTGCTGATGCAGATGGATGTTCTCTTGGCTCCTAACGCTTTGGGTCAGGAAGCCTTGGTTTGCTGTACCCCTCCATTATCGGCTATTTCTCCAGTCCAGTCATCTGTTTCAGAGCCTCTGAATCCAAGTTTGCTGAGACTGTCTGGGTCAGATCTGAGGATATTTTTATCCTCTGCTCCGAGGATTTCTCTGAGCACTTTGGCTCAAATGAGTTGAGAGTCGGATGACTCTTGGAGCGATAGCGTCTCTGCCTGATCCAAGGTGTTGCAGTCGACAGCGAATTCTGCCTTGGGTGGAATGATGGAGCCAATGGGGTGGGAGCCAGGTTTCTTTGCTCTGTCTGCTTCCTTCTCCCCGGGACATTCCACTTTTGAGGTGGTGGAAAGAGTTTTTTCTGCTTCGGCAGGACGGATGGTCTCTTCCCCACTCAGATCTCCATTTAGGATTTTGTGTCTCTGTGCCTTGAGCCTCAACATTTGCCAGCTCAAACCATCCAGGCTACCCAGCAGGGTATCGCCATCTCTTCCAGTACTTCTCTGGAGAATTCCACCAAAGAGGTACCTTGGAAGAGAAAGTGCAGAATGAGGCACTTGGATTCCTCACAGGAATCTGTCACTGAAGATATCCATTTTGACGAAGGGGAAGGATCCCCAGGATCACCATCCCAAGAAGTCTAATTTGGAGACATCCTAGAGATCGTTAAACAAAGAGGTGGTTGATCTTCAATCCTTCAGAGGAATCGGTATTCCTGGAGGCGTTTGTATCTGACCTGTCTCCTTCCTGGGTAACTCCACCTGCTGATGAGCTCATTGACTTGATCTCTAAGTGGGTGTGGAAGGAGTCTGACTCGGTTGAACCTATCCTCAAGAGACTGGATCGGATTCTGGCACCACCTGCAGGAAGGGAGTTTTGGAGTAAACGAGTACCTGTGGATGCTATAGTTTTGGTGGTGGCCACTAAGAAGAAACTTGCGGAACAGGGTTCCACTGTCCATCCTACTAACAAGGAGTCTAGACCTTTGGACAGGTTTAGGAAGCGTCTGTATGCTTCAACGACCTTCGGTCTTAGATCAGTAAACTACCTAGCACATTTCACTAGATTACAAAGAGATTTGAAAAAGAACTGTCACAATCCCTTTCAGAGACCACTACTGCTGAGACTCTGGCTTCTGTCACTTCACAGCTGGCAACCCTACAGTCCATTTCAGACTCATCCATGAGGCTTATCTCTCATGCAGCTCAGGGTACCTCAAGGGCAGCAGGTTCAGGGATTTCCATTAGGAGACATGCATGTGCTTGTGTGACTTTGTGAAGCCCTTCAAGTCCTGTTTCGTCAGTGCACCCTTGGACAGAACCTCCTTATTTGGCCCGAAGTGAAGGATGCACTCTCCAGATGAAAAAAAGATGGAAAGACCCCCTCAAAGGACCTCCCTCTCTAGGGACCATTGAAGAGGACGAAAAATGTGGTTTAAAAAAATCTCAGGGTCCTTTCCAAGATCCATGTGGAGGTAGTTCACCCATAGGCAGAGGGGGGAATTCAGATGGAAGACTCTGCCCGTGCAGCAGAGGTGGCCCACAAAACCAAGTGTCTAGAGATTTTTTTCTCTGATAGACCCTATCAGTGCTCCTGAATGTAGGCCTAACTGTCCCCCTCTGGAGGCAGTTTGGGATCATTTATCCCTGCACCAGAGAGCCTGACTAGACATCACAGTAGATTTGTGGGTGCAGATGATTATTTCCAGAGGTTATATAATTCCCTTTTCCCTTCCACATTCATCTTCATGCAAGTTTCCTGACATTCCAGCCAGTCAGAGGAAAACAGCGGCACTAGAATTACAAAAGCTGCTAGAAGAAAAGAGTCATCAAAGAGGTACCACCCAACAAGATAGAATCTGGAACTTACTCAGGATTCTTTTTAGTGCCAAAGAAAACAGGGGACTAGAGACAAATTTTGAATCTCAGCAACTTGAGTAAGTCAGTTTGACACGCAAAGTTTTGGATGGTCACTGTTCTGTCCATTTTGTCCGTTTTGGGCAAGGATGACTATTTGTGCTCGACAGACCTTCAAGACATGTACTGTCACATAAAAATGAACAGACAGTCCAGAAGGTACTTATGCTTTCGGCTGGGAGCCAGTCATTACCAGTTCAGAGTCCTGTCCTTTGGTCTCCACACAGCCCCCAGGGTGTTCACCAAATCCATGGCACTGGTAGCAGCTCACTTGAGACTGTCAAGATTCCAGGTGTTTCCTTGTCTAGACTGGCTCTTTACTGCCTTGACCAGGGATCTACTCATAAGAGCAAGAGATCTGGTACTCCAGACTTGTTCCTTTCTGGGAATTACCATAAGTCGCATTAAATTTCAGTTAGAACCTTCTCCGGTACTGGGGTTTATAGGAGCACTTTTCAAAATGGTATCGTTAGCAGCTTCTCTTCCTCTTGCAAGAATAAAAACTATCAGATTCCAGGTCAAGAAGATAATTCACAGTACAACACTTTCAGTATGATTGAATCTACAAGCCCTAGGATCAATGTCAGTGGCCATAATTTTAGTTCTTCTCATAAGATTGCACATGATTCTTCAGTGGATGCTAGCAACTCAATGGTCGATTTTTTATCAACACATGTCAGTTCAAATAAAAATCACCCAAGCATGCAAAATGTATCTGATGCTGGATACGATCAGATCAAGTTCTGCAAGACTATCCTTTCTTTCTGCCTCAGCCCAAGGCCATAGCGACCACAGATGCATCCCAGATTGGGTGAGGTGGGGGGCACTTCCTGGGCAAAACAGTCCAAGGCACTTGGTCTCCCAAAGAGGCCAGCATGCATATGAACATCCTAGAAATGAGAGCAGTGCTCTTAGCGTTGCAAGCATTCCAAGACTCTTCCCCCTTCAGGGACAGTTGCGATTCAGAAGGACAACATGTCAGTAGTCTGGTACATAAACAAGATGTCAGTTCTTACCCCTTGAGCCGAGAAACCTTCAGAGTGTGGTAGTGGACGATCTCTTCCAACCGCTTTCTGATAGCAGTGCACATTCCAGGAAAGTCTAAAGTGATAGCAGACAAGTTGAGCAGGTCTATTCTACTACCTTATGCGTAGTACCTCAACAAGAAAGTGTCGAAAATGATGACCCATCAGTGGGGCCAGTCTTGCTACAATCTTTTTGCTTATCCCCCAAACAAGTGCAGCAGCTTCTTTGCCCTGATCTCCCCACCAGGGGAATCACTGATGGACACTCTGCTCCATGATTGGTCCCCTGCTCTCCTCTGTACGTATCCCCTGACTCCCTTGATCCCCAGATTTCTGCAGAAATCTGCCAGGTTGAAGAGCAAAGTCATCCTCATTGCACTTTATTTGCCTCAACAGATTTGGTTCCCCTTTCTTTGGCCTCATCTACTTTACCCACTTTGGATTCTGGATCCAATTCCAGACCTCCTGTATCACCTGACAGGCATGGTTCACCCAGATATCTTGAATCTAAAGTTGACAGTGTGGTTTCTCCACTTTGTTAATAGCTAGACAGCCTATTCTATCTTCTCCTGTCCGTCATCTAATTTTATCTTCCCATAAAGCTTCTGTAAGGAAACTTTAAAGAAGTAAATGGAAGACGTTTGTTTCTTGGGCACATTAGAAACATATTGACCCTTTTCAGCCCATGTACAAAGTGCTCTTGAATTTTTGGCATCAATTTTCAATGAAGATGCTAGCTCCTCAACCATCAAAGTTCAATTGGCAGCAATCTCTAACTCCCATATTGGAGTTGATAATTCTTTTCTGGCTTTATATGAGCTTTGTAAGGTCTTCTTCAGAGGCACTGTTCTGTTGAGACCACCTTATAAAGACCTTACTCCACCACTGAACTTGAATTTAGTACTGTAGGCCTTAATTCATTCCCCCTTTGAACCAGCAGCAAAATGTGATCTTAAATGTCTGACCTGGAAAACTATCCTTCTAGTGGCCATTACCTCTGCTAGAAGAATTTCTGAACTTCAAGCATTGTCCTCTAAACCTCCCTACTTGATTTTTCATAGGGATAGAGTAACATTATGAACCAGCCTTTCTTTTCTTCCTAAGGTTGTGTCAGAATCTAACATCATCCAGTCCATTAATCTGCCTGTTTTTTTTCCAAACTTTGAAAACAAAGGAGAACATGTGTTGCACTTGTTAGGTGTTCATAGACAAGCACTTGTTAGGTGTTCATAGACAAGTTATGTTTCTACTTACATAGAACAAAAGAAGTTAGAAAATCTGATCAACTATTTGTCTCCTTTGCAGATTCCAAATTAGGTAAATCAGTTACAAAGGTAACTTTGGCAAACTTGCTTACTGACTGTATATCTTTTGTCTACAAGAAATTGGGTATCACATTACCAAAACCTTTAAGAGCCCACTCAACCGTATCCATGGCAACTTTGTCATTGTTTTTATTTAGGCATTCCATGGATGACGTATGTGCAGCCCTAACTTGGGCTAATCCTCATACCTTTATTAATCATTGCAAACCAGATCTAGTTTCGAGGAGAAGAGCAGCTTTTGGATCAGCTGTGCTCAGGAATATCCTTCCTTAGAGTCCACCCGGGATTTCAGGTAGCTGGAGACTCTCTCCCAAATTTTGATAAATGAATGAAAATTGACAAATCAAATAAAGAAGTTAAGTACTCACCCTAACATTCCATCTGTGTTGTCCATTTTCATTCTTCCTCAACTCCTCTCCCACCATCTCCCAACCGTTTAACAGATGATTTCTGAAAGGACGAGAGTTTATAACAAGACCTCTGTTCCTTTCATTGTGCTCCAGATAATGGCTTTCTATAACAAGAAGTTTATAGTAGTATTTCGTATTCTAATGTAGCAAACAAGCTCTGTATGTTAGGGGTTGGTGCATCATGTATAAGAGCTTTTGGTTACCAAGAGCTATAGTAATGGCTGAGTCAGATCTGAACCCAACTGTTGAGGAAGAATGAAAATGGGCAACACAGATGGAATGTTATGGTGGGTACATAACTTTATTTTTCCTGGTTGGATGCTTACTTTCATTGGAGTGTGATACAGGATGCATGAGCTCATTTTGTATATATGCTTTGACTGCACTCCAGTCAGGTGTCTTGTCATTTTTGGAAACCAAAATGATTGACTGCCCTCATGAAGTGGGAAGGTTGTCAGTTATTGCTTTAGGCATTCCAAAAGGATGGATTGGTGGAATATTATAATGACAAACTGATGCCTTGTCTCCCCCCCCCCCCCCCCTTAGGTTTATGCTATTGTGTTTTTTTCATTTTAGCATTAGTATATTAATAGATTTTGTGCAAAAGGTTTGTTGTTGAGTGAGAGATAAGTTACTGTACTCGCTTCCCCGAGAGTGAGTTGGAAAGTCCATTTTTTCACACACCATTTTTATTCTTCTAATAACACCCATAATGTACCAATTGTACAGTCTGCATGCATGGTGCACTTCCCTACTTGTAGTTGCCATTATCACATACATTTTTATAACTTAAAATTAACATTTTTTTTCATTGTTGAAACACAAGTGCCCAGTAGGAAGGTAGCTGGAATAAAGAAGCTGAACCACATGTAAATAAAATACATAAAAAGTCAATGAATAAATACATATGCTCATATTCATTGACTTTTTATGTATTTTTATGTATTTTATTTATATTTATCCACATGTCCTTGCCTTTACACATTTTGTATGTGGTTTTTAATCAGAATTATTCTGACTTTAGCAATTAACCAAGGGCAAAACGTAACTATAGTTAATTAATTGATTGTTGAGTGCTGAATTAACTTTGAGTGGTAGGATTGTTTGTTCTTGTAATGAATTAAAGTATTTAAGTGTTGTCGCTGTTTGAATGAACTGTCTGATGAAGCAATGGTTACCATTGCAAAAGTGCTCACCATTCTGAATTTAAAAAGGAGATTTTACTTTGTCATGGTTCAGCTTCTTTATTCCAGCTACCTTCCTACTGAGCACCTGTGTTTCAACATTTTCAACATTTGGGCTGGTTTGGATACATTTCTTCATTATCTAGTTTATTAATGTACCAGTGTTTACAGTGTGTAATGTTAGCAATGCATCATTATTTCCTGCTAATAAGTATAGATTAGCTTTTTGTATCCATGGTTGTACTAACTAAACTATACTTTATGCTTTTTTTTTTTTTTAACCTTACACCATATTTAGTCTTCGTGTGGTAGAATGCCCATTTTTGAAGTGGCTGCTTTCTTATTCCACTTGTAGCTTGCTTGCTGTTATTACTTCATATAGTTCCAAAGTGCAGTGGCTGTATTTGAACCCCATATGTCCATGTGTATCCCCCATCTTTTCAAAGGCTGGAACATTAACTTTTCATGGTACTGCTTTTTTTTTAATCCTGCTTTTTATAGTGCTCATAGCATCTCTATTACACACATTATAAACCAAAGGACAAAAAATGTCAGTATATAGTAGCATACATTCCCTACTGTAATGTAAATAGTCCATTTCTTGATAGATCCACCCATACACTTTTCTGTTTTCGTAGGTAAATATTCCACTGTCTAGTGTTTTATTCGTTTTCATGTAGTCCCACAATTTCTCCTTTTGATCAGCAGTTTACTTTTGCTTCAGTTCCATATTTCTTTCTTTCTTCATTTTTTTTTTTAGTTTCTGCTACATTAGGCTGTTACTTTTGTTTTCATAGTTTGGCAGTAGTTTTTTGCTGTACTTAACAGCAATGTGAGTAATGTTGTCACAAGCACCAGTTTTTCCTTTCTAGACCAGTTTAGTAAGGCCAGTTCTTTAGAAAAGCTATTGCCACGTCCTCTTTATACTTTTATTGTCTTTTGCTATCTGTGCTAGTCCCACTTATATTATTCTAACGCCTTACACTCCCAACAGATATGTTCCCAAGTGCCTATTTCTTTCTAGTTACATCTCCAGTACTTCACTGTTGCCTGTGGAAGCTTTTTGATTATTCTACCAGATGTATAGAAATCCCAGTGTAGACCCTTCCAGGCACAAATCCCTAGTCCCCTTGAAATTGTAGTATATACGCACACACACACATATATATATATATATATATATATATATATATATATATATATATATATATATATATATATATAGGGGATAAGGCAGTTTATTTTCTTTGGATAAGGACCCCATCCCACATTCTCACTCCAGCTCTGCAGTGGCCCTGTATGCATTAGTTATGATCCTCCATTTGCCAATAGTGTGAGGTCTTGCCTCTGTTAAAATATTTACTTTTGCTGGCATAGAATAGTGTTATGGATAATTTCAAATATTTTCTGAGAGCTCTTATACCATTTCTAAATAATCTATATACTCCCTTTCAGTCCCTCTGTGCCTTTGGCTCCTCATCTTTTGTAAGTTGTTCCTAATACCTTTTTTGCGGTTTCTTCACCAGTGGTCTGACTCTCTAATCTTTTTTACTCTCTTCTCATTTACTTTGTAACCTGTTGATAGTATGCAATTCTACCATGACTTTATTGCTTTTATTCCCGTTAACTTTCTTGCACAGTTACTTATATAGTCCAAAGCTGGATTTCTCCAGCAATGTTTTTTCCTATAGCTGTTCCTTTCTGCTCCATGATCATCTTTTTTCACTTGGCTCCATAAACATCCATCTGCAGGAGGTAAAATGTGTAACCTGCATTGGTTTAAAGTGAAGTTCCAGGTCTTGCATACTCAACTCTCCTTTATCAACTGGTAATGACTTTTCCCATTGAACTCTCTCTGTTTTGCCTTCCTGGTAAGCTTTCTTTATCTCTTTCACAATTATTTTCCATCGTGTCTCTTCCAGTTGGTAAAATTTGTGTGACCAACATAAAACTTCAGAAGTACCACAAACATTTTGATTTGCCAGAATTTTGTTATTCATAGGCATCATTTTCCATTTCCCCAAATTATCCTCCCACATCTTTTTAGCAGCTTGCAGCACATCTTATATTACCCATTGTGAAGATTGGGTGAAAGCTGCCAGCCTAGACAGAATTTTGGAGATAATTCTGTCATCTGTAAATATTACTGTAAACCACAGACTTGTTGTCTTAAATGGTAAAAATAGTGTTACATGTGGAACTGGAAAATAATGTAACAACAGTGCACTCTACTGACCAAGTAAAGCATGTTGTGACCCTTTGATGTAAACATGGCTCTGGCCAGTTTAGATGAAGGAATTCTTCTATCATTTTAAGGCCAGAGTTAATGGCCAGAATTTGCATGCATCCATGTCCTTTATTGCTCTGGTTTCTGCCCAGAGGTGAAGAATGTAAATGTAGTTTCTGTTAGCCTGGGAACCCAGGGAAGTGTGAAGAATGATGTAATGTGCACCAGGAATGTGATTTTAAAAATAGAGAGAATCAGAGAGCATTAAGCAATTTTTGTCTTGAATATCCAACTCATCAGGACTGTCTTGCTCTATATATATATATATATATATATATATATATATATGTGTGTTTTATTTTAGACTTGTGTTTTCTCTTAGAAATAGAAGCTAGAAAGATTAGACTGTGTTTTTCTGTGATGTCAGAACTGTACTACTGAATTATTTTAAGTATTTCTCTGTGATCTCTGAACTCTTGACTAGAACTGTGTAGTAAAAAGTATTGTCTTGTGTTTTGACTATTTATTATTAAATATTTTTAAACCCTTTTAACTGTGGCTGTTTTTGTAGAGATAATTTAAGCTCTTTAGAGAGCTTGCATACCTTTGGTAAAATTGCACAAAGCCACTCTAATAGCTTTAGGCCTGGGCTGTACTACCAATTGGATAACAATATTGCACAGTAATAATTGGACACCCTTTTAAGGGCCTTTGTGTAGCTGATAAATATTAGTGAGTGGTGGCAGCTGGTACTACTGTGTAGTCTGGGGAAAAAGGGGCACAGCTGGAGAACTTGTGCCAGCCTTCCTCAGGAGTGTCTGTGTGGTTATATAAACTCTTCTCAAAGTGTGTGTGTGTGTGTGTGTGTGTGTGTGTGTGTGTGTGTGTGTGTGTGTGTGTGTGTCAGCTACATGGGCAGGGACACGAAGCACTGGTTGGACAGAGAGGATGTTGGAGGTTTTAGCTTGCCCACTAGGCTGAGATCTGGACCCTGTAGCTTTGACAGTGGGGAGACTTATTGGGGACTTGGAGAACAAGGGACCAGCCCTGGACTGACTGTGATCTCTGTGTGCTCTTAAGGGAACTTGCACTTTACTGTGTGTATTTGTTATCCTTGCCTCCTATATGAGACGCCCCTCACTGGTGTTAGTGGTGAGGATTGAGGCTCCTTGATTGCTGGGCCAGGGCACGGGCGTCACATATTAATTGTTTGGCAGTGGTGGGATATCCATACCACAGATTAATTGGTTGGCAAATACTAATTGGTTGTAGTGGTGTGGGTAGCGTGAATTCCTGTAGCTTGTGTACAGTGAGCTTTGAAGGTGTTTTGTACTCAGCCACGCAGTAAAATCTCAAGAGTTCAGATCACAATTGTTTTATTTCTTTTGTTAGCTTAGTTAGTCAGGGTGAGCAGGCAGCATGTCAGCAGAGGAGTATGGAAAGCTACCAAGGAGACAGCTGGCGGAGATGTGCCAGGCTAGGGGACTGGTGCATGGAAGCCTGACTAAGGCAGACCTAATTGCAGCCTTAGTTACAGCTGCATCAGAAAACAGCAGTCAGGAGGACAATCAGACTGGCAGTGGAGATATAATACCCTCGGAGAATGGACAGCTCAACCTTTCTGCAGAGGACTTAAAAATCCATCTGGAGCTAAAGAGACTTGAGTTGGAGGCCAGGCATTTGGAGATAGAAGCCTAGGAAAAGGAGTGGCAGAGGAGGTATGAGAGGGAAATGCTGACTCTTCGCCAGAGTCATGGAGGTAATGAGGAAAGGGAGTAACTGGACCCCAGAAGCGCAAAAGGTCAGTAAATTTCTTCCGCAGTTTAAAGGGGGGGATATTTTTGATAGTTTCATTCATATGTTTGAGAGGGTATGCAAACAGTATAGTGTTGACCAAAGGCTCTGGGTATGGTTCCTGATCCCCTTACTCCATGGTAAAGCTGTAACTGTTTTGTCAAAAATGTCTGACATTGCATGTTTTGATTATACTGCTGTTAAAAATTACTTGTTAGAATTGTTTAAGCTAACACCTGAAACGTATAGGCAACAGTTTTGTGAGCAATAGACACAAGGCAGATGGAAGTGTGTGTGAATATGTTGCTGAACTGGGCAATTATTTCCATAGGTGGGTGAGTGGATGTCAGGTCACCACTTTTGAAGGGCTGGCAGACCTTTTGGTGAAGGAACAAGCCCTTAGCACTTTGCCTGAGGGCATGAGGATCTGGTTAGCTGATAGACAATGTGCTACTTCAGATGAGTTGAGGAAGAAGGGAGACCTATACCTGGAAAGCAGAGCAGCTGTGCACAGGAAAGGGACCCCCAGTACTGCTTATGGGTCTAAAGGAACCCATGGTGGGCAGCACAGACTGCAACAACAGAATGTGCCAGTAGCAGGGAAGCCACTAGTCCCAGGTACACATCCAGGAGTTAAATGTTTTGAATGCAACCAGTGAGGTCATGTGGCATACAGGTGTCCACAGAGGCAAGGTGGAGAACAAAAGATGAGGGAGCCAGTAAGTGGGAAAGACAAAATGCCAATAGTAAGTTGTCTTGGGACAACAAGGGTACCAAACTACCACCAGAGGTTATATCCTATTGTAGTGAATGGCAAAGTGGCCATTGCCAAGAGAGAGAGACAGCCTCTGATATAACCATTGTAAAGCCTGCAATGGTTACAGAGGAGCACTACTTGCCTGGGCAGTCTACTCCAGTCAAGGCTTTAGGAGGGATCCCATTCCAAATACCTTTGGCTAGGGTTCACCTTGACTGGGAGGGTGGAAAAGGAAGCCAGCAAGTAGGTGTGTTTGAGGATATACATGCAGATGTCCTGATAGGGAATGATTTTGATAGTGCAGTACCCTGTGCTTGTACAGTTATACGCAGTCAGGCTTGAAGACAAGCATGTAAGTCTGGTAGCCTGGGGGAGACCCAGACAGACTGCATACCTGCAGCCAGGACTGATGAGGTGGTTACTTCAGGGAGGGAGCTACCCTGTAGCAGTGAGACTGAGGGTGTGCCACAAGCTGCTTGGGGGTACTGATGGTCCCATGGACAGAGTGAATGCAAAGCTAGAGGTGAGTAGTAGTACCCAGGCTGACAGTGAGGCACCACTGTCAGAGGATGCCGGACTTCCTGTGGAAGGGGAGCTGGGAAGGGTTCTAAGGAGAGAGTTGAGACAGGCTCAGCTCTCAGACCCTACATTACAAGGCCTGAGGCAGGTAGCTAGGGAGGCAGCTGATTCTCAAGGAAAGGGGGAATCTGTATACTGGGACAAAGGGTTACTATACAGAGAGTGGACCACTGAGGGAGGGCTAGAAGGTGAGAGAGAGTACAGCAGTTGGTAGTGCCTAGAGCCTACCGTCTGGCGCTTCTAGCCATAGCCCATGCCATTCCCTTGGCAGGTCATATGGGCATAAAACGTACAAAGAGGTATATTATGCAGAACATCTATTGGCCTGGAATTTCCAGAGATGTAACAGGATACTGCAGGACCTGTGAGCAGTGCCAAAAGGTAGGCAAGGCAGGAGACAAGGTGAGTGCTCCTTTGATGCCTTTGCCTGTGATTGAGGAGCCATTTCAGAGGGTAACTATGGATATTTTGGGTCCTCTGAGTACCCCAAGTTCCACAGGGAAAAAGTATATCCTAGTGGTAGTGAATTATGCTACATGATACCCTGAGGCAGTGGCTTTGTCCTCCATTGAGGCAGAGAAGGTAGCAAATGCTTTGTTAGAGATTTTCCGCAGAGTAGGTTTCCCAAAAGAAATACTGACTGACAGAGGTGCCAGTTTCATGTCAGACCTGCGGGCTTGTCTGTGGAAGTCCTGTGGGGTGAAGCACATGAAGACCACTCCCTACCATCCCCAGACTAATGGTCTTGTTGAGAGGTTAAACTCTACAATCAAGTCCATGCTATGGGCATTTGCAGATCAGTTTAAGAAGAGTGGGACAAATATTTGCCCCAACTGTTGTTTGCTTACAGAGAGGTTCCCCAGGAATCCACAGATTTTTCACCCTTTGAGTTGCTGTATGGGCATAGGGTGAGGGGACCTCTAGATTTAATTTGCGATGAGTGGGAAGGTGAGTGCAAGTCTCAGAAGGAGTCTGTTGTGGCATACATCCTGAACCTCAGGACAAGGCTCAGGGAACTCGTGGGCTTGGCCCAGGAGGACCTGGCAGAAGCCCAACAACAGAAGAAGGTGTGGTATGACAGGAATGCTTGAGCTAGAGAGTATGCTGTGGGGCAGCAGGTAATGGTTCTCATTCCTGTCAGACACAACAAGCTGCAAGCAGCTTGGGAGGGACCCTACAAGGTGGTAAGAAAGGTAAGTGATGTTAACTACATGGTGGAACTGCTAGGCAGAAGGCAGGGGCATAAATTGTAGCATGTTAACATGATGAAACCTTACCATGATAGGGAGGCCCTTGTGCTGAGCATTTGCAGTGGATTGCAGAAGGAATCTCAGGGAGATCTGGGGACTGATCTCCTCAGTGAGGCACGGGCTGACACCTCAGTGGAAGGGGTAGCAATGTCCCAGCAGCTGTCTCCTACCCAGGTTCGAGAAATCTGAGCAGTGTTGCAGGAATTTGGGGACATGTTAACTGAGAAACCAGGGTGCACCCACCTGGGGCAGCACCAGGTGGATACAGGACCTCAAAGGCCTATTAGGCAGGCCCCCTTATAGAGTGTTTGAACGAGTCAAACAGACTCTGAGGGAGGAGGTACAGATGATGTTGGAACTAGGGTTAATTCAAGAGTCCCAACAGTCCCTGGGCCTCCCCAGTGGTGCTGGTGCCAAAGAAGGATGGTAGCACCAGGTTCTGTGGGGACTTCAGGAAATTAAATAGTCACACAGAGTCAGATGCTTACCCCATGCCTAAGACAGATGAGACCTTAGAGCAGCTTTGTGGGGCTAAGTATTTTACAACCATTGATCTTACCAAGGCTTACTGGCAGGTAGAGAGAAGTCGGCCTTTGTGACTCCTTTTGGCTAGTATGAGTACACAAAGATGTCATTTGGGTGAAGAATGCAGCAGCACCTTTCCAGAGGCTGGTAGATCATATCCTAGCAGGACCAGGAGGGTTTGCCCTTGCTTACCTAGATGACATTGCCATTACAGCCATTCCTGGCCAGAGCACCTTCAGCATGTCAGGGAGGTGCTAGGCAAACTACAGAGGGCAGGGTTGACCATTAAGCCGAGCAAATGTCAGGTGGGTATGGCAGAGGTCTCCTACCTAGGACATAGAGTGGGGAGTGGTAAGATAAGGCCAGAACCTGCCAAAGTGGAAGCCATTCAGGCCTGGCCTGCACCTGTTGCTAAAAAGCAGGTGAGGGCATTTTTAGGGACAGCAGGGTACTACAGAAAGTTTGTCCCCAGTTGTAGTACCATAGCTGCTCAACTCACAATGACAAGGAAGAACAGGCTAGATAAGGTAGTGTGGACCCCAGCGTGTGAGCAGGCATTCCAGAAGCTTAAAGAAGCTTTGGGAGGACCCCCTGTGTTAGCCAGTCCAGATTACAGCAACAAATATGTTGTACAGGTGGATGCTTTGAACCATGGGGTGAGGGCTGTACTTAGCCAGATTTCTTCAGATGGGAAGAGCACCCAGTGGTTTATCTCAGTCATAGGCTCCAACCCAGGGAGGAATGCTATGCAGCTGTAGAAAAGGAATGTCTAGCCATAGTGTGGGCACTGCAGATACTTCAGCCTTATCTGTATGGAAGGAAATTCACTGTTATGACAGATCACAACCCCCTAACATGGTTAAACAGAGCCAGACAGCAAAATGCCAAGTTGCTAAGATGGAGCCTGGGTTTGCAAGCATATATGTCCGTGCAGCACCGCAGTAGGATTAGCAGTGCCAATGCAGATGGGCTGTCAAGACAGGGAACAGGGTAAGGTATACTCAGATAGACCTAACTCCCTCAAGCAGTATTTCTCAAGGGTCACTTGAAAAACTAGCTTGAGTTCTCAAGGGTGGGATTTATGTGAAGATTGGTTGAAGATGGGTGAAGGCTGCCAGCCTAGCCAGATAGAATTTTGGAGATAATTATGTCATCTGTAAATATTACTGTAAACCACAGGGTTGTTGTCTTAAATGGTAAAAATAGTGTTACATGTGGAACTGGAAGACAATGTAACAACAGTGCACTCTACTGACCAAGTAAAGTATGTTGTGACCCTTTGATGTAAACACAGCTCCGGCCAGTCTAGATGAAGGAATTCTTGCTATTGTTTTAAAGCCAGAGTTAATGGCCAGAATTTACATGCATAAATGTCCTTTATTGCTCTGGTTTCTGCCCAGAGATGAAGAATGTAAATGTAGTTTCTTTTAGCCTGGGAACCCAGGGAAGTGTGAAGAATGATGTAATGTTAACCAGGAATGTGATTTTAAAAACAGAGAGAATCAGAGAGCATTAAGCATTTTTTGTCTTGACTGTTCAACTCATCAGCACAGTCTTGTTCTCTATGTAAGTTTGTCTTAGACTTGTGTATTCTCTTAGAAATAGCTAGAAAGATTAGACTGTGTTTTTCTGTGATGTCAGAACTGTACTACTGAATTATTTTAAGTATTTCTCTGTGATGTCTGATCTCATGACTAGCACTGTGTAGTAAAAAGTATTGTCTTGTGTTTTGACTATTTGTTATTAAAAATTTTTAAACCCTTTCAACTGTGGCTGTTTTTGTAGAGATAATTTAAGCTCTTTAGAGCACTTGCATACCTTTGGTAAAATTGCACAAAGCCACTCTAATAGTTTTAGCCCTGGGCTATACTACCAATTGAATAATAATTTTGCACAGTAGTAATTTGACACCCTTTTAAGGGCCTTTGAGTAGCTGATAAATATTAGTGGATGGTGGCAGCTGGTACAACCGTAAAGTCTGGGAAAAAGGGGGCACAGCTGGAAAACCTGTGCCAGCTTTCCCAGGAGTGTCTGTGTGGTTGTATAAACTCTTCTCAATATGTGTGTGTGTCAGGTACTTGGGCAGAGACACGAAGCACTGGTTGGATAGCTGAAATCTGGACCCTATAGTTGTGCCAGTGGGGAGTCTTACTGGGGACCTGGAGAGCAAGGGAGCGACCAGCCCCAGACTGACTGTGATCTCTGTGTGCTCTTAAGGGAAATTGCACTTTACTGTGTGTATTTGTTATCCTTTCCTCCTGTATGAGACACCCCTCACTGGTGTTAGTGGTGAGGATTGAGGCTCCTTGATTGCTGCGCCAGGGCACGGGCATCACACCCATATTCCTAAATATTTCAATTTCTCATTATCTTAGAGAAACTGGTAAGTTTGCATAATTTCATTTGTCGAAACATAGTTTCTTATTCTTGCCTTTTTTAATTTATTCTATACCCCACTGTCTTAACCAAATAGATGAATTCTTTAAAGAGATTTCTCAAGTCTGTTTCTGGATTTGTCATACAAACTGTAATGTCATTAGAAAAAAAGTGCAGTTTTCTCTTGTAGATTCCCCAAACATTAGCCTTTATGTTTGACTGCCTTATTTTCCTTAGTAAAGTTTGTAAGTAGATGCAAGCAGGAGCGGGGAAAGTGGACAACCCTGTCTTGTCACTCCTGATATTTCTATTAAGTTCCACATTTCGACAGCACATTTTATTGCAACATTATAGTCTGTGTATATGTTAAAATGATCTGTGTATATGTTAAAATGAACTTTTTTCACTCTTGCAGAAGCTAGAACTCCTCCAAAGCCTTCCTCATAAGGTCCAGCTTACCCTGTTAAAGGCTTTCTTAGTAATGTCTATATTATAACATCGACAGCTTAGGTTGTCGAATCCTAAAACTTTGACACCTAAGCGTCGAAAGCTAACGGCCACATCATCAAATTCTTTCCTCCGGAAAGAATTTGGGTGGCCATCCGTAAAAAAATAAACACACCCAAACATAGTGGGGGGGCTTCACCCCATCCCCCCTAACTAAATATACCAACTCAGAGATTGCTCTACATTGGGGAAAGGGCAAAGCCCCGATAACGGCCACACACATTCTTTCCCGAGGAAAGAATTCGATGATGTGGCTGTTCGCTATTGTAAGCTTTCGATGCTTAGGTGTCGATGATTAAGCATTAGACAACCTAAGCTGTCGACAATTCAATAGGAACCCTTTCAGTATCTAGCCCATGATTTACTTCATCTTGCTGAATTAATGATGCCTTATTGATATTATCAAGTGTGCACCCCAGAATCTGTGGGTCTTTGCCTTCTTTCGATATTACTAGTATTACAACTACATTAACTTTTTGTCATATTTCCATTTCTCTTGGTCTCCTTATGACCATGTTAGGGATTTTCCTTGTTTCACACAATCACCTTTGCTCCCATACTGCAGATCCTTCCCTTTCATTCTTGACTCCTCACCCTTATTCATACACGCTTGTTACCATTCTACCTTTAAAGGGGGTGGGCACACTTTGTAGTTTGTGCTTTTTTGTATGAAAAAAAACAATGTAATGTTTTCTTGGTTTATTAGCCTTTTTCTTTTTTAGTTATTATATTATAACACTTTTCCTCTGTTTGTTCTGTCATCTACGTTGCATCATGATCCCTTTGATTCATTTCCCCACCTAAAAGAAGTCATGATTTACACTTACTTTTTGTTCATTGAGCAGCTCCCCAGTAAACGTATTTCAAGTTTAGAAGCTTTTTCATCCTAGTACTGCAATCTCCATTTCTATCTAGTGTCCTCTGTTGTAGCATGTTTGAGTGTCTCCTTGACACTGATTACTTTATGAAGTAGTCCCTTCATCTTCCACAGATTTGATGTTCATCGTGCATACAGCTGCAGTAATCACAGATGGGGTTTTCTGCCGTCAGGTGGGTCCTCGGTCGGCCGAATTCCAAAGTCTAGGTCCGGCGTCGGTTGCTGCCGCTTTCTTTCCTGACGTCAGTGCGACAGGGGTATATAAGACACAGCCGACGCCATATTCTTCAGTCTTTTTTGCCGCGCGGTGCCCGAAGCAGAAGCAGTTCGCAAGTGCCGGTCGGCCAGCTCCTGAAATTACGAATAATTGGAAACCGAAGTCTTCTTTAAAGCTAAGTACCCCGTTGGGGAAACTTTTCTTGCCTCAGACCGATGTCAGACAAAGTTAACAATTGTATTTCTTGTGGGAAGCAAATACCGCATAAGGATTTCCATTCCCTCTGCATACCTTGTTTAGGCCCAGACCACGACGTCTCGGCCTGTCGCTTTTGCACTACTTTCAATAATCACACTATTAAGCGTCGGGCGGAGTTCGCGAAGCACTTTTTTGGTAAAGCCTTTGATTATAAAATGTCGTCGGATACTCCGACTACCGTTTTGTCCAAAAAACGCAAGGACAAAGACCGACACGCGAGGTCCGCGGTCTCCACCGACACCACGCCAAAACCGGCTACACGTGGTCCAGTTCTCAGTGAGGCGCCTACGTAGCCCCTGACTACCGACGACACTTCTTTGGCGGTGTCCTCTGTAACTGAGACCGCAGGTACCTCGGCCCATACCCAGACTACAACCACCGAAGCCACTGTGAGTGTTGAGCCTCCTAATGTGGACAGGTCCACTTCCACCCATGGTGTCTTTAGACCCTCATCTTCCTTCTCCATAAAGGCCTTTACTAAGTCCAAATCAGCCATGCATCCCAAGAGGCCTGTTGCACAGGGCCCATCTCCAGGCCCCATGCCTAAAAAGCAGATGCTAAAAATGGCTGAGGATTTAATTACTCTTATCAGGGGTTCCCAACCCCTTCCAGACAAGAGACCCAGAGTGGAGGAAGCTTCTCCTTCTTCTGACCTGGACTCCATTTTTTCAGAACATTCTGATGAAGAGGAACACTCGTACTCCCCTTTTGAAGATTCGGATGCTGAGCAGTCCATTCCTTCTGTATCTCCCCCAGAGGATTTCTCTTTTGGGGAAACCTTGCACACCTTGAGGGAACACTTCCATTGGGAAGGCCAAGACTTTTCTGATTCCAAGAAAAGACTTGGGGAATTTCTTTTGTTACCTCAGCACAGACCTCTGGCGATACCTCCTGTCTTGGGCATACTTGATGATGTTTACTCGGAGGCTTGCCTAAAACCGGATCCCCTGCCTCCTGCCCCAGTCAAGCCTGATAGGTACTACCGAGTTCCTAACTCTCACCAATTTCTTTACAAAAGCCATAATGCTGACCCTGAAACCATTTCTCAAGGCCCCAAGGGAATGAAGGCCTCTACTGCTAAGAATCCACTACCTTCCAAAAGAGAGTCTAGATCCTTAGAAAGGTGGGGAAAAAAGGTATATACCTCGGCCACCCTAGCAATGAGGGCCTTAAATTGTCAGTTCCATATGCTTAAATATCAGCAGTTTCTGTTATCACAATTAAGAAATAAAATGTCTCAACCTGAACAACCAGATTTGAAGGAGTTGCAGGATATGATGCATAGTGCAGAACAAGTGGGTAAACACACCTTACAATGTGGCTATGATGCCCTAGAGGCCTCAAGTAGAGCTGCTGTGACAGGATCAGTCATTCGTAGACATGCCTGGCTTAGGGAACAAACCTTGCCTGACCATGTTAAAGCTAAGCTACTAGATGCTCCTTTACAAAAGGATGTACTATTTGGTACTAATGCTGAGGAGATACTACGGAAAATGGAAGAAAAAGCTAAATCTATGCAAACTGTCAAAGCTTTTCTACAGGTTCAACCACCACATTTTAGCAGAAATTGGCCTTCAAAGAACTGGTCCTTTCCAGCCACGGACAAGCCACAAAGAGGTAGATACAGGCGCACAAGGGGCAGAGGACAACCTCAAGGATCATATAGAGGCAGACAATGGCAAACTCCAGCACCAAGAGGTGGCGAAGACAGTGCACAGCAATACAGGAAACAAACCCAATGACTTCCCCTTTTCATGCCAAGCAAGTCTCAGCTGACAGCACCCTTGGGAGGAAAGCTGGCATTATTTACAAGAAATTGGCATATTATCACAACAGACAAATGGATCCTGGACATTATAAACAGAGGCTACAGATTTCATTTTCACACTCTTCCAAAATGAGAGGCATGCCGAACCTGCCACACAATCAAAGGGCAGAGGCTCAAATACAAATTTCAAAGCTTATGGCCATGAAAGCTATTCAAGAGGTACCTACTCACGAACAAGGTCAAGGTTTTTATTCCAGACTTTTTCTGGTACCAAGGAAAGGAACCGACTGGAGACCCATTTTGGACTTATCCATCCTAAACACATTTCTACTGTACCAAAATTCAAGATGCTCACATTACAGCAGCTTCTTCCCATGCTGGGCAAGGAGTTTTGGCTGGTAACATTGGACCTCAAGGAGGCATACCTGCATGTCCCAATCAGACAAAGCTGCAGAAGATACCTCAGATTTCTTGCAGGTTCAATCCACTATCAATTCTCTGCATTGCCCTTTGGCTTATCTACTGCGCCCAGAGTATTCACGAAATGCCTGGCATCAGTAATTGCCTACTGCAGACTTCAAGGGATACAAATTTACCCTTATTTGGACGACTGCCTGATCCAAGCGGACAACAAGCACATACTTCTGGAACATCTGGCTTATGTAACACGGTTATTGAATTCTCTGGGATACACAGTCAACAAAGAGAAATCCAGGCTAACACCATCTCAGAAAATAACTTTCCTGGGTGCCAACTTGGACACAAACACCCAGATGGCCTATCTTACGCCAGAAAAACAAGGGCAACTAACTCATTACTTCAAAATACTAGCAAATTGTACCAGGCTCACTGCAAGGAAAATCCTGCAGGCTCTGGGCTTCATGGCATCTTGCATTCTTCTAATCCCATGTGCAAAGTTGCATATGAGGAAACTTCAATGGTACCTAAAAACCCTATGGTCTCAACACAGCCACAGTTTGGAAACAATAATACCAATAATCCCATGTTTGCAAAAGGAATTTCTATGGTGGGCCCAAGCATGCCAAACAAACACAGGTCTTCCATTCTGCAAGCCTCAAGCAAATCAAGTCATCACAACAGACGCCTCAGACTACGCCTGGGGGGCGCACATGACAGACAGGTGCATTCAGGGCAAATGGTCCCAAAAGGAAAAGCACCTTCACATCAATCAAAAAGAAATGCTTGCAGTGATAAATGCAATTACAATTTTCAAGGACCTCCTGCATCCAGGGCAATTATTGATAAGAACAGACAACACCACAGTTATGTGGTACATAAACAAACAAGGTGGAACACATTCATACCCCCTGTGCAGGCTAGCCATGTCACTTTGGAACTTGGCTCTGGAATGGCAAATCGAACTTCAAGCACACTACTTGCCAGGATTGGAAAACACGCTGGCAGACAATCTAAGCAGAAATATGACAGATCCACACGAATGGAAGTTGCATCCTCAAGTGTTTACAAAGATAATCCAAGCATGGGGAAGACCAGACATAGATCTCTTTGCCTCCCACAGGAATCATCAATTGAAAAAGTTCTGTTCAAGGACCTTTCATCCAAAGGCCTGGAGAGTGGACGCCCTTTCTTTCAGTTGGGCAGCATGGACAATTTACGCTTTCCCACCTTTGCCTCTTCTGCCCAAGGTGCTCTTGAAAGCAAGAGCAGACAGACCGAAGATAATACTGATTGCTCCAGACTGGCCAAGACAACACTGGTACCCACTCCTGAGGAGCCTAACACATACTCCTCCCTGGACCCTACCTCTAATGCCTCTTCTACTGACTCAACACAGCTACAAAACTCTTCACAGTCAGCTGAAAACACTCAATCTGGCTGCATGGAAAATTCCTTGACACCACAACAGACCCTACTCTCCAAAGAGGTGCAGGATGTCATTTTGGAGGCCAGAAGGCCATCTACTAGAAAGGCTTACTCCGCAAAATGGAAACGGTTTTGCGCTTGGAATGAGAAAAAAGGCCAGGATCCTAGAAAACTGAATTTGCCTCAGATATTACAGTATCTAGCCGAGCTGTTGAACAGTGGACTTTCATTTTCCTCCATCAAAATTCATGCCTCGGCCATTTCTGCAGAATACAACACTGATCCACCCTTATTCTCTCACCCACTTTTAAGACAGTTCCTCAGAGGAGCTAAGAATATAAGACCTCCAAGGAAACAACCAATACCAGCCTGGGATCTTAACTACATTCTAGAAGAATTAACAATGTGATAGTGTTCAATCTCACCGTTTGTTCTTACACATGGGTTCGGAGCCGATCCTCGGCTCCGTGTCGGCCGCTTGCAAGCTCTGCATCGAGAAGAAGCTCGAGACAACCTAATACCCAGAATCCCCCTCTGCCTTTACCTCAGATCTAGTTTGCCGCTGCTGCGTTCGCATCTCTGGGATCGAGCTCGAGCAACTTCAGATAAGAAATAACTTTTAATATTGTTATTTTTCAGAAAAAATTTATTCTAAACGTACTATTTGGTGACATAGTGTATGTGTGTGTGGTAAAGTAGAAATACTCGGTACCGTTAAGTTTTATTAAACTTATTAGAGTTTTTCGGGCCTTCCACCCCTTACTTGATTTTGACAACCGGACTGACTTGTATATCGGATTCGACATATTTACTGGATTTGTCTCTCTACTGGTCTTGACCTTTTTTTCTCTTACCTGTTTCTTCTTTAAGATGTCTGAGAAAATTAAATCAGGTTTTAAACGTTGCCAGTGTGGCCAAAAAATGTCAGTTACTGACAACCATAGTTCCTGTGTCTACTGCCTTGGCCCTCTCCACTTACAAGAGGACTGTTCAATTTGTCACTCTTTTAGTGGGAGGGTCATGATAGATAGGCGCAGGAAACTCATGGACAGGGGGTTATTAAAACCTTCCTTTCAGGAGGCTCTGGATGCTTCAGACCAGGCATCCAAATCCTCGAAGGAATTGAAGACGTCGGAGCCCAAGTCATCGGCTCCGAGCTCTTCGAGTAAAGTTAGATCACCGGTTCCACAGACTTCGGGGCCGAGTGTTCAACTGTTGTCAGTTCCTGAGCCTCGAGTCTTGGAACCGGTGATGGAGCTCCCTCCCTCGACACTATTGAGGTCGGCTCCGTCTTCGGTTCCTTCGACCCGTTCTTCTTCTAAGCTCTCCGATATCGATGTGGATCGTGTGGTGCAGAAGTTATTGGAGCATTCGGCCCTATCCAAGCTTATTTCGGTTTCCACCCAGTTGGTGTCGAAACTTGAAGGCCTCCCATTGTCTCCATCCATTCCTCCTCCGAGACCTGTCCAGTCTTTGGAGCCGGAAGAGGTTGATCTACTGATTGTGGAGCCCTCGGGTCCAGAACCGCCCTTTTCTCGGTCTGTCCCTTACACCTCGACGCCGCCGGATACCGGGGTCTCGGAGCCGACGATCTGTCCTTGGTTCCGGGGCGAGTCGAACCGACGTTCGGTTCCGACTCTTCCCTCGGGCCTCGGCGGATCGATTCGGCTCCGTCCTCGGGTCGATGCCTTCGTGCCTGTCTCGGGATTCTTCCCATTTCTTCGGAACCGGGAGATTCTTCGACTCGGGACCCGGGGCCTTCGATCTCATGAGGAAGGTGTTGTCTACCCAGACAACCACATCAGTAGAAGCAACCTCTCCTCCCCATAAAGGTCCGTTATCCTCCTCTGCACCCACGGCTACATCCAAGCGTCGAGCACCAGTGTCTCAGCCACCCCTGGAGGGTGCCCCTCTTCCTCGGAGGCTTCTTCGGATGCTCCCCGAAGAAGTCCCTAGGAAAAGATTGTGTAAGAGGAGACACTTAGATTCTCCACAAGAATCTTTGACATCCGATACTGACTTGGATGAGTCAGAAGGGTCCCCTAAGTCACCTTCAGAAGATGTCTCTTTTTCTGACATATTGGAGATCCTGAAACAGAGAGGTGACTGGCAGTCCCTCCCCCCTTCTGAGGATGAGTCAGTCTTGCTGAAGGCATTTGGTGCTCGCCCTTCCTCCTCCTGGGTCACTCCGCCCTTCGATGAATTAATGGAACTTATTGTTTGAAGGGCGTGGGAGGCTCCTGACACAGTGGAACCAGTCCCTAGGAAGCCTAATAAGTATATCACTGCACCCCAGGACAAGATTTACTTGACAAAAGGAGTTCCAGTGGACGCTATGGTGGGTGCAGCTGCCACGAAAAAAGGAGATGTCGGAATCTTCCTCATCTGTCCATCCCCCTAATAAAGATTCTAGGACTATGGACAGGTATGGGAAGCGCATTTTTAGTTCAGCGGCTTTTTCCATGCGATCCCTGAACTATTTGACCCACTTTACACGACTACAGAGGGATCTAGTCAAAGAGTTGGGAGATACCCTCCAGGGTACTACAGATGCTGCTGTCTCAGAGAAAGTGACAGCAACTTAATACCCTTACATCCATTGTGAACTCGTCCATGAGGCTGATCTCACGCCGAAGGTTCGAGTAGGGCAGCAGCTTCAGCGATTGCTCTTCGCAGACAATCCTGGATGCGCTTATGTTCATTTGCGGAAGCCTTCAAGTCTTCCTTTACTAACGCCCCATTTGACGGTTCCTCTCTTTTTGGCCCCAAAGTAAAGGAGACCCTTACCCGGTGTGAGCAGGAGGGAAAGACTCTGTCTGCTGTCGGAGTCCGTTTTTCCACCCCATCCAGACCGTACCCCAAAGGGCAACATGGTGGAAAAATGTGGTTTCGAAAACCCCAAGGATCTTTCCCAGGCACACAGGGTGATGCCCCTTCTAGAGGCAGAGGAGGGAGCAGAGGTGGAAGACGCCGCCCTGGCGGCAGAGGGGGTCCGCAGAATCAAGGTGACAGGGATACACTCCCTGGTAAACCTTTCCAGCACTCCTGAGAGGAGGCCCGACTGTCCTGCTCTGGAGGCAGTCGGGGTTGCTTAGCTTTATACCCTCAGGCCTGGCAAAACATAACTACAGACAAGTGGGTAAAAGCGTGGTTACCAGAGGTTACAATATACCATTTCTATCCTGTCCCATTCCAAAGAAAAGACTCCCAGATGTGCGCCCCATCTGCAGAGCCAGCAGCTATAGAAATTTCAAAGCTGCTAAAAAAGAGTCATCCAACCAGTCCCAGCGGACCAAAGAGGATTCGAACTTACTCAAGGTTCTTTAGTTCCAAAGAAAACAGGGGACTGGAGGCCCATTCTGGACCTAAGCGACCTCAATACCTTCGTCAAGAAAGAAAAGTTCCGAATGGTCACGCTTCAATCGATCCTTCCATTCTTACAGAAGGACGACTGGATGTGCTCAATAGATCTGAAGGATGCATACTACCACATCAAAATGGCCAGGGCATCCAGAGATCATTTGCGCTTCCGGCTGGGTGCCAGTCACTTTCAGTTTCGAGCCCTGCCCTTTGGTCTGACCTCAGCCCCCAGGGTCTTCACCAAATGCATGGCAGTGGTAGCGTCTCACTTGAGACGCCTAGGATTCCAGGTGTTTCCGTATCTGGACGACTGGCTCCTTCCTGCCACCACCCAGCGTCAACTAGTACAAGCCAGAGACTACACTCTTCAACTGTGTATTCACCTCGGAATTTCCGTAAACTTCGGAAAATCCTTACTACAGCCATCACAGCGTATCTTATTCATAGGAGCGGAATTAGATACACGTCAGTTAATTCTAAGACTTCCTCCAGAAAGGATACTTTCACTTCAGACTCACATACGTCTTCTTCTTTTGTCCAGGAAATCCGCAGCAAAACTGGTACTGAAGGTTTTGGGACTCATGTCAGCTTCTCTTATTGCAATACCCTTGGGAAGACTGCACATGAGAGTCCTACAATGGCTACTGTTTGCACAATGGTCGTTCCAACAACTACCTCTGACACACGAGATTCTTATAACGAACACATGCAAATCACACCTAAACTGGTGGCTTCAGACTTGCAACCTTTCCAAGGGGAGACCATTTGTGCTACCCACGACAGCTACGGTGACCACGGACGCTTCCCTGATAGGGTGGGGGGGCATCTTTCAGGGACAGACAGTCCAAGGCGAATGGACCAATTTAGAGTACAATCTGCACATCAGTGTTCTAGAGTTGAGGGCAGTGTTTCTAGCGTTGCAACACTTTGCTCCCCTTCTTCCTCTGGGAACTATTGCAGTTCAGACGGACAACATGTCTGTAGTCTGGTACATAAACAAGCAAGGGGGAACCAAGTCCTATCAGCTATGCAGAGAGGCCATGAGAATCTGGCAATGGGCGGAGTCCACGGGTCGCTTTCTGATAGCAACGCACATCCCGGGTCATCCAACGTGATAGGCGACAGGCTGAGCAGAGCAATACTGTTACCGCACGAGTGGTCCCTAAAAGAGTCAGTTGCGAAAAGATTTTTCGCGTGGGGCCAGCCTTCCTGCGATCTGTTTGCGTCTCCAATGAACGCCAAATGCAGGAGCTACTTTGCCCTATTACCCTCCAGGGGAAGTCCCCAGGGACGCACTGATTCACGATTGGCCCCGGGTCTCCTGTGCATTTCCTCCCTTCCCCTGATCACAAAGTTTCTCCTGAAAGCCAACTCCCTATACAGGTTAATAATCCTTATTGTCCCTTTCTGGTCTCGTCACATTTTGTTTCCCCTCCTCATGACACACTGCATTCGGGACCCTGGATCCTGGACCCAGAGCCAGATCTATTGACTCACTCGTCAGGGGCTCCCCACCCCTCGCTCTTGTCCCTCCATCTAGCAGCTTGGCTGCTCCAATTCAACTTAGCCAGGTCTGATCTTCTTTCACCTGCAGTTCAGAATATATTAGTGGCTTCTCATAAAGCTTCCACTACTAAAACATATACTAGTAAATGGAAGCGCTTTGTATTCTGGGCAAATGCACAGCAAGTGGACCCTGTTATAGCTCCTTTGAATAAAATATTAGAGTTTTTAACAGAATTGTTCCATCAGGGTGCTTCTCCTGCCACATTAAGAGTTCAATTGGCTGCCATTTCTAATTTCCATGTGGAAGAATGTGGGGCTCCTATTATGGCCCACAGACTTTGTAAAGCCTTTTTAAAAGGGTCTTTTCATATTAGACCACCAATTAGATCTCCTACGTCACCTTGGAGTCTAAACTTATTATTATCTAAGTTGATGCTGCCCCCCTTTGAACCAGCCTCCTCTTGCCCATTGAAATTTTTGTCGTGGAAGACTCTCTTTTTGGTAGTCATTACATCCGCTAGGCGAGTATCTGAACTTCAAGCTCTCTCCATTAAACACCCTTATTTGATCTTTCACTCTGACAGAGTTTCTCTTCGCACTAATTCATCCTTCCTTCCTAAAGTTTGTTCTATTAACAATATTAATCAGTCCATTGAATTACCCACTTTCTTCAAGAATCACTCCAATAAAATGGAGTATATGTTACACAAATTAGATCTCCACAGACAACTAAGGTTTTACTTGGATAGAACAAAAGATCACAGGAAATCTGATCAACTTTTTGTAGCCTTTGCTGATAACAGAAAGGAGTAGCGGTTACTAAAAGAACTCTTTCTAAGTGGTTAACTGATTGTATCATCTATGTCTATGATTCTTCAGATCAAACTCTTTTGCACAAACCCAAAGGACATTCCACAAGGTCAGTGTCTACATCCCTGGCTCATGCAGCTCGCCTACCACTAGATGCTATTTGTGCGGCTGCTACTTGGTGTAAACCACATACATTCATTTCTCATTATAAGGTAGACAAGGTTTCTAGGGACAGGGCAACCTTTGGTTCCACTGTGCTCAAGAACGTCCTTCCGTGAGTTCCTCAGGAACAAGGAGCTAGGGACGCTACCCATGTGTAAGAACAAGCGGCTAGATTGAACACTATCACATATAGAAGTTATGTCCTTACCATAACGTTCCATGTGGAGTGTTCATCTCGCCTTTGTTCTTACATTCCCACCCTCCCACCCTTAGGAAGAACGTTCAGTTTGGTGCCTGGTCTGGGGCATTCTGCTTCTGCATTGCAGTTGTTGTATATAGGGTTGACTTGTGTATATATATATATATATATATATATATATATATATATATATATATATATATATATGTATATATATAGACTCTTAGTTTCTGTGCATATGTGATATTGACATGAGTGTTTCTCTCTCTGACTGCTGGTTTGCTTGCAAACTAGATCTGAGGTAAAGGCAGAGGGGGATTGTGGGTATTAGGTTGTCTCGAGCTTCTTCTCAATGCAGAGCTTGCAAGCGGCCGACACGGAGCCGAGGATCGGCTCCGAACCCATGTGTAAGAACAAAGGCGAGATGAACACTCCACATGGAACGTTATGGTAAGGACATAACTTCTATTTACCTCCCTTTGAACCAGCTGCCTGAACAGATTTGCAATATTTGTCCTGGAAAACAGCTTTCCTTCTGGCCATTACCTCAGCTCGTAGGGTTTCGGAACTACAAGCCCTCATGGCTGTGCAGCCCTTTCTCATCTTCCATCAGGACAGGGTTTCCCTACGAACCAACCCGTCATTTATGCCTAAGGTAGTATCCAGGGTAGCTTTAAATCAGGCCATACACTTACCTACCTTTTACCCCAATCCTCAAAACAAAGGGGAAAGGCTGCTACATTCCTTAGACATCCATAGACAGCTACGTTACTATTTGGACAGAACACAGCCCTTCAGGAAATCAGAACAACTTTTGTGTCCTATGCTGTAGGAGCTCAAGGGAAGCCAATTTCCAAACAGACAATTTCAAAATGGATAGGCCATTGCATACGGTTTTGTTACTCCTTTCATGGCAAACCTGTTCCTACAGGCATCAGATCCCACTCCACAAGGGCCACAGCTACCTCTACAGCCTTCCTCAGAGGAGTCCCTACCAGAGATATTTTGGAGGCAGCCACTTGGAGTTCTGTGCATACCTTCACAAAACACTACCACCTGCCTTTATACTCCAAAACTAGAGCAGGCTTTGCCACTGCTGTGTTGCAGGGCATTCTGGCTGCTCCCAGTTCCATCTAGTGCCTACCACCCTGTGCGTAGCTTTGGGATTCTACCCATCTGTGATTACTGCAGCTGTATGCACGGTGAACATAGTACAGTTTTGTACCTACCATAAATGTAGATGTTCGAGTGCTAATACAGCTGCAGTACAGGTTTCCCTCCCTCCTTCCCCTCTTGGTAAAGGCCTAGTGGCTAACACCTCCTCATACAACTTGATTGGGTTATCCTTCTATGGTGTATTTGCTTGCAACTACTGATTTTTGATTATATTGCATTGCTTGACTATATATGTATATATATATATATATATATATATATATATATATATATATATATAATTTATGTATTGCCTTCCTTCTGGGGTCACCTGACATCTGGGGCAAGAAAGACTGAAGAATATGGCGTCGGCTGTGTCTTGTATACCCCTGTCGCACTGACGTCAGGAAAGAAAGCGACAGCAACCGACGCCGGACCTAGACTTTGGAATTCGGCCGACCGAGGACCCGCCTGACGGCAGAAAACCCCATCTGTGATTACTGCAGCTGTATTAGCACTCGAACATCTACATTTATGGTAGGTACAAAACTGTACTTTTCCTCTCCTATTTTAACTCTAAAATCTTTTTTAGGATCTCAGTATGTCTTGGTACATAGGGCAGTGGAAAACTTTAAAAAGGCTAGATGTGTCATTTTGGAGCTTAGGTTCATTTCCCTGCATTTTTAGTTGTTGGGACAAATGTGTTCTTTTTAGCCAGAGTCTGCAAAGAGTAATCCATTACATGCATAAATTCTGGTTTCTCCAATTTTATAGATCGTTCCCTTCTTCCATAATATGGAAAGAATTTGCTCCTTCTTGTTCATATGATCCAAAATTTAACTAATATTGGTCTTGGTTGTTTTATGGAGCACTGCACAGGAAATCCATATTGTGTGCTTGCTCAATATGTATACTTTCTTGGGGGATATTTGCCATTCTCCCAAGTACTTTTTTGTAAACAATGTAATTTTTTCCTTTTGTCAGGAATTGCAGAGAAGTGAATATTGTCCTTTTAGGATCTGTCTGTCAGAATCACAATTTTTTGTAGCATTTACTTCTTGATCACCTCTGCCATTCTTTCCTTAGTTTCCTTATCTGCTGCTTATAAATTTATTGTTGCATCACACTGATTAGTGAGAGACTGTTTAATCTTTTGCAGTTTTCTGTTATTTGAAGTAATATAGTCCATGAGAATGTCACTAATCTTGAGTATTTCAGCATGCATTGGGCTTTAGTTTCCAGTGATGCAAATATCCTCTTTAGGCTTTGTGGAAAGTAAATTTCTTCACAGACTCCAACTACTTTCCAAACTGTTTAATTTAATTTAGTGATTTCACCTTGTAACTATTTTTTTTAATCCTTTTTTCTTTTTTTGTAGCCTTCAACATTAACCACTGTTAGGATATCCAGCAGTATAGCCATATTGTTTTACCAACACATTTGTAGTTTTATATTGGTCAAGCCTGGAGAGTAGTTTTTTGTTACTTACTGTCCTGCTGTCATACTGGAAGTCGTTAGGTAGTCCATTTTGTCTCCGTACTCAAGGATATCCTTATTCTAAGAGGTAATCTGTGACGCTGCTCCTCTTTGACATCTTAGTTTTTTTCCTCCCATTTTATGTGTTTTGATTGAGCAGGTCTCCTTACCACGTGTGTGTATGGATCCCCATTCCTGTCTTGCCCTCCTTCTCTCTACCATAGATGGCACCCAGGAAGTCAACATCCAGTGGCTGCATGTCCATGAGGATTGATATGTTAGGCCCTTAATCTGCAGCTAGTGCTGTGGCATTTTTGAATTTATGATTAGTTTGTAGGTGAAAGCTTAGACATGACTTTCTTTGGTAACACCCTTCAGCTCTCCTTCCACATCTGGAAGACTGGAGAGTGTTGCGGACTCCTGCTTATCTGTCTTTCTTTTGGCTGTAGGTGCGGCCGTTTTATGCAGACTGATAGTGCATTCCAGAGCTTGGTAAAAACTCTGTTTTAGGCTTAGAATGATCTTGCTGGTGTTGCATCTCCTGTTTTTTTTAGCTGGCCTTCCTTTGTCTCTCTTTCTCTGTCTTCATCCCTAGGGTTAGCTGGGGCTGCTGTGCAGCTGGCATGTTTGGCCCACTGTCCCTCTCTTATCCCTGAGGGCACAATTGCTTCTTCAAGGGATGGGGTAGTGGCACTCTTCTTTGGTAACCTTTTCACAGGTCACAATGGCCCCCGTGCCCAGGTGTTTCCTGAATGTGAGTTGCAGTTTTATACTTTTGGTGGCATCATTGTTTCAGCTAGTCATGTTATGGGTACGAGCGCTATTTGCTAAATGGTATTTGACCAGCATTTATTTCTTGGGTATGATGTCTCTAAGAGGCATTGCTGTGAGGAGAGCAGTTTGAGCCACGCTGCCTTGATAATTTTACTGACCATGTGAAGTTCCCTACACAGCAATGCAAGTGTTCATTTTGGATTAGGAAATGGGTTCCCTTAAAGGGCTGTCCTGCAGAGTCTTTTAGCAACCATCTCCAGAGGGCTTTAAAGCAACTTAGTCAACATGGACATCATTGGAGATGGTTTTCATTTTCTCCCTCCTCTCCAGCTGTCCTTTTAGATGTTCATCGTCTTTCACTGTTGCAGTCATTACACTTGGGTTATCCTGCTGGTAGGCTACCCGCAGTTGGCCTGAATTCCAAAGTCCAGGTCAGGCGTCGGTTGCTGTCGCCTCTTCCCTGACATCAGTGCGCCAGGGGTATAAAAGATGCAGCCGACGCCATTTTCTTCAGTCTTTCTAGCTGCGCGGTGCCCGAAGCAAAAGCAGTTCGCAAGTGCCGGTCAGCCGACTCCTGAGATTTTCAAAATAGAATTTCAGATCCGAAGTCTTCTATAAAGCTAAGTACCCCGTTGGGGAAACTTTTTTCTTGCTCCAGACCGATGTCAGAAAAAGTTAATTGTATTTCTTGTGGGAAGCAAATACTTCATAAGGATTTTCATTCTTACTGTATTCCTTGCCTAGGCCCTGACCACGACGTTGCTAGTTGTAGGTTTTGTGCTAGATTTAACCAACGCACTATTAAGCGTCGAAACGATTTTGCTTTTCATTACTTTGGCCGAAGGTTTAACTATATAATGCCGTTGGAACAACCGACGACCGAAATACATAAAAAGCGCAAGGCGAAAGAAAAGGACAGGCATCCGAGGTCCAAAACCGACGAAGCCTCTTCCAGGCCAGTCGCCGGTGCTCAGTGAGGCGCATTCGCAGCCCCTGACTTCCACTACCTCAGAGCCACAGGCCGCATCCAACTCCCACGCGGAGACAACTAGGCCTCTGGATACTCAAGGTATTGGCCCTTCAGAAACTAATCCGTCAGATGGGTCCGGAGCCACTGAGCAGGCAACAGCTTCTGAGGGTATTTTCAGACCTACACAACTTTATATCAAGCCTACTTCAGCGTCCAAGACAAAGTCTAAAACAGTTTTAAAGACAAGGTAACAAGTACAGCATTCTCCAGGACAGACTTCTATGCCTAAGAAACAGATGCTCAAAATGGCCGAAGACCTAATTACTTTGATCAGGGGTTCCCATCCCCCTCCTAATAAGAGGCCTAGGCAAGATACTGAATATGATTCCTCTGACCAGGTTTCCATTTCCTCTGATTCCTCTTCAGAACAGGGATATTCTATTCCTCCCTATGAGGATTCTGATGCTGAAGAATCTATTCCTTCAGCTTCTCCTCCTGAGGATTACTCATTTGGGGAAACCCTGCATACCATGAGGGAGCATTTCCACTGGGAGAGCCAAGATTATTCAGATTCTAAGAAAAGGCTTAGAGACTTTCTTCTACTACCTCAGCACAGACCTCTTGCAATTCCACCTGTTCTAGACATTGTAGATGATGTATTTTCAGAGTCCGGCCTGTCTCCTGACTCTTTACCTCCTGCACCTGTTAAGCCAGACAGATACTACAGGGTTCCAGATTCTCATAAATTTCTATATAAAAACCCTGCTACTGACCTAGAAACTATCTCTCAGGGTCCCGAAGGGGTCAAGGCTGCTACTGCTAAAAACCCTGTCCCCTCAGATAGAGATTCTAGGGCTGCTACCTTAGCTGTAAGGGCTTTAAATTGTCAGTTTCATATGCTCAAATGTCAGCAATACTTAATGTCTTTGTTAAAACAGAAAATGTTGACAAATTCTGAATGTTGTGAGAACAAAGAGTTGCAGGATTTATTGCATGCAGCTGAACAAGTGGGAAAGCATACTTTGCAATGTGGTTATGATTCACTAGAGGCCTCTTGCAGGGCCGCTGTAACAGGTTCAGTTAGAACGCATGTTTGGTTAAAGGAACAGACTCTGCCTGATCATGTTAAAGCAAAATTATTGGATGCTCCATTACAGCATGATACTTTGTTTGGTGTTAAGCAGAAGAGGTGTTGAAGAAAATGGAGGATAAAGCTAAATCTATGCAGACAGTAAATAATTTCTTACAGGTACAGCCACCCAGATTTAGCAGGAACTGGCCTTCTAAAAATTGGTCCTTTCCCGTATCAGACAGGCCACAAAGAGGCAGATACAGATGCCCTAGAGGCAGGCAACAGCCCCAGGGTTCATACAGGCCCAAACAGTGGGGTGCTTCTACCTCCAAAAGCGGAGAAGACAAATCACAGCCATATAGGAAACAGTCCCAATGACTTCCCTCTGCCAATGCCAAGCGTTTCTCTCTTGGCAGCACCCTTAGGGGGAAAGCTAGCACTTTTTTCACCAAATTGGCACATGATCACACAGGACAAATGGGTACTAAACATAGTCTCTCAGGGCTACAGGTTCCACTTTCACACCCTTCCAAAGGCAAGAGGTATGCCAGACCTGCCAAACAATCAAAAGGCAGAGGCACAAAAACAAATAACATCTCTCATGGACATGAAGGCCATTCAGCCTGTGCCACAACAGGAGCAGGGACAAGGATTTTACTCAAGACTTTTCCTAGTACCAAGAAAGGACAAAGCATGGAGACCAGTTATGGCCCTGTCTATTCTAAATACTTATTTGGACGTACCAAAATTCAAAATGTTGACTTTGCAACAGCTTCTGCCCATGCTGGGAAAGAAGGCTTGGCTTCTAACTTTAGACCTCAAAGAGGCATACCTGCATGTCCCAATCAGGCAATCTTGCAGAAGATACCTCAGATTCATAGCTGGCTCAATGCACTACCAATTCTCTGCACTGCCCTTTGGCTTATCTACTGCTCCCAGGGTCTTCACAAAATGCCTGGCACCAGTAATTGCGTTTTGCAGACACAGAGGAATACAAATATATCCTTACTTGGACGACTGCCTCATTCAAGCAGAGACCAAAGACATTCTACTAAAGCATCTAGCATTTGTAAAAAGATTACTAATTTGCCTAGGGTACACAGTAAATGAAAAGAAATCAAAACTAGTACCCTCACAAGAGATAATATTCCTGGGTGCCAGCTTAAATACAACTGCCCAGATGGCTTACCTCACGCCAGACAAACAAAGGCAACACACTTCTTAATTTGAAATGTTGGCAACAAAGACCCAGTTATCTGCAAGAAAAATTCTGCAGGCAAGACTGCATATGAGGAAACTACAATGGTATCTAAAAAGTGTTTGGACTCAATATTGCCACAGCCTGGAAACATTAATTACCCTCCTTCCCTGCCTGTAACAGGAGTTTCAATGGTGGGCACAGGCCTGTCACCACAACAAGCGACAGCCATTCACTCTACCCATGGCCAGACAAACAATAACAACAGATGCATTAGATTATTCCTGCGGGGCCCACATGGCAGGAAAATGCATTCAGGGAGCATGGCCAGCAAGCCAAATGCATCTTCATATCAATCAAAAAGAGATGCTAACTGTTCAGAATGCCCTGACAGCCTTCAAGGATCTACTTCATCCAGGACAACTGGTGGTAAAGACGGACAATACTACAGTCATGTGGTACATAAACAAGCAGGGAGGCACACATTCCTACCCCCTCTGCAGACAAGCCATGACTTTGTGGAACACAGCATTGATTTATCAAGTACACCTGCAAGCACAATTCCTGCTAGGAAAGACAAATACTCTGGCAGACGAACTAAGCAGAAATCTCAAGGATCCTCACGAGTGGAAACTAGATCCCCAAATCTTGAGCATGATAATGAGGAAATGGGGATATCCAGACGTATATCTATTTGCCTCCCTGCACAACTGCCAACTACAGAGATTCTGCACAAGGACTTATCACAAACAAGCATGGAAAGTGGATGCCTTATCATTCAGCTGGAAAACCCTTACAGTATATGCCTTTCTTCCACTACCTCTCCTACCCAAGGTACTCCTAAAGGTCAGACAAGAGAAGCCAAAAATGATACTGATTGCCCCAGACTGGCCACGCCAGCACTGGTACCCAATCCTAAAGAGCTTGTCTCAAGGCCCAGCCTGGACATTACCTCAAATTCCTAATTTGCTGACCCAACAAAACAGTCACATCCTGCACAGCCAACTCAGAACCCTAAATCTGGCTGCATGGCTGATAATGTAACCATTCAGAACACACCTCTCTCTAAAGCAGTTATGGATGTTATTTTGGAGGCCAGGAGACCCAGCACCAGGAAACCTTATACAGAAAAATGGAAGAGATTCTGTGTTTGGAATCAGGCACAAGGAATGGACAGCCTTGTACCAAATATTCCTCAGATTTTACAATACCTGAGATGCTGGACAAAGGCCTATCCTTCTCATCAATTAAGATCCATGCCTCTGCCATTTCAGCTCATTACAATACGGATCCACCTATTTTTTCACATCCACTGCTGAGGCAGTACCTCAGAGGGGCCAAAAACATAAGACCTCCAAGGAGAGCTCCAACACCTGTATGGGACCTCAATTTTGTATTGGAAAAGCTCACACTGCCTCCTTTTGAGCCAGCCAATACAGCTGAGATAAAATACTTATCGTGGAAATCAGCTCTGCTCCTAGCAATAACCTCAGCAAGAAGAGTCTCAGAGTTACAGGCACTAATGGCTGTGGAACCTTTTATTATTTTCCATCCGGACAGGGTTTCTCTAAGGACAAACCCAACATTTATGCCTAAGGTAGTCTCCAGTGTGGCTCTTAACCAAACTATTCATTTGCCTACCTTTTATCCAAACCCGCAGAATAAGGGGGAGAGACTTCTGCATTCTTTGGACATACACAGACAGCTACGCTTCTACTTTGACAAAACTAAAGCTTTCAGAAAGACTGAGCAACTCTTAGTGGCATATGCTGCAGGATCGCAAGGAAAAGCTATTTCAAAGCAGACTATTTCAAAATGGATAGGCCACTGCATTCGTTTCTGCTATTCACAACATGGCAAATCAGTGCCTAAGGGCATTAGGCCACATTCAACCAGAGCAGTAGCCACTTCAGCAGCTTTCCTCAGAGGAGTACCAACCAAGGACATTTGACATTTTGGAGGCTGCAACTTGGACTTCAGTGCACACTTTTACAAAGCACTACCACTTACCTCTTTACCCTAAATCCAGAGCAGGCTTTGCCACTGCAGTTCTGCAGAGCCTCATAGCCACTCCTAATTCTATATAGGCCCAGTCACCCAACCTCAGCTTTGGGATTCAACCCAAGTGTAATGACTGCAACAGTGAAACACGATGAACATAGTACAGTTGTGTACCTACCATAAATGTAGATGTTAGAGTGTATTCACTGTTGCAGTCCAGATTACCCTCCCTCCATCCCCCTTTCATTGCTGGGACTTATCTGTACTTCTCTATTCTATATAACCTTTGTGGTGTATTTGCTTGTAGATGAAGGTAATGTTTATGTTAGTGCATGCTTTTTTATGAGCAGATTTTTTAGCCTACCCTTTTGGGGGCACCTGACATCTGGGGCAAGAAAAACTGAAGAAAATGGCGTTGGCTGCATCTTTTATACCCCTGGCACACTGACGTCAGGGAAGAGGTGACAGCAACCGATGCCGGACCTAGACTTTGGAATTCAGGCCGACTGCGG
The DNA here is from genome assembly GCF_019279795.1 of Protopterus annectens. Classification (NCBI taxonomy): domain Eukaryota; kingdom Metazoa; phylum Chordata; order Ceratodontiformes; family Protopteridae; genus Protopterus; species Protopterus annectens. The sequence goes on along the minus strand of NC_056743.1, from coordinate 1,087,480,652 downwards.
TTAGCCTGCCAGCAGGATAACCCAAGTGTAATGACTGCAACAGTGAATACACTCGAACATCTACATTTATGGTAGGTACACAACTGTACTTTCTTGCTGAACGTCATGGCCACCATTTCCTTAGCAGCTGGCCCAGGCCATTTTGCTCTGTGGATGGGGGGTGGTCCACTGTCTTATGTGACCTATTTGAAGTGGCCTATATTAGCAGAGTATGAACACAAATTGCCTAAAGTAGGTGCCACCCCTATGGCTTCCTTAGCAGCATCTGGTCCATCATAGTAGGTATTCAAACAGATGCTGGTCCACTCTGTTATTGCAGGTGTATTTCTTATGTAAGTATGTCTGGTTGTTCCACAGTTGGAAGGAGATCTTTTGGTCTGGGTTCTCCTTCAGGTCAGATCTGCTTTTTTTCTCTCTCTACTTGCTATTGAGGCTGTATAGACAGTTTGCATCTGAAAGCCAGAACCTCAGAATCCAGTCTGGTAAAAAATAAGGAGCAGTAGTCATTCTTACAGCTATCTACTACAGTGAGGATGGTTTTCTTAAGTACTAGCCCCTCCATGTGGGTGATGGAATGTGCAGCATGTGTCACCATGGCACACTTCTCTGCATCAGCTACATTCATGGCTTGGTGACTTGAACACTCACCACTAGGAGTGTCCCAGAACATTGCTGCATCTCCTTTTACTGATGGAGGCATAAGACAGCCCTGTTCTGCACCAGCTCCAATATAGAAAGGCCAATGATCTACACGTCCAGTCCAACAGGCATCAGTTCTACTGATCAAACGTGTTACGTGGGTCATAGTTAGGGCTTTACAGAAGCCAGCTTTGTTGACATAGGATAATCAAGTTTTAGAATAAGGTGACTGTCCGCTTCCTTTCAAATGCGTGTTTTTCTTTTGGGGAACCATCAGTACTAGGTTAAGATTGACCCAGCTGGGGTTATTCTATTTGGCTGCAGCTGGGTTTGGCATTCTGTATTCTTTCTGATTAAGGTATGCAGGCCACTCCAGGGACAACTTAAAGTTGGTTGGCAGTTAATGTAAGCACCTGCGAGCTGTGATTTCGTGTGCTTTAAAAATATGTACACATGGTAAAGCTGTACAGTAATTTTAAGATTGTCTTCACCTCTGACTTTTACGAATGTTTTACAGTTTTATGTCTGGCAAGCAGGCTATGATTTAAAGGTAATTTGCAGTCAGATCATTTACTGCTCAAGCATAAGTTTGCACTTTGCAGGTGATTAGCGTTCTGATTCCTAGTTATACTGGTCTTTTGGCAGAATAAGTTGGTTAAACCAAAACATAGTATTTTAAAATAATGCACTACATGGGGGGGGGGGGGGGGGTTGCAGTGCCCAAGTGTACTGTTTTCTCTGATGTATGCTGTAGCCATGACATCATAATGATGTGAATGGGTGTTCATTTCCCTTTGTCATTAGAGTGGTAGGCATTGCATGTGGTCATGTGCTGAAAACCATGAGGAAGACATAAAATGTTGATTGTAATAGGACTGCTCATTCATTTCCTTTTTAAAGGGCTTATACTAGACAGTAATTGCACTCAATTTGGTATGTGAAACGTACATGGAAGAGAGATTACTTTCAACTTTTTTGTTCAGGAATCCGTGGCAGAGGCAAAACCAGTGCTTGGGTAAGAGGTATGCTAATATACAGCCATACTGTAATAAAATCTCACTGTGAAGAGCCCAAATTAATGACAGTATCTAACAGAATTTTAGCCACTGCAAGAAGCACACAGTAGTAATAGCAAAAGAAGTAAATGTAGCTTCTTGTAAGATTATTTCACTTTCATACATACACTGACATCAACACCCTGTGTCAGCTTTCATTTCTACCCTGGGACACATTGCTAGTCTGTCCAGTGACAGAAGCAGTGTATGAGATATTTTTTTTACTTTTTAGACACTTATGCACCACAATGCAGTGAATGTAGATTACTAAACAGAAACGCTAAAGCACAAAGTGAAGTAGACAAATCTGGCATTTAACACAAATGTCAGTTTTAGGTGTTTGCACATGATCCTTAAGTATGCATTTCCAGTATCCCTCTGGTAGCATCATCTGTAACGCAGGTTGACAGTTCCTCTGGAGTGTTCATTGAACAAAAGACAGCTAGATTTTGTTTTGGTATCAGGCTTTTCATGTGTGTGCAGCTCAGTAGTGACTTTTCCCAAATTCTTTACCCAAGAAAATTAGTTAGGGACTGTGGGTTAATAAAGACTGAATCTTCTGAGCAGGTGTGAAAGTTACTTAACATAGTACATCTGCTTGGAGGATTCAGTCTTTTATAGCCAACCCTACCTTCCACTGTTGGGTAAAAGAAATTGGTTTTACTCTGTCTTTTGTCTTGCTTCCTTGACTTCAGTCAGAAACTGGAAAGTGAAGGGAAGAGGCGCAGGTTTATTGGAGAGAAGAGATGCTTAAATGCCCTAGAAAAAAGGTATGTCTGCAGGGAGGCGCATGTAATCCTGTAGCTTAACAAAGGCTGAATCCTCTAAGCAGATGTGTCATTATAGGCGTGTGTGTGTGTGTGTGTGTGTGTTTGTAACCTGACTGCATATTGTGTTGAGTATGTTATGAACATATTATCCAACTCTGATCCATTGGTTTGACTGGGTTAACAACATAGATGACCAAGGAGAACTCTGTGGATGTGTTATTTCTAGATGTAGCAAGGTATTTGGCAAAGTTTTTCACTGGACATTGTAGGAGAGTTGAAGGGCAATGGGGTGAGTTTTGTGTGGTGAAGTTAAATGGAAACTTTCTACGTAAACTAGGAACAGAAACTGGTTACTAGAGAGCAGCTATTGGAAAAAGAGTCATTAAGCAGTGGTGTGCACTACAGGGTTCAGTGCTGCAACCAGTCCTGTTCAGTCTGTTTTTCTCAGATACACTGCTTTTGAATGGCTAGGTCAAATTGTATGATGATACTAAAGACAGGTGCAGTCATCGCTGACTGGGGCCCTCCAGAGAACCTCTGACTGCTGGTCCTTTAGGCAACTAGGTGGCAGCTGGAAATTAATATAAAATCCCTGGCTTGGCACCAGTGTTTGTAATAGACACAGGCAGCCTGTAAATGGTTCATCTCCCAGACCCCTGATTATAAATATTTCATCTCCCAAGCATCTACTTACACTTATCAAGGGAACCAGAACTTGTCAGAGATGATAAAAAGGCCCTTGTGGTCATTTGCCTAGTAAACACCTATGATCATAGGAGGTTACTAGGCTAATGGCCATGAGGCCCTTACAAGCTTAGCCAAGTTTTTTTTCCCTCTTTTAATGGTGCTATTAATAGACTTGACTCAACATCTGCTGCCCCTGTCCAGAAGGGATGCAGGTGAAACCCCAGGGGTGAATTTGCAATTCCCCATCCAGTTATCCAGATTACGTTTGAAAAGGGTCAGTGAAGGGCTCTGTCTCACTAGGATTGGAAGTTTATTCCAGAGTAGGAGGAGCCTCTGGGAGATGATCCTGTCTGCCCAGCAGGACCTTTTAATATCGCTTCTCATGTTGAGGTCGCTAGAGTGGGTGCAGCAAGTACCATTTGTTTTGCTAATGTTTATCATTTCCATCAGGGCAGGATCTGCGGTTACAATATACGCTGGGCAGAGATCGCCCCTGAGTAGTCTGTATAGCGACAGGGATTTTAGTCTGTCAGGATAAGACAGGTGTTGGACACTTGAATTTTCTTTGTGAGGTACCTCTGAGGTCTCTCCAGTTGTTCTAAGTGCCTGGCAAGGTACATACCAAAGGATGCATTGTACTCTCTAATTTGTCTAATAAGGGAGGATTATGGGGGGATTACAACCTGCTGGGGTGCCTTCTGTGCGGAGTCTGCATGTTCTCCCTGTGGTCGTGTGGGTTTCCTCCGGGTGCTCCGGTTTCCTCCCACATCCCAAAGACATGCAGTAGGTGGATTGGACACTCCAAATTGGCCCTAGGTGTGAGTGTGTGCCTTCTGTGGAAGGTTGGGCGACAGGCTGGCAACTCGACACCATAAAACTCCACTACCAGTCATGAGCGGACAGATGATCTGCTGTGGCGACCCCTAAACGGGAAAAGCCGAAAGAAGAAGAGGAAGATAGGGGGGGGGGTTACAACCTCTTTTTTTTTATGGAGGCAATGCCCTTATTCATGAGAGGGCAATGTAGAAGGCTTTCCTTACCACAGTGAAAACATGATGGTCAAAGGAGAGGTTGCTGTCAACCTGTGTGCCCAGATCTCTTACCATGGATTGGATACTAAATGTGGTGTTGTTAATGTGCTACTTTGCATGGGCATCTCTCTTGCTGAAGGGAATGATGATGCACTTTTTAGCATTTAACTTGAGCTTGTGACTTTGGCACCAGTTGTTGGTTTGAGTAAGACCTTCCAGGAGGGTGTCAGCGTCAATAGGGGATTCAGTGATCGCATCCAGTTTGCAGTCATCTGCAAACTTTGTTAGCCACACTCCCTTTGTTTTGGTCTGTACTTCTGAAAAGTAAATTCCAAACAATAGGGGCCCCAGCACGGAGCCCTGTGGTACTCCACTGGTTACTGGTCTGAAGGTGGATGAAGAGTCCCCTATTTTAAATGTGTGTTTTCTGTTGGTGAGCCAGTTTGCAACCCACTTGACTATATACTGGTTTACGTTCAGTTGGGTAAGTTTATCAATGATACCTGAGCGAGGAATGGTGTTGAAGGCTTTTGCTAGGTCTAAACAGGCAGTATGCACAGTTTTGCCTTCATCCGGGGCTTTGGTGTCTGTCTCGAAAAAGTCCTTCAAGTTTAGTAGGCACAATCTCCCTTTGATGAAATCAAACTGAGATGGGTCTAGTGTTTGAAGGTCTCCTATATCCTTGTTGATAAGGTCCATGATGATTCTCTCTATGGCCTTGCATAAGAGGGCTGGTCAGATTTAGTTCTGTAATTCCCGGGGTTAGCAGAAGAACCCCCAAGGTCCATGATGATTCTCTGATTCTCTCTATGGCCTTGCATAAGAGGCTGGTTAGACTTAGTTCTGTAATTCCCAGGGTTAGCAGAGGAACCCCCTTTGTGGAAGGGGGTCACAGTGGCATTTTTCCAATCTGCAGGAACATACCCAGTGTTTAGGCTATGATAAAAGAGGGTACTCAGAGATACAGCTAACTCTTGCTTTAAGCAATTTAGGATGCAGCAAGGGATATTGTCTGGTCCCAAAGTGGCCATGTTTTTAGCTTTGGAAAGGGCATTAAGGACCTGTTCCTTAAAGATTTCTGGGAGAGGACGTGTAGGAGGGATGTCTTGTGGTATACTGGGCGGAGGCTGGGAAAAGTTCTCACTGAACCTGTCTGCCAGCAGGTTAACAATATCACCAGGTTCATTATATCTTATGCCATTTACAACAAGTTCTGTACATGTCTGGGATTTTCCTTTGAGGTTGCGGACATAGCCAAAGAATACCTTATGGATGTTCATCGTGTTTCACTGTTGCAGTCATTACTCTTGGGTTATCCTGCTGGCAGGCTACCCTCAGTTGGCCAGAATTCCAAAGTCTAGGTCCGGCGTCAGTTGCTGTCACTTATTCCCTGACGTCAGTGCGCCAGGGGTATAAAAGATGCAGCCAACGCCATTTTTTTTCAGTCTTTCTTGCCGCGCAGTGCTCGAAGCAAAAGCAGTTCGCAAGTGCCGGTCGGCCGACTCCTGAAATTTCTGAATCCGAATTTCAGAACCGAAGTCTTCATTAAAGCTAAGTACCCCGTTGGGGAAACTTTTTTCTTGCTCCAGACCGATGTCAGAAAAAGTTAACAATTATATTTCTTGTGGGAAGCAAATACCTCATAAGGATTTTTACTCTTACTGTATTCCTTGCCTAGGCCCTGATCACAACGTAGCTAGCTGTCAGTTTTGTGCTAGATTTAACCAACGCACTATCAAGCGTCGGTTTGATTTTGCATTTCATTACTTTGGCCGAAGATTTAATTATATTATGCTGTCGGACCAGCCGACAACCGGAGTTTACAAAAAGCACAAGGAAAAGGATAGGCATCCGAGGTCCAAAACCGACGACGAGGACTCTTCTAGGCCAGTCGCCGGTTCGCCGGTTCTCAGTGAGGCGCTTTCGCAACCCCTGGCGCCCGCTACCGACTCCCACGTGGAGCCGACTGGCCTCTGGATACGCAAGGTACTGGACACTCAGAAATCATTCTCTCAGATGGGTCCGGAGCCGCTGAGCAGGCATCGGCTTCTGAGGGTGTCTTCAGACCTACACAACTATATATTAAGCCATCTTTAGCTTCAAAGACAAAGACTAAAGCAGCTCTAAAGACAAAGAAACAAGTACGGCATTCTCCTACTCAGACCTCCATGCCTAAAAACAGATGCTCAAAATGACCAAAGACCTAATTTCTTTGATCAGGGGCTCCCATCCCCCTCCTGATAAGAGGCCTAGGCAGGAGACAGAGTATGATTCTTCTGATCAGGTTTCTATTTCCTCTGATTCCTCTTCTGAACAGGAGTACTCCATGCTTCCCTATGAGGATTCTGATGCTGAAGAATCCATTCCTTCAGCCTCTCCTCCTGAGGATTATTCTTTTGGGGAAACCCTGCATACTATGAGGGAGCATTTCCACTGGGAGAGCCAAGATTACTCTGAATCTAAGAAAAGGCTCAGGGACTTTCTGCTACTTCCTCAGCACAGACCCCTTGCTATTCCACCTGTTCTAGACAGTGTAGATGATGTTTTTTCAGAGTCCGGACTGTCCCCTGACTCTTTATCCCCTGCACCTGCTAAGCCAGACAGATACTACAGGGTCCCGGATTCTCATAAATTCCTATACAAAAACCCTGCTGCTGACCCAGAAACTATCTCTCAGGGTCCCAAAGGGGTCAAAGCTTCCACTGCAAAAAACCCTGTCCCCTCTGATAGGGATTCTAGGGCTCTAGACAGATGGAGGAAAAAGTCTACACTTCTGCTACCCTGGCTGTGAGGGCTTTAAATTGTCAGTTTCATATGCTTTAAATATCAGCAGTATTTAATGTCTCTGCTTAAACAGAAATTGTTGACAAATACTGAATGTTCAGAGAACAAGGAATTGCAGGATTTATTGCATGCAGCTGAACAAGTGGGAAAGCATACTTTGCAATGTGGTTATGATTCACTGGAGGCTTCTTGCAGGGCCGCTGTTACAGGTTCTGTTATTAGAAGGCATGCTTGGTTAAAGGAACAGAATCTGCCTGATCATGTTAAAGCAAAATTATTAGATGCACCATTACAGCATGATACTTTGGTACTAAAGCAGAAGAGGTGTTGAAAAAAATGGAGGATAAAGCTAAATCCATGCAGACAGTCAAGGATTTCTTACAGGTACAGCCACCCAGGTTTAGCAGGAACTGGCCTTCTAAAAATTGGTCCTTTCCAGTATCAGACAGACCTCAAAGAGGCAGATACAGGCGTCCCAGAGGCAGATCTTAGCCCCAAGACTCATACAGGCCTAAACAGTGGGGTGCCCCTACTTCCAAAAGCGGAGAAGACATATCACAGCCTTACAGGAAACAGTCCCAATGACTTTCCTCTACCAGATCCAAGCACTTTTCTTTTGGCAGCCTCCTTAGGGGGAAAACTAGCACTTTTTTCATCATATTGGCAAATGGTTACCCAAGACAAATGGGTCCTGAACATAGTGTCCCAAGACTACAGGTTCCATTTTCACACTCTACCAAGGTCAAAGGGTATGCCAAACCTGCCACACAATCAATGGGCAGAGGCACAAAAACAAATTACAGCCCTCATGGACATGAGGGCCATTCAGCAAGTACCACAACAAGAGCAGGGGCAAGGATTTTACTCCAGACTATTCCTAGTACCCAGAAAGGACAAAACCTGGAGACCAATACTGGACCTGTCTATACTAAATACGTTTCTGGAAGTTCCAAAATTCAAGATGTTGACTCTACAGCAACTACTGCCCATGCTGGGCAAAAAGGCTTGGCTAGTAACTTTGGACCTAAAAGAGGCATACCTGCATGTCCCAATCAGACAGTCTTGCAGAAGATACCTCAGATTCATAGCTGGCTCAGTGCACTACCAATTCTCTGCACTGTCCTTTGGCTTATCTACTGCGCCCAGGGTCTTCACAAAATGCCTGGCACCAGTAATTGCGTTTTGCAGACAAAAAGGAATTCAAATATATCCCTACTTGGACGACTGCCTAATTCAAGCAGAGAACAAAGACACTCTTCTAAAGCATCTGGCGTTTGTAAAAAGATTACTAATTGGCCTAGGGTACACAGTAAACGAAAAGAAATCAAAACTAGTGCCCTCTCAAGAGATAGTATTCCTGGGTGCAAGCTTAAATACAACTGCCCAGATGGCTTATCTCACGCCAGACAAGCAAAAGCAACTGATTACTTATTTCAAGAAATTTGCAACAAAAAACCACTTATCTGCAAGGAAATTCCTGCAGAACTAGGGTTTCATGGCATCCTGCATTCTACTAATTCCATATGCCAGACTGCATATGAGGAAACTACAATGGTATCTAAAAAGTGTTTTGACTCAGCATTGCCACAGCCTGGAGACAGTAATTGCACTCATTCCCTGCCTACAGCAGGAGTTTTGATGGTGGGCAGAAGCCTGTCTCCACCACAAGGGTCTGCCATTCAGTTTACCCACAGCCAGACAGATACTGACAATGGATGCATCAGATTATGCCTGGGGAGCCCATATGGCAGGATATGTATTCAGGGCACATGGCCTGCAAACCAGATGCATCTTCACATCAATCAAAAAGAGAAGCTAGCTGTTCAAAATGCCCTGACAGCTTTCAAGGACATGCTTCATCCAGGACAGTTACTGATAAAGACAGACAACACTACGGTCATGTGGTACATAAACAAGCAGGGGCGTACACATTCCTACCCCCTCTGCAGACAAGCAATGACCTTATGGGACACAGCATTGGCTCTTCAAGTTCACCTGCAAGCACAATTCCTGCCAGGAAAAACAAATACTCTGGCAGACGAACTAAGCAGAAACCTCATGGAGCCCCACAAATGGAAACTGGATCCACAAGTCTTCAGCATGATAATAAGGAAATGGGGATTCCCAGACATAGATCTATTTGCCTCTCCTCACAACTACCAATTGCAGCGATTTTGCACAAGGATTTATCACAAGTAAGCATGGAAAGTGGACGCCCTGTCATTCAGCTGGAAAAATGTAACAGTATATGCTTTTCCCCCACTCCCTCTACTTCCCAGAGTACTCCTAAAGGTCAGACAAGAGAAGCCAAAAATGATACTGATTGCACCAGACTGGCCACGCCAGCACTGGTACCCAATCCTAAAGAGCTTGTCTCAAGGTCCAGCATGGATTTTACCTCAAACTTCTCACTTGCTGACCCGACAAAACAATCAGATGCTGCACAGCCGACTCAGGACCTTAAATCTGGCAGCATGGCGGATAATGTAGCCATTCTGAACGCTCCTCTTTCAAAAGCTGTTATGGATGTCATATTGGAGGCAGGAGGCCCAGTACCAGAAAATCTTATGCAGAAAAATGGAAGAGATTCTGTGCTTGGAACCAGGAACAAGGCATTGACACATGTGTACCAAATATCCCTCAGATTTTACAATATCTAACTGAGATGCTGAACAAAGGCCTTTCTTTCTCATCAATTAAGATTCACGCCTCTGCCATTTCAGCCCATTACAATACGGAACCACCTATTTTTTCACATCCTTTAATAAGGCAGTACCTCAGAGGGGCCAAAAACATTAGGCCTCCAAGGAGAGCACCAATTCCGGCCTGGGACCTCAGTTATGTTTTGGAAAAACTCACACTGCCTCCTTTCGAGCCAGCATCAACAGCAGATATAAAATTCTTATCCTGGAAAACAGCTCTGTTCTTAGCTATAACCTCTGTAAGGCGAGTTGCGGAGTTACAGGCACTCATGGCTGTGGAACCTTTCATCATCTTTCATCCAGACAGGGTTTCTCTGAGGACAAACCCTACATTTATGCCTAAGGTGGTGTCCAGTGTGGCCCTCAACCAAACCATTCACTTGCTTACCTTTTATCCAAATCCACAGAACAAGGGTGAGAAAATTCTCCATTCTTTGGACATACTCAGGCAGTTACGCTTCTACTTGGACAGAACTAAAGCTTTCAGAAAGACTGAGCAACTTTTAGTGTCTTATGCTGCAGGATCACAAGGAAAGGCTATCTCAAAACAGACTATTTCAAAATGGATAGGCCATTGCATCCGTTTCTGCTATTTTCAACATGGCAAATCAGTGCCCAAGGGCATTAGGCTTCATTCCACCAGAGCAGCAGCCACTTCAGCAGCCTTCCTCAGAGGAGTACCAACCAAAGATATCTTAGAGGCTGCAACATGGAGTTCAGTGCACACCTTCACAAAGCACTACCACTTACCTCTTTACTCTAAGTCCAGAGCAGGCTTTACCACTGCAGTTCTCCAGGGCCTCATAGCCTCTCCTAATCCTATTTAGCCCAGCCACCCAACCTCAGCTTTGGGATTCTACCCAAGAGTAATGACTGCAACAGTGAAACACGATGAACATAGTATATTTGTGTACCTACCATAAATGTAGATGTTCGAGTGTATTCACTGTTGCAGTCCAGGTTACCCACCCACCACCCCCCTTGTCTTTGCTGGGACTTATCTACACTTCTCTATCCTATACAACCTATTTGGTGTATTTGCTTGTAGATGAAGGAAATGTTATTTTTGTGCATGCATTTTTTATTGGCATATTTTTCTGCCTACCATTTGGGGGCATCTGACATCTGGGGCAAGAAAAACTGAAAGAAAATGGCGTCGGCTGCATCTTTTATACCCCTGGCGCACTGACGTCAGGAAAGAGGCGACAGCAACCGACGCCGGACCTAGTCTTTGGAATTCTGGCCAACTGAGGGTAGCCTGCCAGCAGGATAACCCGAGTAATGACTGCAACAGTGAATACACTCGAACATCTACATTTATGGTAGGTACACAACTGTACTTTACCCTTCTAGGGTGGACAGTTTAGATTTGTAGTCGGCTTTGGAGTTTTTCACTAGGTGTCTTGTTTGTTTATTTAGGCCAAGGAGGGAGTGCTTTGAGTTTGGGGACCATCTCCTGCTGCTTTCTCCTGTTATATAGTTTGTTTGTGGCACATCTCCATCAAGCAGGTTTGCTCTTATGTGAGGAACTTATTTTATCCTGTCAGGTACAGCTGAGGTGATGCATTTATGAAGGTGTTTATACAAGGCTTTGGTATAAATCTCTGCATAGGTATCCTAGCCATCAGTAGGAGCTATGAAACTAGTAATATCATCTAGTAAGAGGTTATAGTTTGGTTTGGAGAATTTATTTAGTCTAGTTCCAGCTGGGAAAGGGTCAAATGCTATTGTTACTTCTAGTGTGACTTACCTGTGGTCAGATATCACTAGAGATGACTGTACACTTGGGGTGGTGCAGTGATCACTCATGGTTGTAACTACTAGGTCCAGAATGTTTGAACCCCTAGTGGAGGTGTCGACTAACTAGTCAAGGACATTAGAGTTTACAAAGTTCAAGAATCTCTGTGCAATTGTGAACCTATAATTTACCGTGTTATATATTGGAAGGGGGAACCCTGCTATCGTTGGGTGACCATAAACAGGAAGGAGAAGAAGAATGTAGAGGTTGGTAATCACTCCTTGACTAAATCATGTTAGTTAGTTAATTTATTTCAGTGTTTACTTGCGTATAACTAAGCAGTTTACATTAAAAAATAAAGTAATAATTATATATCTTAAGAATTCAGCATAAAAATGTTGGTTGGAAAGTAAGAAAGACAGAAATTAAAAAAAAGTTAGCTGCAACAGTAGACCGCACATTAACACTGTAGTTAGCAGTGCTGGCTCATAGCTCTTGGTTTTCCAGTATTTCTTGGTTGGTGAACTTTTACTGTGAAGTTTTCAAGCCCTTCTCTTGCTGCTTGAATTTTCACTGGGTACCCCATTTTCTTCCTGTTGTGTCTCCTGAAAACCTTTTATAACTGCAGAGTGAGCTGGTGAGTGGCATGGGCCTTCATTCATGTATGATATAAATTGTATTACTATTTGTATAGTGTGGATCTAGTATGTCTTGTCATGTCCTTTAACTCCAGCCAGTACATGGGGTGTGCCTGAAATGGTCACTTATTTGGATATCTAGAATACAAGTAAATAACTCTATTCAGTTTCACTCCTACAGGAAATGGATTGCACATCAGTAACTGGGATATTTACTCATACTGTACTGCAGCATATAAAAGTATCAAAATAGTGCACTGCAGCCAATTTAAAACAAATTTTTGACAGTAGTACAGTCCTCTTATTGCATACCCAGCTTTGCAGATTTATGTATAGCTTTCTAGTATAAGGAGGCTATCAAACTGAGTACTGTACTTGGATAAGGTGTATTAACCTGTCATGGGAAAGTAAGAGTCACTGAGTGATTGAATGCTATAATGTGTAAACCTGCTGGCAGAATATGAATAATTACGGTGCTTACATTGTATTACTGGTCATTTGTTATTAAAGATTGGTAGACTCGAGCTACAAGTTATAAAGAAGAGCTGTATTTGAGGTTGTTCAGATTCCTTGATTTACTTTTGAGAAGTATATTGACAGCTAAAGGCTTTTGGGCGGCCTTGTTGCACATTGTTGAAATGAACCATGTTAAGGTATTGTGCATTTGGCTTTCATAAGGACAACACTTTAATAAGCAGAGAGGTTTCTTACACAAGTGGATTCATTTTCATGTCGTGAACTAGTAAGGGTAAGGTAGTGCATTTAAAATGAATGAGCATAAAACAATGAGAATGACTTTGATTATAGCTCATGTATTTAACTTTCAACTGATCTGTAGGAAACAGTATGCATTTTCATTATTATAGCAGAGGAACTGATGCATGCTTTTAGTTTATGCAGTACAAGTGGGCCTTTATATGTTACAGTTTGTAAAATGTTTCCTTAGTGTTTTTTTTTCTTTCTTTAGTATATGTTAATATTTCTTTATCCAGGAAGCATTAGTCCTTGCTTTTGATTGGACGTCTGACTCACAGAATGATACTTTGTTATGTCTTCTTGTTGATGCTGTGGAACATATACGTGACTGTCACAGAGGGTGTGTAGTTGGCCATATGCCCAGTGTAGAACTTGGTCATGTCACAAATGTTAATCTAATCTTGTCCTCTTCATTTCATTAACCTGTGGGCATTGGTTCCGATTCTCAGAACCCATTGGCTGCATTTTTATAGTTTGAGCTTCCTGAATTCAGCTCCTGTCTATACACACAATGCCCCGCTCCCCCAACATACCTCAGATCTCATTTGCCACGCTTAGCATCAGCAGCAAGTTCCTGTAGCTGTGAGATTCTGCATAGAGTTTGATGTTTTGGTGGTCTGTGAGTACCTTAACTTTTAATTTCTGTTTAACATCTAGTACCTATCTTTCCCTTTTGAAAACTTTCTCCTGTTGGGGCTCATCTGAATACAAGGACTTCCTGTGCTTATCTGATGACATACAGGGTGACAAATCTACGAGGTCATATCAGACAAATTTTAACCATACCTCAGCCTCCAGCCAGTTTAGTTGTCAGGGCGTTGGGTTCAGTGGCAGTCACGATAACTCTCCTGCCCATGGCTCGTTTCCACATCAGGATATTGAAGTAGATGATAGCAGTTCAGTGGTCACTACTCAGGAATCCTCTGTCTACCCATAAAACTGTTGCGAGTATGCAGTGAATCTCTGCTTTGGTGGCTCACGCTGCAGACGTTACTCAAGAACATGCAGACGTTACTCAAGGACATCCATTCATCCCCAGATGCCATGGTGACCACAGACACCTCCCAGCTAAGGGGGTGGCATTATCTGGGTCGAACAGTCCAAGGCATGTGGATGTCCCAGGAGACCAAGTTGCATATCAGTGTACTGGAGATGAGCGGTTCTTCTAGCATTGCAAGAACTTGACAACTTTCTTCCTCTGGGGACTATTTCAGTTCAAACGGACAACATGTCAGTAGTTTGGTACATCAACAAACATGGAGGAACTAGGTCCTACTCCCTATGTCGAGAAGCGAAGAGTGTTTGGCAGTGGATGATCTCTATCAACCACTTTCTGGTAGCAGCGCACATTCCGGGAGAGTCCAACATATTAGCAGACTGGCTCAGTCAGATATTACTGATGCCTCATGAGTGGTCTCTGAATCGGTCAACGGCAGACATGATATTCTATAAATGGGGTCTTCCCTGCTGTGATCTGTTTGCATCCCCTTTCAACAACAAATGTAGCAGGTACTTTGTCTTGATCCGTCCTCAGGGACAGTCACCCAGAGATGATCTTGTCCTTGCTTGGCCCTCTGGTCTTCTCTGTGCTTTTCTCCAATACCTCTAATTCCCAAGTTCTTACAGAAAGCTTTCAGGTTGCAGAACAAAGTAATCCTCATTTCTCCCTTTTGGCCTACAAACCTGGTTCACCTTCCTTTAGTTTCATCTGGTTTGCCCTGTGATGAAGTTGGATCCAGTTCCAGAACTGCTGGCTCACCCATCAGGGCATTCCCATCTGGGCATACAGGGCCTGAAGCTAACCCGCATGGTTTTTCCACTTCTGATAATGACAAAATATGCCAGGCTTTCTTCCCCCGTTCGAGATATTTTGGTCTCCTCACATAGGTCTTGACAGATAAGATCTATGAAAGCAAGTGGAAAAGATTTGCTGAACAAAGACAGATAGATCCTTTTACAGCACCAATCACTGTTGTACTCGGCTTTTTGGGTTCTCTTTTCAATGATGGAGCTAGTTTTCTACTGTCAAAGTCCAGTCAGCAGCCATGTCCAATTTTCATGTTGGCTTTGATTCCTTATCTCTTACATCTTCTAAGCTTTGTAAAGCTTTTCTTAGGGGCATTTTCCTGATCCATCCTCCAGTGAAAGATCCTTCTCCATCATGGGATCTAACGATGATTTTGCAAGTTTTGTTCCACCCGCCCTATGAGCTTACAGCTACTGTGGATTTGAAATTCCTTTCTTGTTAAACTCTTTTTCTAGTAGCTGTCATGTCTGCGAGAAGAGTATCTGAACTTTCTTCTAGTTTCTGTACCTGATTTTTCACAAGGATTGAGTTGCCTTGCTCACTAATCCTTCGTTTTTACCCAAGGTGGCTAAGGAAGGGAACATTAATCAGTCCATAAATCTTCCAGTCCTTTTTCCCAATTTTTAAAACAAAGGTGAATATACCCTCCATTTGCTTGATGTTCATAGTCAGCTTTGGTTTTATTTACATAGAATCAAGCCCTTTAGGAAGTCTCATCAGTTGTTTGTATCCTTTTCAGTTACTAAAAGAGGTAGATCTATTACCAAAGTCTCACTAGCCATATGGTTGAAAGACTGTATTACCTTTATTTTTTCTTACAAAAATATTCCCTTACCAGGACCTATTAAGGCCCTCTCCACAGGGTCTATGGCTGTTTCATAGGCCTTTTAGTCGAGAGTTTCAATTGAGGATATTTGCGCTGCAGCTATTTAGTCCATCCCCCGCACGTTTGTTATGTATTACAAATTGGACGTCATATCCAGGAGAAGAAGTGCTTTTGGTTCTGCTGTTCTCCAGAATATCCTTCCATGAGGGCCACCCTGGATCTTAGTAGCTGGGGACACAGTTTAATGAAATGAAGAGGACAACAGCAGATAAAGAAGTTAACGTTCCGTTTGTGTTGCCCATCTTCATTTCCATTAACCTACTCGCTCCCCATCCCCCTAAGTCTTTGGGAAGCCTGGTTGAATGTTCAAAGGAATTTCTATTCCTTATGTTTAGCTCCTGAGGTTGCATAATTATAGAGATGTGTAACTTCTGCAAGGTGAACATGTTTAGGTGCTATGTCCATTCTGGCAAACTTGATCCAAGGTACGTTGGGGGAGCAGGGCATTGTGGGGATAGGGAGGAGCTCAAGTCAGGAAGCTCAAGCTGTGAAAAAGTGGCCAATCAGATGTTCTTCGTGTTTCACCATTGCGGTCATTACATTTGGGTTATCTGCTTGCAGGTAGCCCTCAGTCGGCCTGATTAACAAAGTCTTGGGTCCTGAGTCAGTTGCTGTCCCTTCTTCCATGACGTCAGGTCATCAGGAGTATAAAACATGCAGCCGACACCATTACATCAGTCTTTCTTGCCGTGCAGTGCCCGAAGCAGAAGCAGTTTGCAAGTGCCGGTCGGCCGACTCCTGAAATTTTTGTTTTCGAGTTTCAGAACCAAAGTCTTCAACTAAAGCTAAGTACCCCGTTGGGGAAACCTTTTCTTGCTCCTTACCGATGTCAGTAAAAGTTAATAATTGCATTACTTGTGGAAAGCAAATACCTCATAAAGATTTTTATTCGTACTGTATTCCTTGCCTAGGCCCTGACCACGACGTACCTTGCTGTCGGTTTTGTGCTTTATTTAATCAGCGCACTATCCGTCGTCAGTATATTTTCGCCTTTAAATATTTCGGTTCTCGGTTTAATTATCCAGAAATGTCATCGTTAGCCATCCGACTACCGGGATTCCGAAAAAATGCAAAGATAAAGACAGAGACAGGCCGCCGAGGTCCAAAACTGCCGACGATGCTTCTCCTAAGTCAGTCGCCAATTCGTCAGTACTCAGTGAGGTGCTTTTGCAGCCCCTGATACCCGCCACTTCTGATTTGCAGGCCTCTACTGAGACCCATTCGGAGTCCAGTATGCCGTGAGATGCTTCAACTATGGAACCCGCGGATGTCTCTACCTTGGATGGGTCCAGAGGCTTCTGAGGGTGTATTCAGGCCTACAAACTTGCATTTTAAAATGACGGCTCCTTCTTTACTTAGGCCTAAATCTCGATCCATGCCTAAAAAATGATGCCCAGGCCACATGCTCAAGCCTATATGCCTAAAAAACAAATGACAAGAATGGCTGAAGATCTAGTAACTCTAATCAGGGGTAGCCAACCCCTCCCCCCCCAAGAGGCCTAGGACTGAAGTTGATTATGAATCTTATGATCAGGATTCTGTTGTTTCTGATTCTTCTGATGATCCGGATTTGCCCTTATCTACTTATGAAGATTCTGATGCAGAGGACTCCATTCCCTCTGCTTCCCCTCCTGAGGATTTTTCTTTTGGGGAAACCTTACATACTCTTAAGGGAGCATTTCCACTGGGAAAGCCAGGATTTTTCTGATTCAAAACAGAGGCTTAGGGATTTCCTTCTCCTACCTCAGCATAGGCCTTTAGCTATTCCTCCTGTACTAGACATTGTTATTGATGCTTTTTCTGATTCTAGTTTGGCCCCTGATTCCCTGCTCCCAGAAAACCGGACAGGTACTACAGGGTCCCTGAGTCCCACACGTTCCTCTTTAAAAATCCTATTGCAGATCCAGAGACTATTTCACAGGGGCCCAGGGGCATTAAGGCTTCTACTGCTGAAAATCCTACCCCATCTGATAGAGACTCCAGGGCGCTGGATAGATGGGGTAAGAAGGTTTACACTTCTGCAACCTTGGCCATTCGGGCTTTAAACTGCCAGTTTCATATGTTATTAAAGTATCAGCAGCATGTTATTGGACTGCTTAAACAGAAAATGATGTTGATTCCTGACTGTGTGGAAAATAAAGAATTACAGGCTTTAATGCATTCTACTGAACAGGTTGGAAAACATACTTTGCAATGTGATTTTGATTCATTAGAAGCCTCTTGCAGGGCTGCTGTTACTGGGTCTGTGCTCAGAAGGCATGCTTGGCTTAAGGAGCAATCTTTGCCTGATCATGTTAAAGCTAAATTGTTGGATGCTGCTTTAAATCAGGACCGCCTGTTTGGCAACAAGGCTGAGGAAGTTCTTAAAAAGATGGAAGATAAAGCTAAATCTATGCAAACAGTTAAAGATTTTTTACAAGTTCAGCCTCCTAGATTTAGTAGGCAATGGCCCTCTAAGAATTGGTCCTTTCCAGCCCCTTCCAGGTCTTCTCAAGACAAACCCAGACACAGCAAAAACCCCAGGTTTCAGTCCCAGTGGACACACAAAACTAAGCAGTGGGGGGGCCTCCACTTCCAAATCTGGGAATAAGACTCCCCCCCCCTATGGTAAACTGTCTCAGTGACTTCCTTTTAAAAATTTCCAAGCACTTATCAGTTGACTGCCCCTTTGGGGGGAAAGATTGCTCTTTATGCAAAGAATTGGGAACTCATTACCCAGGACAAATTGGTTTTAAATATAGTGTCCCAGGGATACAGATTTCACTTCCACACGTGCCAACACCAAGCGGGTGGCCGGACCTACCCCCAAAACAGTGGGCAGTGGCCCAAAAACTAGTACTTTCTCTCTTAAGCATGGGGTCTATTCAGCTGGTACCAGAAGCAGAAAAGGGACCAGGTTTCTACTCGAGACTTTTCCTGGTACCCAGAAAAGACAATTCATGGCGTCCTATCCTGGACCTGTCTACTCTAAACACCTTTTTGGAGATTCCAAAATTCAAGATGCTGACTCTTCACCAATTACTTCCTATGCTAGACAAAGATGCCTGGTTGGCAACACTAGATTTAAAAGAAGCATACCTGCACATCCCAATCAGGGAATCTTGCAGAAGATACCTACGCTTCAAAGCAGGCTACACGCACTATATCAGTTCTCTGCACTGCCCTTTGGCTTATCTACTGCACCCAGCATATTCACAAAGTGCCTAGCTCCAGTTATTGCATTTTGCAGGCAAAGAAATATTCAAATACACCGCTACCTGGACCGATTGTCTAATTCAGGCAGAAAGCCAGGACATACTTTTGAATCATCTGGCCTTTGTTCAAAGGGTGCTAACTTGTCGGGGTACACCGTAAACGAAAAGAAATTACACCTGGTACCCTGTCAACAAATTATATTCCTGGGAGCAAGCTGGAATACAACTTCTCAGATGGCTTACCTAATGCCAGAGAAACAAATTCATTTGACAACCTACTTTAAACAAGTGGCGACAGAAACCCTGCTATCTGCAAGACAAATGCTGCAAGCCTTGGGGTTCATGGCCTCCTACATTCTTCTAATTCCATATGGAAGTTTGCATATGAGGAAACTACAGTGGTATCTAAAAAGCCTATGGTGTCAGCATTCTCAAAACCTAGAAACAATGATTCTTATCATACCTTGCCTACGCCTAGAGTTCCTTTGGTGGGCAGAGGCATGCCACCAAAACAAGGGACTACCTTTCACACCACCCCATGCCGCCCAAACCTTAACAACAGATGCATCAGACTATGCATGGGGGGCTCACTTGGCAGGGAAGTGCATTCAGGGCAAATGGAACCCAAGTCAAATGCACCTGCATATCAATCAAAAAGAAATGTTAGGTGTACAGAATGCTCTGACAGCCTTCAAGGACCACATTCTTCCAGGACAACTAATGGTAAAGATGTACAACACCACTGTTATGTGGTACATAAACAAGCAGGGGGGGGTACACATTCTTACCCCCTCTGCAGACTAGCCATGGCATTGTGGAACACAGCCTTGAGCTACCAAGTGCACCTAGAAGCTCAAATCCTGCCAGGAAAATTAAATACACTGGCAGACAGACTAAACAGAAACCTCATGGACCCGCATGAGTGGAAACTGGAACCAAGGATTTTCAACATGTTGACAAACAAATGGGGGAGCCCAGATATAGACCTGTTTGCCTCTCCCCAGAACTACCAATTGGACAAATTTTGCACAAGGACTCACCACAAACAAGCCTGGAAAGTGGATGCTCTGTCCTTCAGCTGGAAAAACCTTCCCCCCTCTGCCTCTGCTCTCCAAAGTACTACTAAAAATCAAACAGGACAAACCAAGGATGATTTTGATTGCTCCACACTAGCCGTGCCAACACTGGTACCCCCTCCTGCACAGTGTGTATTCCATGGCACCTTCCTTAGACTCCTTCCCTGCTGTCTTAGCAGGAGAACCAGATTCTGCACCCTCATCTTCTAATACTTAACCTTGCAGCCTGGCTAATTACTTAATCTCTCCTTTACCATCCCTCAGCAAACCTGTGATGGATATAATTTTAGAGGCAAGGAGGCCTAGTACTAGAAAATCTTATGCTGAAAAATGGAAAATATTCTGTGCCTGGAACCATTTTGAAGGGATGAGCACAGCAGCGCCCAATTTACCTCAGATTTTACAGTACTTAACTGAGATGCTTCACAAGGGCCTGTCTTTTTCCTCCGTTAAAATCCACGCCTCAGCCATTTCAGCTCATTATAACACAGAACCTCCCCTCTTCTGTCATCCATTGCTCAAGCAGTTCCTCAGAGGGGCCAAAAATTTGAGACCACCCAGGAGAGCTCCAACCCCAGCCTGGGACCTTAACTTTGTCTTGGAGAAACTCTTTCTGCCTCCTTTCGAGCCAGCTGCTACTGCAGACTTAAAATTTCTTTCTTGGAAAACAGCTTTCCTTTTAGCAATTACTTCAGCTGGAAGGGTATTTGAATTACAGGCCCTTATGGCAGTTGAGCCTTTCATCATCTTTCATACGGACAGGGTGTCCCTCAGAACCCATCCATCCTTCATGCCCAAGGTGGTATCCAGTGTGGCTCTTATTCAGTTCATTCATTTGCCAACCTTCTTTCCCAATCCACAGAATAAAGGGGAACGGATACTGCATTCCTTAGATGTGCACAGACAACTTAGATTCTACTTGGACAGGACTAAACCTCAAAGGAAATCTGAACAACTGCTGGTGGCATTTGCTGCAGGAGCAGAGGGGAAGGCTATTTTAAAGCAAACCATTTCTAAATGGATAAGCCATTGCATTAATTTCTGTTATAAGCACCATGGAAGACCTATCCCCCAGGGGATCAGACCTCACTCCACCAGGGCTGCATCTACCTCTACCACCTTTCTCAGAGGTGTCCCCACCAATTTTCTCTAAATCCAGAGCTGGCTTTGCCACTGCAATCTTGCAGGGCCTTATAGCTGGCCTAAATGCTATCTTAATTCCTCCTCCCAACCATAGCTTTGGGAATCTACCCAAATGTAATGACTGCAACAGTGATACATAAAGAACATAGTACAGTTGTGTACACTTACCATAAATGTAGATGTTTGAGTGTATTCACTGTTGCAGTCCTGGTTACTCTACCTCCAGCCCCCTAACTTCTTTTGACAATACCTCTACTTTCCTTTACTATACTTAAAAGCCTTTTTGGTGTATTTGCTTCTTTGTTGGATGTATATCTTTGTACTTTTATATTTAATTGCTTCCCATTAGGGGGGCACCTGACATCTGGGTCAAGAAAAACTGATGTAATGGTGTCGGCTGCATGTTTTATACCCCTGACGACCTGACGTCATGGAAGAGGGGACAGCAAGCGATGCAGGACCCAAGACTTTGTTAATCAGGCCGACTGAGGGCTACCTGCAAGCAGATAACCCAACTGTAATGACTGCAACAGTGAATACACTCGAACATCTACATTTATGGTAAGTCTACACAACTGTACTTTCTGAGGATGGGAACCAGTACTCACAGGTTTATGGAAATGTAGATGGACAGTACAGATGGAACGTTATGGTAAGAACATAACTTCTTTGGAACTGGTAGCCCCAGTGGTGCTTTCAGATAATGCAGAAATAGTCATTCAGCAGCACTGCGTCGGGATGAGGAATTTAGAATCTATATAGATGGACACCTCTTTGGGAGTATCGTTGCTGCAGAAGGTGTTTTCCAGGCAGTGGAATCATACAATGTACAATGGAGGTCACTCATGTCAGTGTCATATGAAATGCTGTCTTCGTTATCAATGCTGGTAGCTGTGCAGTACTTTTATTTGTTTACTTCTGTTTCTTGTTTCATAGCATTTGCAGCTTTGTTTGTTCTTTAGGTCAGTTTAGTCCACCTACCTCAGCAAACCAGTATATTCTCTTTGCATATTGAACGCACCATACTTGCTAGTTAGGTGCAGCAAGTGCAGCTTTGAATGTCTTTTTATGACAAAATCACTTGCTTCTGCTTCCTAAACGCAGACTGCATTTTTCTTGCCAGTCTTGCACGTCTTCAGATGAAGCACTCCACCAAAGAAAATGCCAGAAAACAGCTTCATATGTCCTTCTGGGATGTGTACAGTAATGGGGGATACACCACATTTTCCATTCGTTAGGATGCCAGACTTCTTGTCACAGTCTGTAGTGTTTTCTTTAGGACCTCTGGAAGTTAAATGTGATAGAGAGGTAATACACAGGGATTTTACCAGCTGTAGATTTATTAAGGGATTTTCACTGTCCCCAGAGGTAACCTAAGGGTAGAGCTGTGGCTGCATTCTAGGAATTCTGTTCTCATTCACAGTTTATTTTGGATTTCTGAAGGTTGGCAGTATACTGTAGTGACAAGGAGTATTGCAGTGGTCCCCAACACTGGTACCCTCGGAATAGGTGAAATGTAAGAAAGACACTGTTGGGACAACTGCTGCAGAATTGTTATGGGACAAGGCTGGGGAGAGGACTTAACCTATAGGGTTAGGTAATGTCACCCCTCAGTCATGATTCTACAATCAAGAAGGGAGTCTTTTCAATCTTCCCATCAGATGAAGTGCCATTTGGAGAAACCTGTTGAAGCTGGACACAAGGGAGGTATTGGATACTAAGAAGTATTTATATCTCCTCAGTAAGGAGGAACTAAACCCTACAGTATCCCTCCAATATTTGAGGTGTTTGAAGATGAAGTTGGAAAGAAAACTATCAACCATGCACACCTCAAAAATTGAATTGGTTTTACATAGCGCAACAGTCATAGTGGTTTCTTTATAAAAAAAAAGTGTTGGACCATGATCTGCTTTGTTGCTGGAAGGGGTTCTAGGGCAAAATGCACTTCCTTACAATAGGAAAAGTTGTGTCCTAAATAGATTTTATATATATAAAAAAAAAATGTTGTGTTTGGCCACCTTGGCAATTCATTGCTGTTGATTGGCGGATGCATATGATTAAGCATTAAGGAGATGTCTAGAAACAGTCAGATTTTTGTGCAGTTACCTAGTAAGATCCCCTGCAGTCATGTATTGCAAAGCTGACTTTATCTGTGCCACAAAGTGGGAAAGCACATGACTGTGTGGTTATGCCATCATAACTACAGCTTCTAGAGCAGCTGCTACAGGAGCAGCCCTTGGTCTCCCTGCCTAGCTTAGGGTGCTTGCCCTGCCAGAAGATGTTAAGGGCGAACTACTTAACCCTGCCTTGTTTATGAAGTTGTTTTTTAAAAGGCCTTCCAAGGTTGTCTTAAAAAAAAACTGGCAGAGACGGGTAAGGTGACGCGAATGGTTAAACAGCTAAGTTATGATAGGAACTACTCTTCAAAAACTGTACCTTTTACAGGTGACAAACTAAGGGCCACCAGGCTAAAAATAAGAAGTTGGGTGATAAGCAGGTATGGTGGAGAATGGGAGAAGGAGAGAAGTCGACAAGGAATAGTCTAGCCAGTCCTCCGATTAATCATGACTCAGCCTTAGCCCTTTCCCCATTTGCTTTGCGTTTGGGGAGGTTGATTAAAATACTTGAGAGTGATGCAAGAAGGAACCAAGATCATATCACTCTTCAGGGGAGCACCACCCTCTTTGACAGATCATTTGCACTTTGTTGGCCTCTTCTCTTTCCTCAGCAGTTGTTGTTGGGGGGGGGGGGGTGAGAGAAAAAGTCCCAAAAGGCATAGGGTTGAGTTTTTATTCCTGTCTGTTTCTGGTAACAAAAGTTGAGATGCTCACCTTCTAGTCACTGCTTCCTTTTTTTCTACCCAGAGTATATTTTGGATATCAGAGTTGCATACCTCCATACCCCTATTCAGAAAGACAGCAGGGGCTTCCTTAATTCATAGCTACACTCCTTCACTTCCAGTTTACTTTTTTGCCTTTTAGGTTGTCTGCTGGGCCTATGATTTTTCAGTGCACTTCTGAAAGCAAAAGGGTTATGTGTTTGTCTTATGTGACATGTGAGGAAAAATGTAGTAAATTTGGGAAATTTTATTTTTTCCCCAAAAGGAAAATGCATGAAAAGTGAATTAGCTGTATTAGAGCTGTTTCAAATACCCACGGTGGTGGTGCTGCAGTAGCGTTGTCGCCTCACAGTAAGACGCTGTCCAGTTCAATTCTCAGCTAGAGCGTCTTCTGCGTGGAGACATGCGTGAATGGGCGTACCTTCGTTGAAGGTTGTGCGTCAGGCCTGGCAAGCCGGTACGTAAAAATCAACTGCCAATCATTAGCGGACCGGAGTTCCACTGTGGCGACCCCTAACCGGGAAAAGCCGAAAGACACAAACAAACAAAGAGCTGTTTCAAATAAAAATGTTTAAATTATTTGATAAGTAAAAGAAGAGTACAGTTGTGTACACTTACCATAAATGTGGATGTTTGAGTGTATTCACTGTTGCAGTCATCACACTGGGGTTATCCTGAAAGGGGTAGCCCTCAGTAGGCCCGAATACCACAGGCTTAGTATTTCTGCGTCGGTTGCTGTTGCTCCAGGACTGACGTCAGGTCGTCAGTGGTGTAACAACAGGCAGACAATGCCATTACATCAGCTTTTCTTGCCTCAAATGCCAGGAGCCCCCAAATAGGGAGCTAGGTTATGATGGAACAACACCACCAGTAGAAAGTAAATACCAAATAGCACTGTAAGGAGTGAGGAAGAGAGAGAGAGAGAGAGACCAGGGGGATGGAGGATGGGAAACCAGGAGTGCAACAGTGAATACACTCGAACATCTACTTTTATGGTAAGTGTACACAACTGTACTATGTTCTTCATGTTTCACTGTTGCGGTCATCACACGGGTTGATTCCCAAAGCTGAAGAAACTGGTGGAGGCAGTCAAGAAGAGTTGGGGCTGGCTAGTATGCCCTGCAGGACTGCGGTTGCAAAGCCTGCCCTAGATTTGGAAAAGATAGGCAGGTGGTAATGTTTGGTGATGGTAAGACCAGAATTCCAAGTTGGGGCCTCCAGGATGTCCCTGGTAGGGACCCCTCTGAGAAAAGCTGCAGAGGTGGAATTTGCCCTAATGGAATGTGTTCTGACCCCTGTGGGGGTGGCTTCCTGTGGTGTTTGTAACAGAAATGGATACAGTGTGCTATCCATTTGGAATTGGTTTGTTTTTTCTTTTGTTCAAATAATTTTATTGAAAGAATTTTTTACAGACAATAGTTAATGGATTTTGTAAATCAAATAGTTAAGTTAAGTAACTATTTACAAATGTACATAGGCCTCAATCAGTTGTATATAAGAAGTACAAATCATTATTGCATATACAGACGCTATACATTATTAAACAAACAGTTGGACAAATAAATGATGATTCCTTGCAACTTCTCTTCTTATGTAGGTTAATTTGTGACCATCTTGAGTGCCTCATTTAGGGAGAGAACTTTCTCCCAAGGATTATTGGTCCATTTCCTAGGAAAGATTCCCATTTCCTTAACTTTGATCTCTAATATAGCTACCTCTTTCAATAGAGTTAGAAAATCCTCGAAAGTTGGACTGATAGTTGAGTTCCATTTCCTTGTGATACATTTTTTTGATACTGCCATTATAGTCCAAAGAAGGTCTTTCCTTTTCATTGCAGTGGCTTCATATATATTCAGGAGAATTAATAACGTTCACAAAATAAAAGAATCAGTATAAATGGCTTGCAAAAATTCACCAATATCTTCCCAAAATTTCTTTATATAAGAACATTCATACATAATATGAGACCAATCTGCATTACATTTTAATGAACACCTCCAACATAATGTTTCATTCATGTTATTAAATTTAGCTATTTTACTTGGAGTGTAAAAGGCTCTGTGACGGAGTTTCCATGCAAAGATTTTCCAACATTGTATATTTGAGGTTAACTTTGTAGAATATAATATATCTTTTGTGGTCTCATTTGATAACAATAACGTATGATCTTTAGTGATGAAATTCCAAAATTTCTGATTAGCTTTTGTTTTATAGTTGATGATAATTTTATATGTTTGAAATTAAATCTGTCCAATTAAAGTCTCCATATATTATTCCATATAAATGTGGGCATGGAGCTAAATGAGGAATTATCTATTGTTCTATGTAAATCTTTTGCATAAGCTATTAATGTATTGAGAGATAGCCAGTCAGTGCTTGATAAATTAAATGTGTTAATTAATTGATTCATATCTGAGACTATTAGATTTTCCATACATTGATACCAACATATGAAGTCGTTTCTCTTCCATGAGTTAAGGGTATCTGTAGGAATGTTGTTGAAAAGGTTTTTTGTAATTTTAAATGGAGTTAATAACTGGAACCATAATTTGATATCAACATTATTATTTACAAAACTCCGAAAAGTATTGTAAATGTAATTTATATCATTTAGATTAGTAGGTTTGGTGCAGTTGTATTGCAAGTTAACACAAATAAAGCACCAGAGCTTATTATTCTGATCATTTAGTTGTATATTTTTTGCTAATTTACATTCCTCTTTAAAAATAACAGTATGTAATGTTTTCCATGCTGAGGAAAATTTTGGATCTATCCAATTTACTATCGTTTTGAAAATGGATGCTTTGATATAAGTTTCTAAATCAGGAAAGTTAATACCTCCCATCTCCCAAGGCCTACTATGGTTCAGATAAGCTATTCTGTTTTTTAGGGGGTACCAAAGGAAACTTATAATGATTCTATTTAAATCTTTTAAGATTTTTTTTGCTAGGAATTATAGGGATAGCTTGTGTAATGTAGTTTACCTTTGGGAGAATTACCATTTTTATTAACTGTAATCTATCTTCAAAGGTTAAATACAGCTTATTCCATTTGTCTATTGATAATTTTAGGGTATTCAGAATATTGTTGTAATTTGTAGATAAAGTTAGTTCTAGGTATTCAAAATGTTTTTTTTTTTTTTTGTTTTATATGGCCTTGCCCTCTGCCCCTGCTGCAAAGCTGATTAGTAACTGGTCAGATTTCCTAAAGGGCTTAGTCCTATCCAGGTAGAATCTGAGCTGTCTGTGCACATCTAAAGAGTGCAAGATCCTTTCCCCCTTATTTTAAGGTTTAGGGAAAAAGGTGGGCAAATGAATAGATTGGTTGAGAGCCACACTGGACACCACTTTAGGCATGAAAGTTGGATTAGTCCTGAGGGAGACCCTGTCAGCATGAAAAATGACGAAGGGTTCCACAGCCATGAGTGTTTGTAGCTCAGACACTATTCTAGCTGATGTGATGGCCAGAAGCAAGGCTGTTTTCCAAGAGAGGAATTTTAACTCTGCTGAAGCTGCAGGCGCAAAGGGTGGGGGGGGGGGGTAGTCTGAGCTTTTCCAATGCAAAGTTAAGGTCCCAAGCAGGGATAGGGGCTCTTCTGGATGGCCTTAAGTTGTTAGCCCCTCTAAGGAGCTGCTTGTTGAGTGGGTGTGAAAAAAGAGGTGGCTCTGTGCTGTAATGAGCATAGATGGCAGAGGCATGGATTTTAAAAGAAGAGAAGGATAGGCCCCTGTGAAGCAGGTCTGCTAGGTAATCCAGGATGAGAGGTAAGGATGGCTGTGCTGGTTCAGCTCTTTTATCCTGGAACCAGGAGCAATACCTTTTCCACTTGTCAGCATAGGATTTTCTAGTGCTGGGTTGTCTGGCTTCACGTATAATGTCCAGGACTTGCTTGCTTAGGCTGGCCACTAGTGGAGAGGTCGAGGAATAAGCCAGGCTGCAGGGTTCAGGGTCTGCAATTGTGGATGCAAGAACTCTCCCTTCTGCTGGGTCAGGAGAGTTGGAATCTGAGGGAGGTGCCATGGAGGCAACGGTGACAGACTGCACAGTAGTAGGTACCAGTGTTGGCGTGGCCAGTCTAGGGCATTCAGGATTGTCCTTGGTCTTTCCTCCCTTATGTTGAGTAACACCCTTGTGAGAAGGGGTAGCGGGGGAAATGCATAGATCGAGAGGTTTACCCATTGGAAGGATAGGGGATCCACTTTCCAGGCCTTGCTGTGAGGTTCCCTGGTGCAGAATTATCTGAGCTTGTGGTTGTTGTGGGAGGCAAATAGGTCCACCTTCGGTATACCCCATTTCTGGGTTACGAGGTTGAAGGTGTTGTGGTTTAATTGCCACTCGTGTGGGTGTAGGAGATTTCTGCTTAAGTTGTCTGCCAGAGAGTTTTGGTTGCCAGGCAGGAATTGTGTTAGCAGGCGAATCTGCATGGTTGAAGCCGTGGGCCAAAGGGTCATGGCTAGCCTGCATAGTGGGTTCCTTCCTGCTTGTTGATGTACCACATCACTGTGGTGTTGTCTGTTTTGATTAGTAGAGGCCCCTGAGAGAGTAGGGGTCTGAAAGCTGTCAGAGTATGCTGAACAGCTAGCATCTCTCTTTGATTGATGTGCAGATTAATTTGATTTGGGCTCCAGTGGCCCTGAATGCACCTGCAGTCCAGGTGTGCACCCCAGGCACATAGTCTGATGCATCTGTGGTTAGGGTCTGGGTGGCATGGGGTTGTGAAAAGGGAAGTCCCTTGTTGTGGTTGCATGCTGCTGCCCACCAAAGAAAATCTTTCCTTAGACAAGGTATCATAGGTATAATAGTTTCCAGGTCCTAAGAATGTTGACACCAAAGGCTTTTTAAGTACCATTGAAGTTTCCTCATATGCAGTCTGACATATGGAATTAGTAGAATGCAGGAGGCCATGAACCCCAGAGCTTGCATAATTTTCCTTGTGGATAACTGGGTTCAGGTGGCCAGTTGAGAGAAATAGTCTGTCAGACAGGCTTATTTTTCTGGAGTAAGGAATGCTATCTGGGATGCTCTGTCCAGGCTTGCTCCCAGGAATACATTTCTGACTGGGGACTAGTTTGGATTTCTTTTCGTTTATAGTGTACCCCTGTGAGGTCAGTAAGTCTTTTACAAATTTCAGGTGTTGCAACAGCTTTTCCTGACTGTCTGCCTGAGTCAGGCAGTCGTCCAAGTAGTGGTAAATTTGAATATTTCTTTGTCTGCAAAAAGCAATGGCTGGAGCCAGGCATTTTGTGAAAACTCTGGGAGCAGCGGATAAGCCAAAGGGAAGTGCAGAAAACTGATAATGCATAGATCCTGCCCTGAAACATAGATATTTCCTGCAAGAGTCTCTGATTGGGATGTACAGATAGGCCTCTTTTAGGTCTAGAGTTGCTAACCAGGCATATTTGGATAGCATAGGAAGAAGCTGCTGCTGGAGGGTGAGCATTTTGAATTTTGGTGCCACGAGGAATTTGTTTAGAATGGATAGATCTAGGATTGGGAGCCAGGTGCCCTCTTTTCTGGGTGCCAGGAAAAAGTCTGGAATAGAAACCTTGGCCTATCTGTTCTGCAGGAACAGGCTGAATTGCCCTCATGGAGAGCAGGTAATGAACTTGGTTTTGTGCCTCTGCCCACTGGTTTGGAGGAAGATCTGGGAACCTTTTGGGGTTGGCAGTGTGTGGAAATAAAATTTGCACCTCTGGGACATTATGTTGAGGACCCATCGATCATTGGTGATGGAGGCCCAGTTTTTTGCATGGGAGGCAAGTTTTCCTCCTAGGGGCACAAGCAGGTGGGCAGAGGTAGAGTTTTTCCGTAAGGGGGTGGCTTAGCACTCCTTGTTTTAGAAGTGGAAGTACTCCATTGCTTAGATCTCTGCATTCCCTGGGCCTGCTGTCTGGGGGGTCTGCTTCCCCTAGGTCTAGTTTGAGACGGCCTAGAGGGGGCTGGAAAGGACTAGTGTTTTGAGGGGCAATGCCTACTGAATCTCGGAGGCTGGACTTGCAAAAAGTCTTTAACTGTTTGCATAGATTTAGCTTTTTCTTCCATCTTTTTTAAAACCTCTTCTGCCTTGGTGCCAAACAGATTGTCTTTGTTCAGTGGTGCATTCAATAATTTTGATTTGACATGGTCTGTTCCTTAAGCCAAGCATGCCTTCTAAGTACAGAACCTGTGACTGCTGCCCTGCAGGATGCTTCTAAGGCGTCCAACCCACATTGCAGGGTGTGCTTGGCTTGCAGAATGCATAAGCTCCTGTAAGTTTTTATTTTCTGCACAGTCTGGAAAGGTAGATGAATTTTGTTTAATAAGTTCCATAGTATGTTGCTGGTATTTCACCATGTGGAACTGACAATTTAATGCTCTAATGGCAAGAGTTGCAGAGGTGTATACTGTTTTACCCCATCTGTCTAAAACTTGGGAATCCCTGTCCACAGGGGTGAGATTCTTAACTGTGGTTGCTTTTATTCCTTTAGGTCCTTGGGAGATGACCTCTGGGTCAGCAGTAGGATTTTTGAAAAGGAATTTGTGTGAGTCAGGGACTCTCTAATACCTGTCAAGTTTCCTGGGAGCAGGAGGTAGAGTATCAGGAGTTAAACTGGATTCCATGAAAACATCATCTACAACATTCAGAACAGGAGGAATAGCTAAGGATGTTCATCGTGTTTCACTGTTGCAGTCATTACATTTGGGTAATATGCTGGCAGGTTGCCCTCAGTCGGCCTGATTAACAAAGTCTTGGGTCCTGCGTCGGTTGCTGTCTCTTCTTCCGTGATGTCAGGGGTGTAAAACATGCAGCCGACGCCATTACATCAGTCTTTCTTGCCACGTGGTGCCCGAAGCAGAAGCAATTCGCAAGTGCCGGTCGGCCGACTCTTGAAATTTTCGTTTTCGAGTTTCAGAACCGAAGTCTTCAACTAAAAGCTAAGTACCCCATTGGGGAAACATTTTCTTGCTCCTTACCGATGTCAGTAAAAGTTAATAACTGTATTGCTTGTGGGAAGCAAATACCTTATAAGGAATTTCATTTGTACTGTATTCCTTGCCTAGGCCCTGACCACGACGTACCTTGCTGTCGGTTTTGTGCTTTATTTAATCAGCGCACTATCCGTCGTCGGTACATTTTTGCTTCAAACTATTTCGGTTCTCTGTTTAATTATCCAGAAATGACATCGGTTAGCAAAGAAAAAGGCAGAGACAGGCCATTGAGGTACAAAACTGCCGACGACGCTTCTCCTAAGCCATTTGCCAGTTCGCCGGTACTCAGTGAGGTGCTTTCGCAACCCCTGATACCTGCTACTTCTGATTCGCAGGCCTCTACTAAGACCCATTCGGAGTCCGGTATGCCGCGAGATACTTCACATATGGAACCCGCTGATGTCTCTACCTTGGATGGGTCCGTAGCTGCTGAGCAGGCACTGGCTTCTGAGGGTGTATTCAAGCCTACAGACTTGCATATTAAACCGACTCCAACTTCAGTGCTAAGGCCTAACTCTTGAAAAACCGATGCCCAGGCCACATGCTCACGCCCCTATGCTTAAAAAACAAAATGATCAAAATGGCTGAAGATTTACTCTAATCAGGGGTAGTCAACCCCCCCTTCCAAGAGGAGTAGGATTGAATTTGACTGTGAATCTACTGAACAGGACTCTGTTTCTTCTGACTCTTCTAATGATCTGGATTTGTCCACACCTACTTATGAGGACTCTGATGCAGAGGATTCCATTTCCTCTGCTTCTCTGCCTGAGGATTTCTCTTTTGGGGAAACTTTACATACCTTAAGGGAGCATTTCCACTGGGAAAGTCGAGATTTCTCTGAATCCAAAAAGAGGCTTAGGAATTTCCTTCTTCCTCAGCATAGGCCTTTGGCTATTCCTCCTGTACTAGATATTGTTGATGTGTTTTCGGAATCCAGTATGGCCCCTGATTCCTTGCCTCCAGCCCCTAGCAAACCAGACAGGTACTACAGGGTTCCTGACTTGCACAAGTTCCTTTTCAAGAATCCTGTTGCAGACTCTGAAACCATTTCTCAGGGGCCCAAGGACATTAAGAATTCTACTGCTAAAAATCCTACCCCTTCTGATAGAGACTCCAAGGCGCTGGGTAGATGGGGTAAAAAGGTTTATACTTATGCAACCTTAGCAATCAGGGCTTTAAACTGTGAATTTCATATGCTAAAATATCAACAGCATATCATGGGACTGCTTAAACAGAAAATGTTGATTTCTGACTGTGTGGAGAATAAAGATTTGCAGGATTTATTGCATTCACCTGAACAAGTTGGAAAACATACTTTGCAATGTGGTTTTGATTATTTAGAGGCCTCTTGTAGGGCTGCTGTTACTGGTTCTGTGCTTAGAAGGCATGCTTGGTTTAAGGAGCAATCTCTGCCTCATCATGTTAAAGCAAAACTTTTGGATGCTCCTTTACAGCAGAACCACCTGTTTGGCAATAAGGCTGAAGAAGTTCTAAAAAGGTGGAAGATAAAGGTAAATCTATGCAAACTGTGAAAGATTTATTGCAAGTGCAACCTCCTAGATTTAGTAGGCATTGGCCTTCTAAGAACTGGTCCTTTCCAGCTCCTGCCAATCCCAGACATTCCAAAAGCACTAGGTTTCAGACCCAAGGGACTTTCAGAACTAAGCAATGGGGTGCTTCCACTTCCAAATCTGGAAACAACAAGGCACCACACTATGGTAAACAGTCTCAATTACTTCCCTTTGAAATTACCAAGCACTTACCTCTTAGCCGCCCCTTTGGGGGAGAAACTGGCTCTTCATTCAAGAAACTGGCAACTTGTAACCCAGGACAAATGGGTTTTAAATATAGTGTCCCAGGGATACATATTTCATTTCCACATGCTGCCAACTCCAAATGGGTGGCCAGACCTGCCCCCAAATCAGTGGGCAGAGGCTCAGAAACAAGTTCTTTCCTTCCTAAACATGGGGGCTATTCAGCTAGTACCAGAAGAGGAAAAGGGACAAGGTTTCTATTCCAGACTTTTCCTAGTACCCAGAAAAGACAAATCATGGCCACCAATTCTGGACCCGTCTACTCTAAACACCTTTCTGGACATTCCAAAATTCAAGATGCTGACTCTTCACCAGTTACTTCCTATGCAAGGCAAGGATGCATTATCAGTTCTCTGCACTGCCCTTTGGCTTGTCCACTGCGCCCAGGGTATTCACAAAGTGCCTGGCTCCAGTAATTGCATTTTGCAGGCAAAGAAATATTCAAATATATCCATACCTGGACGATTGTCTAATTCAGGCAGAAAACCAGGCCATTCTTATAAAACATCTGACGTTTGTAAAAAGAGTTCTAACCTGTCTAGGGTACACCATAAACGAAAAGAAATCTCAACTGGTACCCTCTCAAAAGATTACATTCCTGGGTGCAAGCTTGAATACAACTGCCCAGATGGCTTTCCTTACGCCAGAAAAGCAAATTCATTTGGTGACTTACTTCAAACAGGTGGCCACAAAAACCCTGCTATCTGCAAGGCAAATACTGCAAGCCTTGGGGTTCATGGCCTCCTGCATTCTTCTAATTCCATATGCAAGACTGCATATGAGGAAACTTCAGTGGTACTTAAAAAGTTTATGGAGTCAACATTGTCACAGCCTGGAAACAATGATTCCTATCATACCTTGCCTGCACCTAGAGTTCCTATGGTGGGCAGAGGCCTGCCACCAAAACAAGGGGCTGCCATTCACATCACCCCCTATCACCCAAACCCTAACTACAGACGCATCAGATTATGCATGGGGGGGGCTCATCTGGCAGGGAAGTGCATTCAGGGCAAATGGAGCCCAAATCCAATGCACCTTCATATCAATCAAAAAGAAATGCTAGCTGTACAGAATGCACTGACAGCCTTCAAGGAATACCTTCATCCAGGACAATTACTGATAAAGACGGACAACACCACGGTTATGTGGTACATAAACAAGCAGGGGGGGGGTACACATTCCTACCCCCTCTGCAGACTAACTATGGTATTGTGGAACACGGCCTTGAGCTACCAAGTACAACTACAAGCTCAATTCCTGCCAGGAAAACAGAATGTTCAGGAAATCGAACTAAGCAGAAATCTCACGGACCCTGTCAAATGGAAACTGGAACCACGGATTTTCAACATGTTGACACAGAAATGGGGGAGCCCAGACATAGATCTTTTTGCCTCACCCCAGAACTACCAGTTGGACAAATTTTGCACAAGAACTCATCACAAAAAAGCCTGGAAAGTGGATGCTCTGTCCTTCAGCTGGAAAAACCTATCAGTCTATGCCTTTCCCCCTCTGCCTTTGCTCTCCAAAGTTCAACTAAATGTCAAACAGGACAAACCAAAAATGATTTTGATTGCTCCAGACTGGCCTCGCCAACACTGGTACCCACCTTGCACAGTGTGTCACACATTTCTCCGTGGCACCTGCCCCAAGACACTTTCCTTACTGTCTCAGCAGGAGAACCAAATTCTGCACCCTCAGCTCCAAACATTGAATCTTGCAACTTGGCTAATCACTTAAATTCCCCCTTAGCATCCCTCAGCAAACCTGTGATTGGATGTCATTTTGGAGGCGAGAAAACCTAGTACTAGAAAATCTTATGCTGACAAATGGAAAAGATTCTGCGCCTGGAATCATTCTCAAGGGATGAGCACAGCAGTGCCCAGTTTACCTCAGATTTTGCAATACTTAACCGAGATGCTTCACAAGGGACTGACTTTCTTCCATAAAAATCCATGCCTCAGACATTTCAGCTCATTACAACACAGACCATCCCCCCTTATCTCATCCTCTTCTGAAGCAGTATCTCAGAGGGGCCAAAAACTTGAGACCACCAAAGAGACCTCCAACCCCTGCCTGGGACCTTAACTTTGTATCGGAAAAACTCACTTCACCTCCTTTCGAGCCAGCTGCAACTGCAGTCTTAAAATTTCTTTCCTGGAAAACAGCCTTCCTTTTAGCAATCACTTCAGCTATAAGGATATCTGAATTACAGGCCCTTATGGCAGTGGAGCCTTTCATCATCTTTCATGCGGACAGGGTGTCACTCAGGATCAATCCATCATTCATGCCCAAGGTGGTATCCAGTGTGGCTCTTAATCAGTCCATTCATTTGCCAACTTTCTTTCCCAGTCCACAGAACAAGGGAGAGCGGATTGTGCATTCATTGGATGTACACAGACAACTTAGATTCTACTTGGACAGGACTAAATCTCAAAGAAAATCTGAACTGCTGGTAGCATTTGCTGCAGGGGCAGAGGGGAAGGCTATTTCAAAGCAAACTGTTTCTAAATGGATGAGCCATTGTATTCATTTCTGTTATAAGCACCATGGAAAACCTATTCCCCCAGGGGATCAGATCCCATTCCACCAGGACTGCATCTACTTCAGCAGCCTTTCTCAGAGGTGTTCCTACCAGGGATATTCTAGAAGCTGCTACCTGGAGTTCAGTTCATACTTTCACCAAGCATTACCACTTACCATTTTTCTCTGAATCCAGAGCTGGCTTTGCACTGCTGTTTTGCAGGGCCTTATAGCTGTTCCTAATGCTGTATAAATCCATCCTCCCAACCTTAGCTTTGGGAATCTACCCGAATGTAATGACTGCAACAGTGAAACACGATGAACATAGCACAGTTGTGTATACTTATCATAAATGTAGATGTTCGAGTGTATTCACTGTTGCAGTCCTGGTTACCCTCCCTCCAACCCCCTGTTTTTCTTTTACTATACCTCTTCTTTCTTTTACTATGCTTAAAAGCCTTTTTGGTGTATTTGCTTTTGTTTGGCGCTATATTTTTGTGTTTCTAATTTTATATATATATATATATATATATATATATATATACATATATGTGTATATATATATATATATATATATATATATATATGTATTTTGCTCCCCATTTGGGGGGCACCTGACATCTGGGGCAAGAAAAACTGACCTGCATGTTTTATACCCCTGTTGACCTGACGTCATGGAAGAAGAGACAGCAACTGACTCAGGACCCAAGACTTTGTTAATCAGGCCGACTGAGGGCAACCTGCCAGCAGATAACCCGAATGTAATGACTGCAACAGTGAATACACTTGAACATCTACATTTATGGTAAGTGTACACAACTGTACTTTTTTAAATCTGGTTTTCATTTAAACTTTTGTTTTATACGTGTTTAGTTAGCTTTTAGTTGACAGTAATTTTTAAATACTAGTTTTAGGGTCTGGAACAAGTGCATTTTATGCTTGCCGCTGTTTATTTTTTAAGAAAACAATAAATCAGATGTTGTCAATCTTCATTTTATCCTTGACAGATGGGTTTGGTTCCGATCTTGGAAGCGACTTGGCCGTTACTACAGGTTGCGCCAGCCAAAAACTCTCAAGCTTCACCTCTACTCAGAATCCCTCTCTCTCAGTTACCTCAGATCTCATTTGCCACTTTCCGAAAACAGTCGCATCTAGCTACTACTCTCGAGTGCTTTTGGGTTTAGGTAAATTTTTCTCCTTCTTCTTATAGTTTTTCTCTCTCGTTTCTTTTTCTTGTTACATCTCCAGTATCATTGTTGATACTTTTTCCCTAAACACTTTGGTGTATTCCCCACTATCATTGCTGATAGTTTCCCCTCCCCTCCCCTCTCTCTATTGTAGTCTTCTGTCACCCTATACATGCCTGTGTATATCTAAAACTATCATCTTTGATAGTCTGTCTTCCCTATTTTTCTTTGTATCCTAAAATATACAAAATATAGGTAAAAATTATATCTGTTTTGCTCTCGCTTCCCCTCTTTGTTTGTGTGGAGTGAGATTTGTTTAGCATATTTATCTTTGTGTTTTCCCTGCTTGACATGGCTGAGAAGGGTAAAGGCCCCTCTGGCTTAAAAAAATGCCAAAAGTGTGGCCATAAAATTCAGTCTTCAGACTTTCATTTACTGTGTGTTTATTGTCTTGGTCCTCACCATTTACAGGAAGATTGCAGCATCTGTCACACCTTCATCCACTGCTCTTTAGTGGAAAGGCGGAATAAACCTATTTTAAAAGGACTTTTCCCTTCAGCCTTTGGTGAAGCCTTATCTGTTGGTGATAAAAGCCAAGTCAGATGTTTCTTCTCCTTCTTCCTCATCCTCTCTTGAAAAATTGAAGTAAAAAAGTCTTTCAGATCTGACCTGCCCGTCAGTTCCAAAAGCCAAAAAATTAAAGACCTCGTCTGTTGACACTCCAGTGCAGATGTGCATTCCGGCACCTCTCGCAATTTCAAGCCCTTCAACATTGAAGGCCTCAGTACAGAAAGTGACTGCTGCTTGACCAGGCAATACTAAATTGCCCATAACTTCCTACTCTCTCTCTATTGATCCCTTTGTTGGGGAGTTTCCATAGGTATTCTTGCAGAGGCCTAAATCTCCTTCCGTGTTGTCCATCCAGTCCAACAAAAGCCTTGCAGAACTCGACGTGGAGAGGTTAGTATATAAGATTTTATGGATTAGAGGGCTTTCAGGCCCCTCTTTGGTACCAACCCCTTTGGGTATTGGAACCAAAACTTATTTTATGACATTAACTACTCCTCCTCTAACCTCCCCAGAGATCTTAGAGTCCTCTGTCCTGGAACTCCCAGCACTGACTGGACCAGCTTTGGAGTTCGCTTCTTAGGAGCCAGTAGTTACCCTGAACTCTTCGGTTGTTTCTGAACCGGAAACCTCAGAGACGTGGCTACCCAGGGTTCTGGGGGACAGGTCTCAACTCCAGGTTTATCAGAGGCATTCCTGCTCCTTGGAGCTTCAGCTCAAGTTTGTTCAGCCCCGGCTTTTGTCTTTGGGGTCGGATCTTCGGAGTGGGGAGTGACCCTGGTTCTGAGGCAGCCGTTCTTGGTTCCAGTCTCCCTTCCCTCTTCAGGGGGACCGGCCTTTGAGGCTATGCAATTGGCCTCCTCTCTTGTAGACTCAGTCAGTGCCTTCCCCCTTGGGGTAGGTACCTCCCTCTAGTTCTGTATTCCTACTGCCTCTCCACTGGGACAGTGAATGCTGAAGCCTCAGGTATCACTGGCACAGGTACTGTCATCTTCTGATACCTCCCCAGATTATCCCCCTGAGGAGGTCCCTCAGAAGAAGAAGTGCAACAGGAAGCACTTGGATTTCCCCCAAGAATCAGTCACCAAAGACACAGATTTCAATGAGGGGGAAGTGTCCCCACAGACATCCCCTGAAGATGTGTCAGTTAGAGACCTCTTGAAAAGATTAAAACCAAGGGGTGGCTGGAAGTCCCAAAACCCTTCTACTAAAGAAGTTGTTTACCTGCAGTCTTTTGGCACCTGCCCATCTACCTCTTGGGTGACTCCACCCACTGATGAATTCATTCAGTTGATTTTTCAGAGGGCATGGGAAGTCTCCAGATGCCATCGAGCCATTCCTCAAAAGACCAGACAGGATTCTTTCCGCTCCAGAAGACAAGCAATTTTGGGCAAAGGGATTGGCTGTAGATGCTATGGTCATAGCAGCAGCCGCTAAAAAGGAACTTGCTGAGGAGAGTTCTTCTGTCCATCTGCCCATTAGAGAGTCTTGGGCCATGGACAGGTTTGTGAAGCGGGTCTATGCTTCATCGACCTTTGCCATAGGGTCTTTGAATTTTTTTGGCACATTTCACCAGACTCCAGCGGGATCTTTTTAAAGATTTGTCAGACACCCTGACAGGAGCTGTAGCTGAGGGGAGTCCAAGAGAAAGTGGCTTCTCAATTAGCCACCCTGGAGTCTGTCTCCAATTCGTCCATGAGGCTGATCAATCATACAGCCGAAGGACATCTAGAGCAGTGGGTACAGGTGTAACCATAAGGAGACACGCGTGGATGTGTCTATTTGACTTTGCGGAACCATTCAAGTCTTCTTCCATCAATGCTCCTTTTGACGGAACATCCTCTTTAGCCCTAAAGTAAGAGACTTTATCCAGGTGCGAGAAGGATGGTAAGACCCTTTCTTTTCTGTGGGTGTGTTTCTCCACCCCCCTCAAAGATCCTTTTCTAGGAACCAGAGGAGAAGTGGAAAAATGTGGTTCAAGAAATTCCAAGGGCCTTTCCAGGATACACGTAGAGAGTTCCCACAGGGGCAAAGGGGGAACCAGAATAGAAGATGCCACGCTCGTGGCAGGGGTGGTCCACAAAACCAGGGCTTCAGGGATTCTTTCTCAGGCAAGCCCTTTCAGGATTCATGAAGGGAAGCCTGATTGTCTTTTTCTGGAGGCAGTCAGGGGATGCTTATCCTTGCACCTAAATGCCTGGCTAAACTTAAAAGATTCCTGGGTGCAACGGATTGTATCCAGAGGTTATATCATTCCCTTTTCTCAACCTCCCCCCATTCAAAAAATAAAAATCCCCAATATTCCACCCAATCAGAGGGATTCAGTAGTGCAAGAAATTCAGAAACTGCTGGACAAATGAGTCATCCAACACGTCCCTCCAGACCAAGAAGGATCCGGAACCTACTCAAGATTCTTTTTAGTGCCAAAAAGACGGGACTGGAGACCAATTTTGGATCTCAGTGTACTGATCAGGTCTGTTTGACAAAGTTCCAGATGGTCACGGTTCAGTCTATTCTTCCTTCCTAAAGAAAGATGACTGGATGTGCTCAGTAGACCTTCAGAATGCATATTACTATATAAAAATGGACAAACACTCCAGAAGGTTTCTCCGCTTCTGTCTGAGAGCCAGTCTTTACGAATTCAGAGTACTGCCCTTTGGACTCCCCACAGCCCCCGCATGTTCACCAAATGTATGGCAGTGGTAGCAGCTCACTTGAGACTGCAAGGATTCCGAGCGTTTCTGTACTTGGACGATTGGCTCTTAACCGATTTGACCAAGCATCAGTTAATAGTAGCCAGAGACTACACCCTCAACACCTGTGCCCATCTGGGAATTGCCGTCAATCTGGAAACTCACATTTAACTCCGACACAAAATTTAGAATTTATAGGGTCAGTACTGAATACTCAAACAACGATATCATCTCTTCCCCCAGAATGACATCAGAGAATTGTGGTTCAAGTTCTAAAGTTAATTCACAGAGAGAAGGTTCCAGCATGATTAGTCTTGCAAGCTCTAGGATCCATGGCAGCTTCTATAACTTTATTCCCATTAGCCAGGTTACATATGAGCGTTCTGTAATGGCTATTAGCTTCCTAGTGGTCTATCCATGACCTCCCATTGTCAGAGCAAATCTTTATCAACCATTGCAAAATGGACCTTCTTTGGTGGATGCATTCCAAGCAGATTCTCACGGTCATCCCTTTGTTTTTCAAGAGCCCACAGCTATAGTGACCACGGACGCCTCCCAGATGGGCTGGGGGAACATTATCTGGGTAAGACGGTCCAAGACACTTGGTCCTCATTTGAGGCCAACTTGCATATCAGTGTCCTGGAAATGAGTGGTGGTTATTGCATTGCAGGCCTTTCAGACATCTCTTCCTCAGGGGACTATTGCAATTCAAACGGAAAATATGTCAGTGGCTTGGTATGTCAGTAGCCAGGGAGGAACCAAGTCTTACCCCCTTTGTCGAGAAGCCGTCAGAGTGTGGCAGTGGGCGACCTCGTCCAACCACTTTTTAATAGCAATGCACATTCTGGGGAGTTCCAACGTGATGGCAGACAAGCTGAGCAGATGTGTCCTTCAGCCTCACGAGTGGTCTCTCAATCCAAAAGTGGTGAAAATTATATTCTGTCATTGGGGCCAACCTTGCTGTGATCTGTTTGCATCTCCCCTAAACAACAAATGCAGCAATTACTTCGCCCTGATTCCCCCTCCAGGAAGGTCACCCAGGGAGGCTCTCCTCCAATATTGGAGCACCAGTCTACTGTATGTCTTTACCCAGTACCTCTAATCCCAAAATGGTTACAGAAAGCACTCTGGTTGAAGAGTGCAGTAGCCCCCTTTTGGTTTCGACAGATTTGGTTCCCCTCTCTTTGGCCTTACTTGATTCGTCAACCTTGGATTTTGGACCCAGTGCCAGATCAACTGTCCCATCTAGACAGCATTATTCACCCAAACATTTTTAACCTCAAGCTGACTACGTAGCTCCTCCAATTCCACTAGTTGCCAGGCATCCTAATATGTCCTGTCCAGTACATTACATCCTTTTATCAGCTCATAAATCTTCTACTAGAAAACTATAAGTAGAAGAGATGTACAGTTTGGGCCCATGGAAAGCAGATTGACCCTTTCTCTGCTTCAATTGAATATGTTTTAGATTTCTTGGCATCTCTGTTCAGTGCTGGGGCTTCTTCATCCACCATCAAACTACAATTGGCTGCAATTTCTAATTTTTACAATGGTTTAGAAGAGCATTCTTTAGCCTCTCATAGGCTTTTTAAATCTTTCTTAAGAGGCACTCTTTTTTATTTTATTTTATTTTAAAGCCCCCTTATAAAGAACTGAGTCTTTCTTGGGACTTGAATTTAGTACTACAGGCGGTAATACTTTCACCTTTTCAACCCCCTGCAGAATGCGATCTGAAGTTTCTGTCTTGGAAGACGCTCTTTTTGGTAGCCATTACTTTAGCCAGGAGAATTTAAATCATCTGAACCTCCTTACTAGTCTTCCATAAGGATAGAGTATCTTTACAAACAACCCCCTCCTTCCTGCCAAAAGTATTTTCAGAGGCCAATATCAACCAGACTATAAATTTACCGGTCTTCTTCCCTAATCATCCTAACAAAGGAGAGAACACACTACATTTACTAGATGTCCATAGACAATTATGTTTCTGTCTTCACAGAACAAAACAATAAGGCAATCAAGTCAACTGTTTGTTTCTTTTTCTGCTGCAAAGTCCGACAAGGCAGTCAGCAAGATTTCCCTCTCTAAGTGGCTGAAAGATTGTATTTCTTTCATTTGTGATAAAAACAAGTTAACCTTGCCTAAACCTGTCAAAGCACATTCTACAAGGTCTGTAGTCACTACAGCAGTCTTCCAATCTAGAGCTTCTATGGATGACATATGTGCAGCAGCTACTTAGGCTTCTCCCCATACTTTTATTACTCATTACAAACTGGACCTGGTCTCAAGGGGAAGATCATCCTGTGGCTCGATGGTGCTCAGGAATATCCTGCCGTGAGTCCACTCAAGTTTTTAGGTTGCTGGGGACTTTGTACCATCTGTCAAGGATAAAATGAAGATTGACAACATCAGATAAAGAAGTTATGTACTCACCATAACGTTCCATCTGTGTTGTCGATCTTCAGTTATCCTCGACTCCCGTCCATCCCCCATCCTCAAGGATTTTTGGTGGAACAGATCACATGCACCTGAACTGTTATGCTGTCCATATACAGTGGATAAGGCTTCCATCTGACTTACTTCCTGTATGTGTTTATATACATGTATATATGTTTTCATATGTTTACAGATTTTCTGCAAACTTGATCTGAGGTAGTGGAGAGAGGGATTCTGGGTAGAGGTGAAGTTCGAGAGTTTTTGGCTGCCGTGAGCTGTAGTAACAGCCAAGTCAGTTCAGAGATTGGAACCGAACCCATCTGTCAAGGATAAATGAAGATTGACAACACAGATGGAACGTTATGATGAGTACATAACTTCTTTTTTTGCACTACTTACCATTTACTTGACAGTTACTGACATTGCTTACTGCACTTCAGGCTTCTTTCTCAGAATAACCACGAAACAGCCTGTTTGTTCCTTAATTCTTTCTTCCTCTGAAAATCAAAAGAAAAAAATTGCTAAACAGCCTTTTTCACTTCAGCAGGCTGCTTCCTTGCCTCAGTCATAGAGACAGGTGACCCTGCAGTGGACATTTCAGGTTACTCAGACCACTCAACTTTTTTTCCTTATTTACTGTGGTGTGGTCCCTTCAGTCCCCATGGACCAGGGGGGTTAAACATGTCATCTGTAGCTGGAGTATCCTCTGCAGGCATGGGAGAACCACTATTGTTAGTCTAGGATGAAGGAGTGGGGAATGCTTCTCTGCCTGATTAGACTAAGATGACTGATCCTCAGTGTGATGTCCCTGATATGTCAAAAAAAAAAAAGGCAGAAAATTAAACATTTATCTTCCCTTGTCTTTGTTACCCTAAATTAAGAAGATCTGTTAAACTTGGCTCAGGGCTTAGTTCAGTTTCTTATCCTTTCAGTTTCAGGTTCTAAGAGTAAAAGAAAAATAAATTCTTCAGTTTCCGAGTAGTCCCAATGTGATGAGCAGAGAATACAATTGAGGGAACAAATTTAATTATTTCTCCTCAGACAACAGATTCTGAGTCCAAGGAGATTATTTCTTCTGCATTTATCTTGTAAGAATTTTCCTTTTTTCTAAACCATTTTTTGAATGAGTCAGTATTTTCAGTTGGAACAAAATGACATTCCAGTTTCTTTGAAAAATGTGATTTATTACAACTGGATTTTCTCAGCCTACTATACTTCCAGCTTTGGGGGATGTTTTTGTTACAGCCTGCAACATGTCTGACAGCCAGCCTGCAGCCCCTAAGAAGGCAGATTGACTGTATAAGGTTCCTCAATTTTCCAAATACATATTTTCTAATCAAAGGTCTGACCCTGCAGTGATTTCTTGTCATATCTTTTCTGCAGCTAAACATTTAGTAAATGCTATTCCCTGTCCCACTCACGAGGATGGGAAAGCTTTTCACAGACTCGAAAAAAGACTATATTCTCCTGTCTCTTATTCTTTTTTATAATTCTTAATTGTCAGGTTCATATGTTATTATTCTTGCTTCATTTGAAAACCTAAGGAACATTACTGCCAGTTTTCCTCCTTCTAAGGATAAATATCTCAGTGCTGTTATAGCTTACTGAAGTGCTCTTATGACTCAAACCGATGTCTCTTCTAAAGCAGTAGCTACTGAATCTGTTATGAGAAAATTTGTATGGTTAAGATGTTCTTCATGTTTCACTGTTGCAGTCATCACATTTGGGTTATCCTGCCAGGGATAACCCTCAGTCGGCCCGAATACCAGAGGCTTAGTATTTCTGCGGTGGTTGCTGTCGCTCCAGGACTGATGTCAGGTCGTCAGTGGTGTAAAATCAGGCAGCAGAAGCCATTGCATCAGTCTTTCTTGCTGAGGAGCCCGAAGCAGAAGCAGTTTGCACGAGTGCCAGTCGGACGCTACCTAAGTTTTCGTTTCCGAATTGAAGTTGAAGTCTTCTAAAACTAAGTACCCCGTTGTGGATCCTTTTTTCTTGCTCTAACCGATGTCAGAAAAAGTTAACAATTGTCTCACCTGTGGAAAGCAAATACCACACTAAGACTTCCATTCTTACTGCATCACTTGTTTAGGCCCAGACCACGATGTCCCTCGCTGTCGCTTTTGTGCTTTGTTCAATGCCAGAACTATATGTCATCGGGCCCTTATTGTAGCTAGATATTTTCGTTCTCAGTCCTCGAATTCCTATATGGCTTCGGTAAGCCATCCGACTACCGATCTTCTGAAAAAACGTAAGGATAAAGACAGAGACAGACCGCACAGGTCCAAAACTGACAACAACGCTTCCGTTAAGCTAGTCCGACAGTTCTCCGGTCCTCAGTGAGGCGCTTTCGCAGCCCCTGATGCCCGTTTCTGTGGATTCGCAGGCCGCTACCGAGACCCTTTCGGAGTCCAGTATGCCGCGAGACTCTTCTTCGACTAAGGATCCTGCTGATGTCTCTACCTTGGATGGGTCCGGAGCCGCTGAGCAGGCACTGACTTCTGAGAAAGTACTTCGCACTACCGATACTCGACACAGACTGACTTATTTCGCGTCTTCAGTTCTTTGTAAAACTACAAAGATTCTAAAGCACAGGGTACGAACTACGCCCCAAAAAAACGACGACCCAAGCTCAGGCACTTGCTTCCTGGCCTAAATCTCAAATGCTTAAAATGGCGGAAGACCTTATTATGCTTATCAGGGGAAGCCAGGCTTCCCTTTCCAAAAGAAAAATATACTTGTCACCAGTAGTTTTATCTGAACAGGAGTCCGATGACTCTGATGCTTCTGAATATGAAGAAATGCAACCCCTCTCTGCTTATGAGGATTCTGATGCAGAAGAATCCATTTCTGCTGCACCTCCACCCAAGGATTTTTCATTTGGGAAAACCCTTCATACTTTAAAGGAGCATTTCCAATGGGAATGTCAAGACTATCCTCAGTCAAAAAAGAGACTCAGGGAATTCTTAGATTTACCACAGCACAGACCTTTGGCCATTCCTCCTGTCCTGGATGTTGTGGGTGATGTTTTTATGG
Source organism: Protopterus annectens (assembly GCF_019279795.1). NCBI lineage: Eukaryota > Metazoa > Chordata > Ceratodontiformes > Protopteridae > Protopterus > Protopterus annectens. The sequence goes on along the minus strand of NC_056743.1, from coordinate 1,087,435,691 downwards.
AATCCAGTTTGAGTCCTGACACCCTTCCTCCTACTCCCACGAAACCTGACCGGTACTACAGAGTCCCTGACTCTCACAAATTCCTTTTCAAAAATCCTTCTGCTGACCCATAGAGGTCATCTCTCAAGGACCTAAAGGAATTAAAGCAACCTCAGTTAAGAATCCCACCCCCACAGACAGGGATTCCCGAGCTTTAGACAGATGGGGTAAAAAAGTATACACCTCTGCTACTCTTGCTATTAGAGCATTAAATTGTCAGTTCCACATGCTGAAATATCAGCAGCATACAATGGAACTTCTCAAACAAAAAATATCTTCCTTTCCTGCTTTTGCAGAAAATTACAAGAGCTAATGCATTCTGCAAGTCAAGTTACTAAGCACACCTTGCAATGTGGCTTTGACGCCCTAGAAGCATCATGCAGGGCAGCAGTGACTGGTTCTGTCCTTGGAAGGTATACTTGGCTTAAAGAACAGACCTTGCCAGACCATGTCAAATCCAAATTATTGGAAGCGCCATTGAACAAAGACAATTTATTTGGCACCAAGGCAGAAGAAGTCTTAAAAAAGATGGAAGAAAAAGCTAAATCTGTGCAGATAGTTAAAGACTTCTTACAGGTCCAGCCTCCAAGGTTCAGTAGGCATTGCCCCTCCAAGCACTGGTCCTTTCCTGCCCCCTCCAGGCCAGCTCAGCCCAGACCCAGGGAAAGCATATCCCCCAGACAGCAGCCCCAGGGAATGCAGAGATCTAAGCAGTGGAGTTCCCCCTCTTCAAAAACAGGGAGTGCAAAGCCACCCCCTTATGGTAAGAACTCACAATGACTTTCACACCTCCACCCCTTACCTCTGCCCACCTGCTTGTTGCCCCTAGGAGGAAAACTCTCCTTCCATGCAAGCAACTGGGCCTCTATTACCAACGACTGATGGGTCCTCAACATAGTGTCCCAGGGATACAAATTTTATTTCCACACTGCTAACCCCAAAAGGGTTCCCAGATCTTCCTCCAAACCAGTGGGCAGAGGCCAAAATGCAAGTACTTTCCCTGCTTTCCATGACGGCAATATGTTCCTGCAGAACAGATGGGCCAAGGTTTCTATTCCAGACTCTTCATGGTACCCCGAAAAGGGGGCGCCTGGCGCCCAATCCCAGATCTATCCATTCTAAACACCTTTCTGGTGATACCAAAATTCAAAATGCTAACCCTCCAGCAGCTTCTTCCTATGCTTTCCAAGGATGCTTGGTTATCCACCCTAGACCTAAAAGAGGCCTACCTACACATCCCAATCAGGGAATCTTGCAGGAAATATCTGCGTTTCAGGGCAGGATCTATACACTTTCAGTTCTCTGCGCTTCCCTTTGGCTTATCCACTGCTCCCAGAGTTTTCACAAAATGCCTGGCTCCAGCCATTGCTTTTTGCAGACAAAGAAATATTCAAATTTACCCCTACTTAGATGATTGCCTGTTTCAGGCAAACAGTGAGGAAAAGCTGTTACAGCACCTGACCATTGTAAAGGACCTACTGACCTCCCTGGGGTATACTATCAACGAAAAGAAATCAAAACTAGTTCCCACACAAAAAATTGTATTCCTGGGGGCAAGCCTGGACACAGCATCCTAGATGGCATTCCTTACTCCAGAAAAACAAGCCTACCTGACAGGCTACTTCTCTCAACTAGCCACTGGAACCCAGTTGTCCGCAAGGAAAATCCTGCAAACTCTAAGGTTCATGGCCTCCTGCATTCTACTCATTCCATATGCCAGACTGCATATGAGGAAACTACAATGGTACCTAAAAAGCCTTAGGTGTCAACACTCTTAAGACCTGGAAACTGTCATACCAATGATTCCTTGTCTAAGGGAAGATTTTCTTTGGTGGGCAGCAGCATGCAACCACAACAAGAGACTTCCCTTCTCACAACCCCATGTCGCCCAGACCCTCACCACAGACATAACAGACTATAACGGGGGTGCACACCTGAATGACAGGTGCATTCAGGGCCATTGGAGCCCAAATCAAAAACATCTGCAGATCAACCAAAAAGAGATGCTAGCTGTTCAGCACGCTCTGACAGCTTTCAGACCCCGACTCTCCCTGTGGCCTCTACTGGTCAAAACAGACACCACAGTGATATGATATAGCAAGAAGCAGGGACAGACTCACTCTTACCCTCTCTGCAGGCTCGCCATGACCCTTTGGCACACGGTCTCAGCCATGCAACTACACCTACTAGCACAATTCCTGCCAGATTCCCTAAACTCTCTGGCAGACAACTTAAGCAGAAACCTCCTAGACCCACACAAGTGTGGCAATAAGACCACAGAACCTTCACCCTTGTAACCCAGAAATGGGGCACCCCGAAGGTGGACTTATTTGCCTCCCACTCCAATCATCAGCTCAGCAAATTCTGCACCAGGGAACTTCACAGCAAGGCCTGGAAAGTGGATGCTTTATCCTTCCAGTGGGTAAACCTCTCAGTCTATGCATTTCCCCCTCTACCACTCATTTCAAGGGTACTGCTCAAAATAAGGGCGGAAAAACCGAGGGCAGTCGTGATTGCCCCAGGCTGGCCACACCAGCACTTGTACCCATTGCTGCGCAGCCTGCCACCATGGCACCTACCTCAGATTCCAACACTCCTGACCCAGAGGAAAGGGGAATTCATGCATCCCCAATTGCAGACCCTCAACCTGGCTCATTCTCTGACCTCTCCTCAAGCTTCCAGTCTAAGCATACAAGTCCTAGATGTGATATGTGAGGCCAGATGCCCCAGCACCAGAAAATCCTATGCTGACAAGTGGAAAAGGTTTTGCACCTGGAGCCAGGCCAAGAAAGCCGGAACAGGACATCCCTCCCTAGCTCTGATCCTGGATTACCTAGCAGACCTATTGCACAGGGGTCTATCCTTCTATTCTATTAAATTTCATGCCTCTGCCATCCCTGCTCATTACAGCACAGAGCCACCTCTCTTCTCATACCCTCATCAAACAGTTCCTAAGAGGGGCTAACAACTTAAGGCCACACAGAAGAGCTCCTACCCCAGCTTGGGACCTTAGCTTTATCTTGGAAAAGCTCACTCTTACCCCCCCCCCCTTTGAACCTGCAGCTTCAGCAGAGTTAAAATTCCTCTTTTGGAAGACAGCCTTGCTTCTGGCCATCACTTCAGCTAGAAGAGTATCAGAGCTACAAGCACTCATGGCTGTAGAGCCCTTCATCATTTTCCATGCTGACAGGGTCTCCCTCAGGACTAACCCATTCTTCATGCCTAAAGTGCTGTCCAGTGTGGCTCTCACCCAATCCATTCATTTGCCCACCTTTTTACCTAACCCAAAAAACAGGAGGGAAAGGATTCTGCACTCTCTAGATGTGCACAGACAGCTCAGATTCTGTCTGGACAGGACAAAATTTTTCAGAAAAACTGATCAATTGCTAGTCAGCTTCACAGCAGGGGCAGAGGGCAAGGCCATATCCAAGCAAACAATCTCCAAATGGATGTCACACTGCATCCATTTCTGCTACAAACAGCATGGCAAACCGCCCCCAAAGGGGGTCAGGACGCATTCCACCAGGGGAACCTCCACCTCTGCAGCTTTTCTCAGAGGAGTCCCCACCAGGGACATCCTGGAGGCTGCAACATGGACTTCTGTTCATACCTTCACCAAGCATTACCACCTGCCTATCTTCTCCAAATCCAGGGCAGGCTTTGCCACCGCAGTCTTGCAGGGCATCTTAGCCCGCCCCCAGTCTTCTTGACCTCCTCCACCCTTTACTTCAGCTTTGGGAATCAACCCAAATGTGATGACTGCAACAGTGAAAAACGAACATAGTACAGTTGTGTATACTTACCATAAATGTAGATGTTCGAGTGTATTCACTGTTGCAGTCCTGGTTTCCCCCCTCCATGCCCCTTGTCTTTCTCTCTCTCTCTCTCTCTCTCTTCCTCTCTCCTTACAGGAAATGTTTGGTATTTACTTTCTACTTGTGTTCTTCCACCATAGCCTAGCTCCTTGTTTAGGGGCTCCTGACAGTTAGGGCAAGAAAAACTGATGTAATAGCGTCGGCTGCCTGATTTTATACCACTGACGACCTGACGTAAGTCCTGGAGCAACAGCAACTGACGCAGAAATACTAAGCCTCTGGTATTTGGGCCGAGTGAGGGCTACCCCTGGCAGGATAACCCAAATGTGATGACTGCAACAGTGAATACACTTGAATATCTACATTTATGGTAAGTGTACACAACTGTACTTTCTCAGAATTTGCTTAGAAATGTAAAAGCTGAAAAATGTAATTTTCCCCTTCATAGTGAGGTTCTGTTTGGACCATCTGCTGCTGAGGTTTTGAAGAAATGTGATGAGAGAGAAAAAAAACGATTCAGGGGATGACCTGTTATAGTAACTACTCCAGTCAGCTCTGCTTTATGTTAATTTCTTGCTTGAATACTTTTTAAATTTGGGATGAGTTTTGACCTCCCTTAAAGTGGCAGGGTTTGCTAGATATCATTTTGTGACTGGCAGTATTTTATTAGTCTTTGTATATAGTGATTTCCCTTTTCCAATCAGAAGATAGTGAGCATGGACTCAGAAATTAAATTCCATGCTGTTGGGTGTGAGCTAGTGCCTGGCTGAAACGAGAAGATACCCACTTTAGTCGATTTTAAGAAATCTTTAAAAAAAATTTCTGTTAAAATTTCTGTATGAGATATCCTGCTGTGCATTACAGTATTTACCCATTCAACCCCTGTTTTTATACTACATGTGTAACTCTTGATATTGTTGGTTTATAGGTACGTACTAGGCTGTTGATCTGTGAGGATTTTTAGAAGCCTAGCTATGCATTCCCATTACATTTTTAGTCCTTGTAATTTAAAGACAAATTAAAAATTCTTTATAATTATTTTTTATTCTAACCTATTTTGGAAATGTTTTGTTTATAGATTTTATGTTTTTGTAAGCTGTAATATTATTGTGATCGTGTTTAGTTATAAACACGTTAATACAATTGAACTTTGAATTGAACTTGAATTTTTACTTTAACTTCTTAGTAGAAACGGACTGAGGTGCTGGGTGGTAAAGATCATTCATTTTTATTTTTTTAGTGTCACTGGAGAAGGTAGTTAAAAGTTTGTTTTTTGTCTTTGCCATATGGTAAGTATACATTTATTAATGTTCCTATTTATGTCAATCTTTTAAGTCATCTATGTTAACTAGCATTGTTGTTACGTTCGTCTAAATGATAGCTAAGGTTGCTTTGAACAGTTTGTTTCTTTTGGTTAAGAACTCTGAATTTAAGTTTGTTACTGCAGAGATCTGTGCCGCTGGACATGACCTTACCTTCCACTCCAGACGTAAAAGTAAAAGAGGAGGAGCCATTTGATGAGGATTCATCTCTTTCAAGCAGTCCTATGTCTATGCCTTCTTCACCTAAGCCTGAAGAAAGAGTAAGTTATTTTGCTGGACAAGAAAACCTGTAGTGACATGGATAGGTTTACACATAGACACACATTCTGTATTTCCAGGAGTATTATGTTTTAATGAAGTATATTCTGAGAATAATTTCTCCTGCCAAGTAATATTACCTAAATTTGACAATGTGCCGTCTTTTTTCTGTTGAGCACTTCAGATACTTACTTTTCATTTTGTACTTCTTTCAATTGCCATTACAAGTTAATAAATGGATTGCAAGAAATTGGACCTTGATTAATATTCAGATGCAAAGATTAGGTGCTGTATATCATGATATGCGAGTGTGCTTTTGTGTTGGTAATTTGTGATCCTGTTGTCTTTGAAGACGGTTGTTGACTTTTACGTTTTTTTTTTTTTTTTTTGGAAAGAAGTTGAGGGGATACAATTTTATGAATTTACTTTTGTTAACTGAGAAATTCTGACTACACATGACTTAGTAGTGGTCTGTAGAGGAAATCTTTGTACTAAGTCACGTCCTAATAGGATGAAAATGCTTATCCTATTTTCCCGTTGTTGACTAAACATTTTTGCATACCTCTCTTGCAGTGCTTTTTATTTTTATAGCTTTTATAGTGTTTTTAAGATTTGTCCATTCGTGTGTGACTGTATTCTTTTTTTTTTAATTTACTGATTATGTTAGTAATGTACAGGCTGTAGATACTAGAAAAGAGGCACTATACATGCATTCATTCATTCATTTATTCATATGCTGCCTGCGTTATCCATTCCTGGGTCACGTGGGAGCCATTGCTTATCTTGGCACTTAGTGGGTGCAAGGCTGAAAAGCTAATTCCAGTTAAAGTGCATGTCTGTTGTAAAACACTATATGCCTTTTGTATATTATTTGTCTGGTTTCAATATGCATCATCAGAGACTATTAAGTTCATATAGTTTCAGTGAAAACACAGCTTGGACAAAGATAAAAATAATTGTATTTGTAGTAGAAAAGTAGTTGTTAGTGTACAAGTTTAAATCAGTCTCACTTAAAACAAGCAGAATTATACTGTAGTTCTGTCGTCCTATGCAGTAGAAAGTTGTTTTTTTGTTTACCATTTTTGCAACTTGTGACAACCATTAGACATTGGAGAAGAACCTTTGCTTTTCTTGGTTTAAAGTCTAGATGTTACTTACGATGTAGGGAGATGATGTTAAAGTCGTCCCAACCCCAATTCTTTTCTTCACACTTGTTTGAGTGTTATTACAGTTCAGCAGCTTAATTTAAGTCTTTCTTTCATGCCTACTACCGTCATCAAGTAAGTATTATAAAAGGTAAAACATGGTAGACAGTAAACCTCAGCTATTCTACAGAAGTGTATGCGGCCACGAAAAAACATTTTTTTTGCATTTTGTCAGGATCTTCTCATGTTGGATAAGGAACAGAAGTTCTTGACGTACTTTACTCAGTGGATGGGGTGGCTGTTATAGTACATTTCAGTGTCAGGTCGGGTATTATGAGCAGCTGGAAATTGCTGTTCGCAGAAATGAGAGTACCGCTCTGTGAAGAAAAGGAGAGACTTGTGTGTGTAAATGCAGCGGTGTAGGTGGATTGAGATAATCTTGTTTTTTTGTTTTTTTTTTGTTTGTTTTTTTTTATGGGCATGAGAGACATGTTAAACTCATTGGCAGTATTTGCTGAAAAAATGGGTTCAAAGTTGTTTTAAGATTGCTGGTATAGACAGTTTGATCTTACATTGGGGATTTTCCTCTGTGATTGTGTCAATGGGGGCATCCTTCTTTTCTGTCTTTGTTCCTCATTGAATGCAACTATGTTTCCCTGAAGCATGCACCCACTGCTTCATTTTGTGATGCTGTACTTTGCACTAGTAGCATGCTGATAACCCATGAGTCTTTCAGGTCTTTTCTGCTGCTGTCACCTTTCAACTCTCACTAGTGAAGTATGTAGTGGAAAACATTTCACCCTCAATGCTCTTACTACCTGAGAGAAATGCATGCCTGACAGCCAGCTTAGGATGTTTGTTAGTATCACCTACCCTGCCCAGATGAATGGTCAGAAGCCTTTACAGTCAACCTTCTCTGATACAAGGAGCTGCCTCCTAGAGTACATTGACTGGAGCTCAGTGGCTGCATTTGGACCTGATGACTTCAACTATGGCCTTCCTGTAAGTCCTTCAGGGTTCAGCAAACCAGAGTGAGAAGGGTCCACCTGATCCTTAGCAGGGTCATTGGCTCAGGCAGTCATCATCATTCTGTTTGAGGTCTAGTTAGATCTTTCCTTTCCAGGATCCACATGGTACATGGGTGGGTGTCATTAGACAAGATGGATGGTTTGTTAAATCTTAAGTTTGCATATACTGGAGAACATGGGCTGGTGACAGCACTAGGCCTGAAATAGGCTTCTTTCGTCTTCCACATACCCGTGACTGATTTGTTCCAGTGCTTTTGTGCTTTGTCCTGTGTATATCCAGCAAATGGGCATTGTCTGTTCGAATACAACCTTTTCAGGTAGACCTGAGCAAGCTTTATTGGGATTTAAGGTTAGGTAGTTTCTTCCTTCTGCTTTGCATATTTGCATCCTGAGAAGAGAGGAACTAGGGGCATTTTTTTTGACTCTGTGAGATAAGGATAATTAAATATGTTTTTCCTACAGCTAACCAGGGGAAGTCCCTTTATCTGCAGAAACTTTCAGGCTGGTGATATTCACCATGGACTGGTTTATGACTCCCATTTATTCTTCCCAGAAATTCCAAAAAAAGTTTGTGGGGGGAAAAGGGAAGATGAGGATGGGCTTTGGATCACGCTTCTGTGGGGTCCATCATCGAGGTTGCCATTTTGCAGCCTAGAAGCATCCACCAGTACTACTTTGGCTTCCAGGAAGGTAGTTACCTTCTACAAGTCCCTAGTTGAGTTGGGCTGAGACCCTGCCAGGCTTTGTAGAACAATTTCCTTTGTGATTACCTCAGTCTAGTATAGGTTGCAAAGACTTAAGTGTCTTGTTGCACTGCCATTTGGCAAATAATTTTTGCAGCATTGTTTAGGGTGGGAAAGAGGAATTCTCCTTTGCAATGTTGTGGCTTAGATCTATCTGTATGTTCATCTCTCCATAATGCTCAGCTCTCCAGATATCTACAAAATGTCCATATTTTTGCATCTTATTTTTTGGTCTATTTCTGATTTGTGGTTTTCCAGCAAATCACTGAGGATTAAAGTCACTAAATTATGACATACTTTTGAGCTTCAGACTTCATATCCTTCAGAAAAAAATGCATGCTAACATGAATCCTGTTATTCTAGCAAATTTCTAAGTTTATAAAAGCAGTGTTTAAAATGTGTCCCTATTTTTCGGCCTTTGTCCTCCCATTATTTTGGGCTTGGTCCAGATTTCTTGCACTAAGAAGTTGAGAGGTAGTGGATCTGATGCTGGAAAAGCTTCTCAGTGTGCTCCTGGTTGAACACAACTGTCAGATTTTCCATTAAAACAACACTGCTCAGAAACCAAGGCATTTCTCCAGAGCTGTTGTGGCAGATATAGGCTGCTGAGATTGTCCCTTCCTTGCAAAAAGGCCAGAGGTAATATTCCTACTTTTTCTATCTTCCATGGAGGATAGAACACTTAAGTATTATCCTGTACAACAGCATCCTCAGTGATTGAATTTTGCTGTGTATGGCTTTGGATGATGACTTTCCAGGATCCACATGGTGCATGGGTGGGTGTCATTAGACAAGATGGATGGTTTGTTAAATCCTAAGTGTGCATATACTAATAGAAAACAAAGCAAACCATAATAACAGTTTGTGGTTCCATTATTATTTTTGTGTGTGTGTGTGTTTTCTTTAACAGTTTTTATTCACTCTAACATTATACAATTTGCTAATTTCCTGCATTCCTTTAGACCTCACTCCACCCCTGAACATTATTCTGCTTGTATTTATGTAGATTCCATTTCTTTCCTTTTCTAAAGATCCCACCTCCAGTTATTTTATCTCCTTTACAGTACTTTTTTGTTAGGTTTGGAACATATTTTGATTTCCATTTTCTAGTAATTTATTTTTTTGGCAGCCAACAGCATTTAACTTAGTTAAGACGTAACCTTGCCAAGATAATTCAGATCTATATCCTAGCTCAAAATGATCTTTTCCTTTGTCACAGCCATTCATTCCCCCAACATTTCCATGAAAGTATTCTGTAAAAAATGTGTACATTCTTCCAACTTGTTCCATTCTCCAAAATAAACAGTTCCCATTTACCTCTGTCTTCCTCATCACACCTCTAGCACTTGCTTTCTACCTGAGGGAGAATCCTGTAAAGTCTGCCAGGGTATAAAAATACTTCTGCAAACATTTCTATGCAAAAATCCCAAATGTTTTGGACTTTGTTGCATACTTGGGAATTTTACTGATTTGTTCCCATTATTCCTTTATAAATTGCTTTTCCAGTCTCTCTTCCCAACCTTTTTTAACCTCCTTTGATTGAGTCTTATAGCTGTCATGCAGTATTTTATTCTGCATACTAACTATCCTTTTTAACAGCAAGTTCTGTCATGGACTCTGCTAAAAACTCTCAAAGAAATCTGGTCTTTCACCTGGCACTCCCTTATCCCTTTCTCTTTGCCTATACTCCTCAATCCCTGATAAGGGAATGCTGACTCTGGCATCCATTTCAAAGTTCTGCTTAGCCTCATTCCACATATTACTTTTCTGTCACAAGTTATTTATTCCCAGTATTTCTGTACCTTTGCCAGTTTCCAGTCATTAAATTCCAGCCCTCTGTTGACTATTTTATATATCTCTGTGTGCATGCATCCCTGTTGGTAAAATCTTTTCTCCATTCTCACACTGGCATATTTCTTAGAATGCTTTCCGCTACGTTGTGACTGTAATATTCTTTGTGGTTGTTTTCATTAAGGACTTGCATCCAGAATCCTAGTCTGTATTTCTCTGTCTAACTTACCCATTTCATCATCATTCCACTTTGATTTATAACCTTCTGTTTGAGTTGTGCATACAGGCCTTAACTGCACAGCTGTAAGGCACTTATTCAAATAAGGTAACCCTAAACCACCTTGTTCAGTGGGGAGAATCATCTTATCCCACTTAACTCTTGCCCCCTTCCTATCTCAAATCCCAACTCTGTTATTTGCCATCCAGTTCCTCATCTGGTTGATAATAAGTCTGATCTGTATCTAAGAATAAAGGGACTAAAACATTTTCATTACTTGTATATTCTCCTTATCAGTAATCAGTAGTTTGCAGTTTCTCCATTTTTGTATTGTCTTTCATTTAGTTTCTTCCTAAATTTCCTTAGGTACCATAACAGAATATGTTTTAATCCATGCACCTAAGTACTTCAGTATGGGTACTACTGATGAACCATTTCACATATGGGTGCATAGTTCACCGATATTTTTTTGTTTTAGTTTCATTTATTTTATGCATTAAAAGATATGAAGCTGTCTCAAAATGTTCAACAACACCAAAAACTCTTTTTTTCCTGCATTTCTCAAGTAAAAGGAGTATACAATCTGCAAATTAACACTGACTTTTCTTGATTACCTCACTATGATATAACCCTGAATTTGAGACTTACTTATTTTCTGTGACATTTGCTTTAAATATAAAACAGTTAAAGGGGAAAGAGGACATCCATGCCTGGATCCTCTACTTGTAACACAGCTTGTCAGTAAGGATCCCTTCCAAAATAATTCTTGCATCTGACCCTTCATGCATCCCCCTCAAAAACCCTGTTATTATATCATGGAGCAGAAATGCTTCCATTGTCCTACTCATAAAATCCCAGATGACTCTCTCGAATGCTTTCTCTTCATCAAGGCCCAAAAGCATTGGGGACTTTTCTTATACTCTGCTTCCCTTTGGATCTTCTTTGCTATGTTAAAGTTGTCAAATGTTTTCCTCCCCACCACAAAACCACATCGGTCTATGTCTATCAATTCTGGCAACACCTTTGCTGTTCTCCTAGCTAGTAAAATCCAAGGCACGGAAACTTATTAAAACACAAAAGACCAAACGGCTGTAGAGTCTGCACACGGAATTTAATATACAAACAACAATTTAATATACAAACAAAGTAACGAAGAGTTAACAAGGATAAAAGGACTTCACGTCTTCAGAAGTGAAAAATACAACCAATTAAGCTAGGCAGCCAGTACAGAAAGAGCAACATTCCCAATGTAGTTTCATCACAACTTTCAATGTTCAAAGTAACTTTATAGTCAAAATAGTATGTAAAAATTGGGATCTGTTTAGATCTAATCATGTGTTTGAACAGTTGGGGTGTAAATCTTCAATAGTATTCAAAAGAGGGAGCAATTTGAAAAACCTTTTGGAGAGGCGTCATATAATGGCGCCTAGAATTACAGGAATGTTCAAGTGTGAAAATTGCAATTATTGCAAACATATTGATGTGACCAATTCATTTGCAATCAGTGGGCAATACTTTAAATTAAAATCAAAGTATAATTGTAATACTAAGTTTATTGTTTATCTGGCAAGATGTGCAGTTTGTCCCGCATTTTATGTGGGTAAAACGGAACGGAGGTTCCGTGAAATAGTATATGAACATCTTTATGCCATTGGTCACAATAAAATTGATAATGCTTTAGCGAAGCATGCCCACTTGAATGTACACCATCAATTCAAATTTCTGGTTATCGATCACTTTTCACATGACATTAGGGGAGGTCCGGCTTCCTTTAAATTGGAAGAATTGGAATTATTATGGCAGTTGAAACTAAATGCATTTACCTTTCCTGGTTTAAATGAATCATGTTCTATTATGAGCATTTTAAAGCTTAAAAGTTTACAAAGATAGATTTTCCTGGTAATTTATTTTATCAAATAATTGTGCAATATGGTACTATTTGAAGTACAATTTAGCAAGTTATTTTAAGGAACATTTTGATTGTTACAAAATTTTATTATATATGTTATATACATCCATGCAACTTTTATATATATTTATGTGTATTTAGATTTATGAGGTTTTATATGCATACAACACTAGAGGCCTGAGTTAAAGTTGTTGTTGGCTTAATGATTAATTAACATTACAGTTTCCCGCACTTTTTAACTGTGATCCTATATAAGAATGCTTAATTGGTTGTATTTTTCACTTCTGAAGACGTTTGCTAGTGAGCAGACGAAAAGCGCTTAAAGTCCTTTTATCCTTGTTAACTCTTCGTTACTTTGTATATTAAATTCCGTGTGCAGACTCTACAGCCGTTTGGTCTTTTGTGTTCTCCTAGCTAGAATAGACCATAAACATTTTTCTCAGCAAACCCTTCTGGATCTTTATCACTTTCTTCCCTCCTAATTTTCGCATTTTTACAGGAATACTGCCTGATTCTGGAGACTTCCTTGGTGATTGATTATACATCATCATCATCATCATCTAATTTCTTCCGGTTAGCTATTAATTGTTGAGCCTCTTCATCTTTTAACCTTCATTCAGTTACATTTTTCATAAATGTTTCTACTTTTGCCTTTTCTTGGTTCCCACATTTCTCTGCTTTATACAAATGTTCATAAAATTTCTAAGTACCTCTATAGGGCCTCTGATTATTTTTCTTGTCATAGGCTCCAAAAATTTGGATACAACCCTTTCTGGTTTCTTTGGCCTGAGTCATTGTGCTAAATGTTTTACTCTGTGCTGTTGTTATCCGAAAGAGTTGGTTAACAGCAGCCTTTCTAAACTCGTGCATATTATCCAACTACTCCCTTATATTCCCTTTATCAGTCTTCAGTAGGTTCTGTTCTTGCTTTGTGAGATTTACAACATCTTTACTATACATGACATGTTTTTAATTGCATAGATACATATATAATAATACAAAAGAAAACATACTTTTGTTAGTATGTCCTTTATTTTTATGATGCACACATTTTAACAATTTTTATTCATTGCAGCATTACATAAATTGCTCAGTTCCTGCCTTCCCTTAAATTCATTCCTCCTGAATATTATTGTTTGTGTTATTCTTACAAATTCCATTATTTTTTTTGTAATTAACTCCTTCCCTGTACGAAATATCCCACTTCCAGTTCCTTTTATTTCCTTTACAGTATTCATTACTTCAGTTACTGTGGTTTAGAATTTGATTTCTGTTTTTTAGCATATTTTGCAGCTAGTGTCATTCAGTGTAGTAAGACTTTAATATGTCTGGGTAGTTTAGATGCCATATCCTGGTTCAAGAGAGTAATTTCCTTAGAAACATATGTGCCCCCCCAAAAAAAAACATTTCTGACAAAGAATTCTGTAGGGAATTTTTAAAATCTGGCTATATGTTACACTCCTAAACACATGCTCTTGATTATCCCTTTTTGCCATCACACCTCCAGTATTTGCTGTCTACCTGAGGAAAAGTTTTTTGAAGTGTGTTTTGGGTATAAAAATACCTATGCAAACATTTCCATTTCCATGTTAACTTAATTCTTAGAATATCTTGTGCTACTGTGTGAATATAATTGTTTGTATGGTTGTTATTCTCCTTAAGCACCCACATCCAAAATACTGCTTTCTTTTTACTTCTCAGACTCCTCTTTCATTTCATCTTCATCCCTTTCCTCTTTGACATATAACTTGGTGTTATATGTATGAACCTTAATTGTGTAACTTTTAAACCATTCCTTCATATTAGGTCAGTCTAAACATATTGCACTTCAGTCTTGTCCCCTTCCCCTCCCAAATATTTTTTCAACTCTTTAAGTATCTTCCATAACTTCTCCCCTGGTTAATAAAAGATGCCTGACCAGTATATAAAACTAAAGGAACTAGAAACATTTTCACTGCTTGTAACTTACTATCACATTCATAATCAAGAGCATCCAGGTTTTCAGTTTTAGCATTATCTTTTGTTTAGTTTCTTCCTGTGTATCCTTAGTGGCTATTATAGAATCCTTTTTAACTCATGTTTATAAATACTACATCTTATTCTCCCATAAATGTGGATATTGCTGAACCATTTCTTGCTCTGCTATCAATCCCTGGTAAGAAGGTAGTCTCTTAGGTCATTTGTCATCCTGAAGTTGGGATTGTAAACCAAGGCCCCATCTGCTTGAGTTTGTGGTAGCTCAGGTGGCTATAGTAGAAACCACAGCACCTATCAGAAAGAGTAGGGGTTCTTTATTGTATGCAGCTGTACACAAATTTACATATTTACATAAAAATACATTCTTCCATCATTTACAACTTGTTGAACAATATATGTATAGACCACACTCCCTTTTCCACAACCATCATTTGATTTTATGTATTATATTTGGTATCCTCCATTTCCCAGTAAACATAATCTCATTCAACGTTTCATTCCATATTACCCATAGAATACAAAGCATTTTCCTACCCAAATTTTTGACATATTCCTTATGACAGTTGTCATAAAATCCATATTCAATTATGTCCACATTTATCTGTTTACAATCTCTCATTTCTTTCAGAATATTCTTTTCTATTATTTTTCCCATATGTTCTTTATTCTCTTGCATGTTAAACGTGTTCTACAGTTTGTAATTCACCACAAAAATGACATATCCTTTCATTTACATTTTTAAGGCAGATTTCCTTTTACAAGCAGTCTGTTAATTTGCAGCCTCCATAAAAAAATCGTAACATTCAGCATTCTTCATACACCATTTATTTCTTTGTTTTATGGTTTTTATTTTTTCTTTTGTTAGATGTCCCTATGGGTTCACACAATAATTTTGTATCAATATGTTTTTATGCATTATTTTCCTATTTTCTTCTATCTCATCTATTCTTAACGTCCATATTTTTATTTTGTCTTCATACAACTTTATGTCACTTCTCCATTCTCTCTCCCTTTTATTTAATTGTATTACATTCATTTTCCTTTCATATTTTTTTCTTAAACATTCTTATTACCATCTTGCCTTGCTTTCCATTTATCCACTTTAACACCGTGTATAGATTCAGTGAAGCCCCATATACTATAGGGTTCAACAAACCCATCCCCCATCTTCCTTGTACATATATAACATTCCTCTTTTGTCTGGGTTTAACCTAGATCCCAATATAAATCTAGAGATTATTTCAAGAAGTTGTCTCTCCAAATCACTTGGTATCATATACTCACTAGCTTTGTATGAAACTTTTTTCCATCCAAATTTTATTGATTAAATATAAATTTTTTTCTTATAATATAATCTTTATCTGTTCCACATAACCTAAATCCTTTTTATTCTTTCAAAGTTTTCTCCCATAGTTGAATTATTATGGTATATTCACCAAATTTAATTTGTAATGTTGATATGTCTTTTCTTCCGAATTGTATTCCTTCCAACTGTTCGTCATCTCCAAAACCCTTGCATTTTTCTTTATTCATTGTTAATCCAGTTCCTTGCAATTTTTAAATTTTACCGTATCTGGAATAGGTGAGACTGTTACATTTTTAGACGTGAAAATATTTTTAGGTATTAACTATCTCTGCTTCCAGTCTATATTGTAAAGATACATTTAGGAACAATTTCTCAGAATTTTCTAGTTTACACCACCATTTTATGAAGGTCAGTATATTCAAACGTCAACTAATAAGGGCTTCCAAGATTACTAGTAATGATATTAGATTCTTTGAAGAATGTAGTTTTTTTTAATTGTTTTCACAGGGGGGGTGTCCATTATTATTGTTAGATTAACTAATTGATAAAATTTCAGACTTGAGATCTAACAAATATAGTCTTATTTTGTTTACAGGGTTTTAAGCAAAGGCTATTAGTACTAATAGTAATGACATATATTGCAGTTTTCCACTTCCAGTTAGTTTGGCTAAGCATCAAATTCTTAATATTTTGTGTAAAAATTGGAACATTGTATGAGGTTAATAATGAAGTGTTTAATATTTTGGGCAATGGACCAAAATTCTGATATAAAAGGACCAAAACGTTGACAGTTATATTTGAAAGTCAACAGAATTAAATGTTAATTAGTAGAGTGCAATTTCCTGTTTCTGGAAACAAGATATATTTAAATGTAGTCAGTGTGTTGCTTGCAAATACATCCATTGTTGTTCAAGTTATATTTTTGAGCTCTACAATTATACTGTGCACATTTTTGGAATTTATAATTGTTCTACTGATTATGTTGTATATGTGGGTTTTTTTTGTGATTATTGTAAATTCTTCTGCGGTGGTGGTGCTGCGGTAGCGTTGTCGCCTCACAGTAAGACGTCCTGCTCGATTCTCAGCTAGAGCGTCTTCTGTTTGGAGACATGCGTGAATGGGCGTACCTTCGTTGAAGGTTGTGCGTCAGGGCCAGCAACTCGGCACGTAAAAATCTACTGCCAATCATTAGCGGACCGGAGTTCCGCTGTGGCGACCCCTAACCGGGAAAAGCCAAAAGACACAACAACAACAACATTGTAAATTCTTCTATGTAGATAAAACTATCAGAAAATTATGTGATAGAAAAAAGAAGCATTATATGGCCATCAGAAATGGGGATAATAAAAATGCTTTGGCAAAACACAGTATGAAATGCACCGGTTTTAAAAGTTTTACATTTTTTGTATTGCAGAAAGTTTTGCATTTTATATGTGATGTTGACACTTATTTAGTTTTGTGAACTCAAGTGGCAGCTTTTTCTTAATGCTGAGATCAGTCGAGGGTTAAATGCTGCTCTGAATATTAAATGTGCTTTAAAATGGTCGGCATAGGAAATGATGTCAGGACTGGTTTGAATTTTGGTAGTTTTCTATTGGTTGATATGTAGTATTTTATTCACTGTGGATATGTTCTGATGTTCATCATGTTTCACTGTTGCAGTCATTACACTTGTGTTATCCTGCTGGCAGGCTATTCGCAGTCGGCCTGAATTCCAAAGTCTTGGTCCTGCGTCGGTTGCTGTCGCCTCTTCCCTGATGTCAGTGTGCCTGGGGTATAAAAGATGCAGCCGACGCCATTTTCTTCAGTCTTTCTTGCCGTGTGGTGCCCGAAGCAAAAGCAGTTCGCAAGTGCCGGTCAGCTGACTCCTGGGAAAACTTTTTTCTTGCTCCAGACCGATATCAGAAAAAGTTAACAGTTGTATTTCTTGTGGGAAGCAAATACCTCATAAGGATTTTCACTCTTACTGTATTCCTTGCCTAGGCCATGACCACGACATTGCTAGTTGTCGGTTTTGTGCTAGATTTAACCAATGCACTATTAAGCGTCGGTACGATTTTGCTTTTCATTACTTTGGCCAAAGGTTTAACTACATAATGCCGTCGGAACAGCCGACGACCGGAGTTCATAAAAAGCGCAAGGAAAAAGAAAAGGACAGGCATCCGAGGTCCAAAACCGACGATGAAGCCTCTTCTAGGCCAGTTGCCGGTTCTCAGTGAGGCGCTTTCGCATCCAACTGACACCCGCTACCTCAGAGCCAAAGACTGCCTCCGACTCCCACGTGAAGACAGCTAGGCCTCTGGATACTCAAGGTACTGGGCCTTCGGAAACTAATCCCTCAGATGGGTCCGGAGCCGCTGAGCAGGCATCGGCTTCTGAGGGTGTTTTCAGACCTACACAGCTTTATATCAAGCCAACTTTAGCATCAAAGACTAAAACAGTTTTAAAGACAAGAAAACAAGTACAGCATTCTCCAGGACAGACCTCCATGCCTAAGAAACAGATGCTCAAAATGGCCGAAGAATTAATTACTTTGATCAGGGGCTCCCATCCCCCTCCTGATAAGAGGCCTAGGCAAGACACTGAATATGATTCCTCTGATCAGGTTTCCATTTCCTCTGACTCCTCTTCAGAACAGGGATACTCTATTCCTCCCTATGAGGATTATGATGCTGAAGAATCTATTCCTTCAGCTTCTCCTCCTGAGGATTATTCATTTGGGGGAATCTTGCATACCATGAGGGAGCATCTCCACTGGGAGAGCCAAGATTATTCAGATTCTAAGAAAAGGCTCAGAGACTTTCTTTTACTACCTCAGCACAGACCTCTTGCTATTCCTCCTGTTCTAGACATTGTAGATGATGTTTTTTTCAGAGTCCGGCCTGTCTCCCGACTCTTTACCTCCTGCACCTGTTAAGCCAGACAGATACTACAGGGTTCCAGATTCTCATAAATTTCTATATAAAAAGCTTGCTGCTGACCCAGAAACTATTTCACAGGGTCCCAAAGGGGTCAAAGCTGCTATTGCAAAAAACCCTGTCCCCTCAGATAGAGATTCTAGAGCAGTGGACAGATGGGGGGAAAAAAGTTTACACTTCTGCTACCTTGGCTGTAAGGGCTTTAAATTGTCAGTTTCATATGCTTAAATATAAGCAATATTTAATGTCTGTGTTAAAACAGAAAATGTTGACAAATTCTGAATGTGCTGAGAACAAGGAATTGCAGGATTTATTGCATGCAGCTGAACAAGTGGGAAAACATACTTTGCAATGTGGTTATGATTCACTAGATGCCTCTTGCAGGGCCGCTGTAACAGGCTCAGTCATTAGAAGGCATGCTTGGTTAAAAGAACAGACTCTGCCTGATCATGTTAAAGCAAAATTATTGGATGCTCCATTACAGCATGATACTTTGTTTGGTGTTAAGGCAGAAGAGGTGTTGAAGAAAATGGAGGATAAAGCTAAATCTATGCAGACAGTGAAGGATTTCTTACAGATGCAGCCACCCAGATTTAGCAGGAACTAGCCTTCTAAAAAATAGTCCTTTCCCGTGTCAGACAGGCCACAAAGAGGCAGATACAGATGCCCTAGAGGGGCACAAACAGTGGGGTGCTTCTACCTCCAAAAGCGGAGAAAACAAATCACAGCCATATAGGAAACAGTCCCAATGACTTCCCTCTGCCAATGCCAAGCATTTATCTTTTGGCAGCACCCTTAGGGGGAAAGCTAGCACTTTTTTCAGAAAATTGGCACATGATTACCCAGGACAAATTGGGTCTTAAATATAGTCTTTCAGGGCTACAGGTTCCACTTTCATACCCTTCCAAAGGCAAAAGGTATGCCAGACCTGCCACACAATCAATGGGCAGAGGCACAAAACCAAGCTTCATCCCTCATGGACATGAGGGCTATTCAGCCAGTGCCACAACAAGAGCAGGGACAAGGATTTTACTCGAGACTTTTCTTAGTACCAAGAAAGGACAAAGCATGGAGACCGATTCTGGACCTGTTTATTCTAAATACTTTTTTGGACGTTCCGAAATTCAAAATGTTGACTCTGCAGCAGCTTCTGCCCATGCTAGGCAAAAAGGCTTGGCTTGTAACTTTGGACCTCAAAGAGGCATACCTGCATGTCCCAATCAGACAATCTTGAAGAAGATACCTCAGATTCATAGCTGGCTCAAAGCACTACCAATTCTCTGCACTGCCCTTTGGCTTATCTACTGTGCCCAGGGTCTTCACAAAATGCCTGGCACCAGTAATTGCATTTTGCAGACAAAGAGGAATTCAGATATATCCCTACTTGGACGACTGCCTTATTCAAGCAGAGGCCAAAGACATTCTACTAAAGCATCTGGCGTTTGTAAAAAAAATACTAATTTACCTAGGGTACACAATAAACGAAAAGAAATCAAAACGAGTACCCTCTCAAGAGATAATATTCCTGGTTGCAAGCTTAAATACAATTGCCCAGGTGGCTTATCTCACGCCAGACAAACAAAGGCATCTGACTTCTTACTTCGAAAACATGGCAACAAAGACCCAGTTATCTGCAAGAAAAATTCTGCAGGCTCTGGGCTACATGGCCTCCTGCATTCTGCTAATTCCGTATGCAAGACTGCATATGAAGAAACTACAATGGTTCCTAAAATGTGTTTGGACTCAACATTGCCACAGCCTGGAATCATTAATTTCCCTCATTCCTTGCCTGCAACAGGAGTTTCGATGGTGGGCACAGGCCTGTCACCACAACAAGGGACAGCCATTCACTTTACCCACAGCCAGGCAAACACTAACAACAGATGCATCAGATTATGCCTGGGGGGCCCACGTGGCAGGAAAATGTATTCAGGGCACATGGCCCCAAAAGCCAAAAGCATCTACACATCAATCAAAAAGAGATGCTAGCTGTACAAAATGCCCTGACAGCCTTCAAGGGCCTACTTCATCCAGGACAACTCCTGATAAAGACGGACAACACCACAGTCATGTGGTACATAAACAAGCAGGGGGGCACACATTTCTACCCCCTCTGCAGACAAGTAATGATTTTGTGGAACACAGCATTGACTTACCAAGTACACCTGCAAGCACAATTCCTGCCAGGAAAAACAAATGCTCTGGCAGGCGAACTAAGCAGAAACCTCATGGACCCTCACAAGTGGAAACTAGATCCACAAATCTTCAGCGTGATAACAAGGAAATGGGGACACCCAGACATAGATCTTTTTGCCTCCCCTCACAACTGCCAACTTCAAAGATTCTGCACAAGGACTTATCACAAACAAGCATGGGAAGTGGATGCCCTGTCATTCAGTTGGAACAACCTTACAGTATATGCCTTTTTTCCACTGCCTCTCCTCCCCAAGGTACTCCTAAAGGTCAGACAAGAGAAGCCACAAATGATACTGATTGCCCCGGATTGGCCACGCCAACACTGGTACCCAATCCTAAGGAGTTTGTCCCAAGGCCCAGCCTGGACATTGCCTCAAATTCCTCATTTACTGACGCAACAAAACAATCAGATCCTGCACAGCCAACTCAGAACTCTAAATCTAGCTGCATGGCGGATACTGTAACCATTCAGAATACACCTCTCTCTAAAGCGGTTATGGATGTCATTTTGGAGGCCAGGAGACCCAGCACCAGAAAATCTTATGCAGAAAAATGGAAGAGATTCTGTGCTTGGAACCAGGCACAAGGAAGTGACATGCTTGTTCCAAATATTCCTCAGATTTTACAATATCTAACTGAGATGCTGGACAAAGGCCTATCCTTCTCATCAATTAAGATCCATGCCTCTGCCATTTCAGCTCATTACAATACAGACCCACCTATTTTTTCATATCCATTGCTTAGGCAGTTCCTCAGGAGGGCCAAAAACATAAGACCTCCAAGGAGAGCACCAATACCTGCATGGGACCTCAATTTTGTCTTGGAAAAACTCACAATGCCTCCTTTTGAGCCAGCCAATACAGCTGACATAAAATTCTTATCATGGAAAACAGCTCTGCTCCTAGCAATGACTTCAGCAAGAAGAGTCTCAGAGTTACAGGCATTAATGGCTGTGGAACCTTTTAATGTTAAGTTGTCAATTTCGCCTTCATTCTTGCTGGATGGGTTCAGAGCCGATCCTCGGCTCCGACTTGGCCTATACCAAAGCTCGAGAGCTATTTATCAGCTCGAGGCCCTCCCTATATCCCACAATGCTAGGCGTCCAATACCCAGATCTCGTTTGCCGCTTCAGCTGCGAGGTTGCATTTTTACCGGCTCCAGGTCGTATAAAACCTTTTTACTAAGTTTATTTAGATCTAAATAGCTAATTTCTTGTTGGACGCGTTTGGTTCTCGCCCCTCCACCTCCTGGGTGTCTCCGCCTTTCGACCCACTCATGGAGGTGGTGGCTCGGAAGGTGTGGACGGCCCCGGACACAGTGTAACCAACCCCCCGTAGGCCCACAAAGTTTATTACAGCCCCGTCCGACAAACAGTTTCTTACGAAGGGTGTCCCGGTTGATGCCATGGTGGTTGCAGCAGCCACTAAAAGAAGGAGTTGGCTGATCCTTCTGTCCCTGTCCATCCACCTAATAAAGAATCTAGGACAATGGACAGGTACGGGAAGCGGATGTTTTCTTTAGCGACCTTTTTCATGCAGTCGCTGAACTACCTGTACATTTCACCCGCCTTCAAAGGGATATCCTTAAGGAATTGGGTGATACCCTTCAGGAAAAGATCAACTCCCAGCTGGCAACCCTTAACTCCATAGTTAACTCCTCCATGCGGCTCATTTCTTATGCAGCCGATGGGGCGAGTAGGGCCGCAGGCACAGGTGTAGCCTTGAGACGACATGCCTGGATGCGGTTGTGCAACTTTGCTGACCCCTTCAAGGCGTCCTTCACGAACACCCCCTTCAATTGTTTGGCTTTGTTTGGACCACAGGTGAAAGATACACTTACCAGGTGCGAGCAGGAAGGCAGGACTCTCTCTGCCGTGGGAGTCCATTTTTCTACCCCATCTAGACCATACCCGAAGGGTCAGAAGGGTGGAAAAATGTGGTTTTGCAAACCCCAAGGGAGTCATGCCTAATGCACGTGGCGAGTTTCCCTCCAGGGGCAGAGGAGGGAACAATAATAGACGCCACCCGAGGGGCAGAGGGGGTCCGCAGAATCAGGGTAGCAGGGAATCTTTCTCTGACAAACCCTTCCAGCACCCCTGAGGGGCTGCTCGACTGTCCACCTTCGGAGGCAGTCGGGGGAAGATTGTCACTGTACCCAGAAGCCTAGCAACTCCTCACACAAGACAAATGGGTGCGGTCTATCATATCCGAGGGTTACAAAATTCCCTTCATCCACACCCCTGTACAAAAAACAGATCCAGATGTCCCACCTGCGCTAAGGGATCAAGCAGTACTGGAAATTTCAAAACTGCTAAAAAAGAGGGCCATCCAGCCAGTCCCAGCAGACCATCAAGGATCCGGAATTTACTCCAAGTTCTTTTTGGTGCCTAAAAAGACAGGGGACTGGAGACCCATTCTGAATCTCAGCAGACTGAACAGGTCTATACAAAGAACAAAGTTCCGGATGATCACGCTTCAGTCCATTCTACCCTTTTTGGGTCAGGACAATTGGATGTGCTCTATAGACCTTCAGGATGCGTACTACCATATCAAAATGAACAGGCGCTCCAGAAGGTTTCTCCGCTTCCAGCTGGGAGCCAGTCACTATCAATTCAGAGCCCTGCCCTTTGGTCTCACCACAGCCCCCAGGGTGTTCACCAAATGCATGGCAGTGGCGATGGCTCACTTGAGACGACAGGGATTCCAGGTGTTTCCATATCTTGACGACTGGCTCCTTACTGCTTCCACCAGGCATCAACTTCTGCGAGCCAGGGACTATACCATTCAGACTTGCTCCGAGCTAGGTATATCAGTAAATTTCGAAAAGTCTGCATTGCTGCCTTGTCAATCTATAACATTTATAGGCACAGAAATAAACACCAAAGATCTGTCTGCAAAACTTCCTCCAGACAGAGTATCAGACATTTGCCGACATGTGCAAGTACTACTAAAGTGCAAGATGATTCCGGCCAGATTTGTACTAAAAACATTGGGTCTTATGGCGGCAGTGATCATTCTGGTCCCCCTGGCTCGTTTCCACATGCGGATCCTTCAGTGGATGCTTTTTACCCAATGGTCCTTTCAACAGCTCCCAATGTCCCACAGAATAATGATCACTCAAACATGCAAAGACCACCTGGCTTGGTGGATGGTCTCCCCTACAGTTCTCCAGGGCAGACCTTTTGTTCTTCCTTCTCATGTTGCCACGGTGACCACGGATGCCTCCCTGATCGGGTGGGGGGCATTTTCATGGCAGGACTGTCCAGGGAACTTGGCAACCCCTAGAATACCACCTGCATATAAATGTCTTGGAGAAGATGAGAGCGGTACTTTTAGCGTTGCAAGCTCTTCAGGACTCTCTACCTATCGAGACTATTGCAATTCAAACAGACAATATGTCTGTAGTGTGGTACATCAACAAGCAGGGCGGAACCAGATCCTACCCCTTATGTCGAGAAGCACTCAGACTCTGGCAGTGGGCGATCTCCTCCCAACGGTTTCTGATAGCAATGCACATCCCCGGGAAGTCCAACGTCATAGCAGACAGGCTGAGCAGAGCCATTCTCATGCCTCACGAGTGGTCTCTGTCAGTCAGTAGCGGACAAGATTTTCCGCAGATGGGGTCAACCTTGCTGCGACCTTTTCGCAACCCCTCTCAACAGCAAGTGCGAAGACTTCTTCACTCTGTTCCACCTCCCCGGCCATTCCCCCAGAGATGCTCTAGTCCACGATTGGCCCCGGGGGTCGTCTGTATGCATTCCCTCCATTTCCCTTAATTCCCAAACTGATTCAGAAAGCGACCGCTTTGGGTTCCAGGATGATCCTCATTGCCCCTTACTGGCCTCGACAAATTTAGTTTCCGTTCCTGCATCATCATATGTTGGAGCAGCCCTGGAGTCTGGACCCAGTGCCGGACCTATTGGTCCATCAGTCGGGCGGGCTGCACCAATCCCTTCAGTCTCTCAACCTCACAGCTTGGTTGCTCCACTTCCAGCCTTAGCCAGGCTTCCGCAGATTTCTCAACCAGTATGTGAAGTCATCCTTTCTTCACATAAATCTACTACCAGAAAAACCTATGCTAGTAAGTGGAAACGTTTCTCTTGCTGGGCAGAGACCAGGAATATAGATCCCTTTACAGCCGCTGTCCACACTGTTCTGGATTTTTTGGCAGAGCTCTTTCGAGGAGGCTCCTCTTCTGCCACCATTAGAGTCCAGTTGGCTGCCATCGCTAATTTTCATGCTGGACTGTCAGAGACCAGCATCATGTCCCATAAACTTTGTAAAGCCTTTCTCAAAGGAACTGTATTACTCAGGCCGCCAGTTAGAGATCCCCCATCTCCGTGGGATCTGGACCTTATATTATCCTCTCTGATTCTACCTCCCTTTGAACCTGCGGCCTCCTGTTCTTTAAAGTTACTCTCCTGGAAGACTCTCTTCTTAGTAGCTATCACCTCAGCTAGAAGAGTGTCAGAACTTCAAGCCCTCTGCATTCGTCCTCCCTATCTTGTTTTTCACAAGGATAGATTCTCACTTAGAACTAACCCTTCCTTTTTACCCAAGGTTCCTTCTGAGACAAACCTGAATCAGGCTATTGAGCTTCCTGTCTTTTTTCCTAGCTATTCAAACAGAGCTGAACAAAAGCTGCACTTTTTGGATGTTCACAGGCAATTACGTTTTTATTTGGATAGGACAAAGCAAATTAGGAAGTCAGACCCAACTCTTCCTGTCTTATGCTGAGGGCAAGCAGGACTTGCCAGTTTCTAAAGTATCTTTATCCAGATGGCTGGCTTCAATCTATTTGTGCTGCAGCCATGTGGGCCACTCCTCATACCTTTATTTCTCATTACAAGTTGGATATGGCCTCCAGGAATCGGGCTGAGTTTGGTTCCACTGTGCTCAAGAGTCTGTTCCGATGAGCCACCCAGGACTAAGGTGCTAGGGACGCTGTCCCATCCAGCAAGAATGAAGGCGAAATTGACAACTTAACATTAAGAAGTTATGTACCTACCATAACGTTCCATGTTAGTTGTCTTCTTCTCGCCTTCTTTCTTCCGTCCCACCCACCATCCCCCCTAGCCTGGACAGACTGAGAAGAATCCTTCTGAGGCCGTATTCTTCTACTGGACTATTCCTAGGTTATGTCCCCCTCTGTTACCACTGTAGGTAATCCTTATAGTAGGGACAAGTGTCTCCATGGTGTTAGCTCTGCCAAACGAGATCTGGGTATTGGACGCCTAGCATTGTGGGATATAGGGAGGGCCTCGATCCGGTAAATAGCTCTTGAGCTTTGGTCTAGGCTGAGTCGGAGCCGAGGATTGGCTCCGAACCCATCCAGCAAGAAAGAAGGCGAGAAGAAGACAACTAACATGGAACGTTATGGTAGGTACATAACTTCTTATTATCTTCCGTCCAGACAGGGTTTCTCTAAGGACAAACCCAACATTTATGCCTATGGTAGTGTCCAGTGTGGCTGTTAACCGAACCATTCATTTGCCTACTTATTACCCAAACCCGCAGAATAAAGGGGAGAGAGACTTCTGCATTTTTTGGACATACACAGACAGCTACGCTTCTACTTGGACAAAACTAAAGCTTTCAGAAAGACTGAGCAACTTTTAGTGGCATATGCTGCAGGATCACAAGGAAAGGCTATCTCGAAGCAGACTATTTCAAAATGGATAGGACATTGCATTCGTTTCTGCTATTCACAACATGGTAAATCAGTGCCTAAGGGCATTAGACCACATTCTACCAGGGCAGCAGCCACCTCAGCAGCCTTCCTCAACCAAGAATATTTTGGAGGCTGCAACTTGGACTTCAGTGCACACTTTTACTAAGCACTACCCACTTGCCTCTCTACTCTAAATCCAGAGCAGGCTTTGCCACAGCAGTCTTGCAGGGCCTTATAGCTACTCCTAATTCTATTTAGACCCAGCCCCCCAACCTCAGCTTTGGGAATCAACCCAAGTGTAATGACTGCAACAGTGAAACACGATGAACATAGTACAGTTGTGTACCTACCATAAATGTAGATGTTCGAGTGTATTCACTGTTGCAGTCCAGGTTACCCACCCACCATCCCCCTTTCTTTGCTGGGACTTATCTGTACTTCTCTATCCTATACAACCTATGTGGTGTATTTGCTTGTAGATGACGGTATTGTTTATTTTACTGCATGCTTTTATTAGCAATGTTTTTTAGCCTACCCTTTTGGGGGCACCTGACATCTGGGGCAAGAAAAACTGAAGAAAATGGCGTCGGCTGCATCTTTTATACCCCTGGCGCACTGACATCAGAGAAGAGGCGACAGCAACCGACGCCGGACCAAGACTTTGGAATTCAGGCCGACTGCGGGTAGCCTGCCAGCAGGATAACCCAAGTGTAATGACTGCAACAGTGAATACACTCGAACATCTACATTTATGGTAGGTACACAACTGTACTTTGTGTTTTCTGAGGAAGCTCATTGAATAAATGTGAATGAAAGCGCTAAGTTATTTGGTTAACCTCATTTGTTTTAGCCATTTTGTTGAAGTTATATTTTTGCAAGTTTATTGTTTTGCTGTTTCTTTTTTACCGGCTTTTGCGTGTATATATATAATTACTACTTTCACTTTCTCTCTACTCTTGTCATTAATATATTTGCATATGACATAAAAATTGAATACGACATAACCATTTTCTGTGCATAGTTATCTTTTTCCATTTCTTCATTTATTTTGCTACACAATTCATGACCATTGCAAGCAAAATACTCATTGAACATCCTTGTTTTAAACCTCTATTCATCTCAATTTCTTCACTTAATTTACTAGGATCTTAATATTAGTATTTTTATACACTGACTCTCATACTTTTTTATTTCTGTACTACAATTATATTCTTTCATTATTTGCCATAAGGTTTCATGCTGTGTGAAATCAAATGCGTTGTTTATATCAGCCACCATTAATTTTGCTTCCCTTTGTTCAGTTTTGATATCATCTACCATTTCCCTAATTATCATTAATAATTCTTGGGTTCCTTTTCCTTTAACCTCATAAATGTCTTCTTCTACTACATGTTCCAATTATGTTCTATTCTTTTTATTTTTTGCATTATCTACATAAATATCATATAATCAGTGTTATTCAGCATTACTAGTCTTCAGTTTCTTTTATTTCATTCTTCTCTCCTTTTTTTCCATATAAATTTCATAACTTGCGTACATATTTTTGCATAACAAATACAGTCATTCAGATATTCGTTAAACACTTCCACCAAAATGTATTTTTGCTATTGTATCAAACTCTTACATATTAAATATCCTATACCATTTGATCCTGCTGCTGAATTTATATTTTATTTTCCTAATTGCCAGCTGTAAGTCCATAAGTGTAACTTATTTTTCTAATTCTTCATCAGTGAGCAACATAAAGAACTGACCTTTTCCCCACTGTACTGCGATCTTGGAGTTGGTATATATTGTTGGGGGGGGGGGGTTTAGGTACTACAGTTTGACCGCTGGTTGAAGTGTTGGCCAACTAATGAAATTCCCTGTGTTACAACTTCTATAACGTGCACATTTGCTGAAATGCAGTCTGATGTGTTGTGTTCGATGAATAACCGTTTGGAGATTTTATCATTCGAGGTGTGAACATAGACCCGTTACCCACAACCCTTGATTAGTAAATTAAAACAGGAAATACAAGTAGGATGGGGTTTGAAATTTATTTCCCTTTTAAGACAACGCTTACCAATTCATTTTTCAGCACAAGATAAGGATACTGTAATAGAGGACACTATTTTAGATAGAGTGGAAAGTCATGGCAAGTTTAAGTAAGCATTTGTTTTACCTTATAGTGAAGGTGTGGATAAGATAAAAATGTTAGGACAAAAAGTGGATGATTTTTAGGGGTAATGAAATGTTATAGAAAATATTAGGTGAAGTACCTGACTTTGTTTTTAAAACCACTGCCAATTTTAAAAAATTATTAGAGAGGCAGAACGTAAGAAAGGTACTCAACGATGTGGTAGATATTGACCATGTTGATTTATTTTGATGGACAGTGATACAGTTTTGGATAATTTATACAGATGTCGTATACATTTGGCATATAGTAATTGGAAAACAAGTGAGCTAATCTGTGTAGCTCGTTGTAATAATTGCCCAGCATTTTATGTAGGGAAAACCAAAAGGGCTTTGAGAAAAATATATATGAGCACTGTTACGATATATAAAAAAAAAAAAAAAAAACACATATAATAATAATAATACTAACAGTGCCCTTTACAAACACTCTAAAAAATGTCAAGGTTTTAAAAAAATTGTTTTGGTATTCTTGAGGTAATTCCATGGGATCTTAGAGGAGGAGGAGCCTGGGAAACTAGAACTGAATGCAGGGAACTGTTTTGGCAAACAGAATTAAACATGACAGTGTTCCCTGGAATGATGCCATGTCAATTCTGCCAGTTTTAAAATTAAGGGCAGCTAAATTATGAAAAAGTGAGGGTATTGGTGTAGGAGAGTTACATTTTTTTATAGTGATTTAAGGCAGTTCCACTTGTAATGTCATATATTTTTAACTTAACATAACTGTCGGTGCAAATATTTTAGTCTTACACATTTAGTTTTTTAACTGTTTTTACGATCGTAATAAAAGTTTAATACACATTCATTAACTTATTGGAATTTTTTTTAATCACATGATATGTTTATATAAATTAACATGGAATTACAAGGGATTAACTTTGGTTCTGAAGACGTTCTGCGGGTATTCAGGACAAAATACATGAATAATAGTGGATTTAGCCTGTATGTGCTAAACAGTGGTGAATAAATTGTGCTTTTGGATATTACACTTCGGTCATGTTTTGAACTGATTTCTTCTTGAGGCACTGCTTAAAGACCAATTTTGTGTTTTTTCCCCTTGGTGTTGTTAACTGTTTAATTCTCCAAATATTTGTATTTATCTTTTTGTTTACCTTCTCTTTAAAGTACTTCACTACAATATTCATAATATTTCTTTGCTCTCTTTCAACTTCTCCATC
Source organism: Protopterus annectens (assembly GCF_019279795.1). Lineage (NCBI taxonomy): Eukaryota > Metazoa > Chordata > Ceratodontiformes > Protopteridae > Protopterus > Protopterus annectens. Next base: position 1,087,405,998 of record NC_056743.1, on the reverse strand, counting down.
TTTATTGTTCATTTCTCTCATTATATTACTTTCTTTTTACTTTTTTACTCAAATATTGCAGTATTTCATTTTTTCTTTGTAAAAGGTATTTTTATTTATGCAATAATCTTTATTTTTTTATTTTGGTAAATTTCTTCTTTTCTAAAATAACTCAGTTTCATTTCTATCCAATTTATCTGATACATATTTTTGTATTTCTGTATATTTTCTATTTTTTTTTCTATTTTTCCAGATTAAGTACATTCTTTTATGTCTCTCTCTAAATATTATCCACCATTCTGACCAGTCGTTATTAAAATCTCTCATGGTCAAATGATATTTTTGATTAAAGAGAGACTTTTCTTTGAGACTGCTGCAGTATTAGTAAACTAAAGAAAAGATGTGTATCCATGGAACAAATATATTGTAAGGACTTTCTTTCATGAGGCACAAAAAAAATTAATAATACAGTTTTGGGCAAAACTAAAAGCGAAACTGTTAAAATATTCAACTTTCTCAAAGAAGGGAATGACATTTCTAAAGAGTTTGATGGAAGAACCAATCACTTGGCAGGACCAGGACAGCCTTTCACACTCACAGACAAGACCCTTTCATTTTTCTTGCGCCACAGTTGGAGAAAGATCTCTTCAGAATGTCTTTCTCCTAAACTGGGTGACATCAGCTACAGAGCTCAGATAAGAAACTCCTTTTGACTTTTATTTTCTCCCTCTGCCTTTTCTGTCAGTGTTTGAATAGTGTATTCTGTTGCTTAGACTGTTTGTTTCTGATTAGAAATTTTGTATATGCTTTTGTTTTACTTTGGCTAGCGCAATAAAGCATGTTGTTTAAAAGTTTCAGTTGGAAGGTTTGACAGGAAAATTTGCTGATACTGCATTTATTCTTAGGGGTTATGATTATTTGAGGCGATTGAGTATGAATACAGCATTTTAAATGATTTTTCTTTTAAATTGGGATCTGATGTCTGCTCCATTGGGATTCAACCTATGGGAATTTAGATTTGACTAGGATGTGACACTGGACAGTTCAAAAGTCTTTAGCCTATTTTGGCTCTGCCTACCATACTAATAGCTCTCTACATCTCCATCAACTCTCCAGAGCTAGTTTGCTGCCATTCATGTCTGGAGTTCAGTCTTTGGGCTCTGTCTGAATGGTTCATATTCTTTGAAGAGTTGGAGTAGTGCAGGTGAGATTTTCTTCCCTTATCCTCCTAGAGTGGGTGGTAGTGGTTTTGATAGGTTTAGGTACTTTTTAGGGTCAGGCAGATTAAGTAATTTGCCCTTTCCTCTTCACACCTATTTTTCTTTAGGCATTATTTATTTTGCTGTTAATTGTCTTTTTTTTGTATGTACTGTGTCCTTTTCAATTGCTGGAGCATTCCCTCTCTCTGATTCCAAGCCTCCCTAGCTCAGGTCTGGCATGTGTGGTCCTCTTCCCATAAACTCTTGAAGCCATCCACGAGGGCTTCGTCTGTCAGATCATCAAGGTCAGTGGTCAGTATCAAAACTACTGATCTGTAGCAGCTGTTGAAATCCTTTTTAAAGGCACAGATACAATTAGGCCTTACCCCATCAGGTGCAGTTCTGGTACTGGGACCCTCAGCTCCATCATTGTGATTTCCTCCCCTGGCCCCTTCGGATCTGAGGTCTTCAGGGCTGGTTGAGTTTCAACCCTTCAGATCAGATCTGACAACTTGGCAATCTTTGGCTCTATCCTTTTCCTTGATGGCCTCTATGCTGACTTGTTCGAGGCCATCGGCACCTGAGAGCCATGGCATCAAAGCTGGAGTTCCTGGATCAGGGGTTGACTGTCCCTTCTTTGAGATCGTCACTCCCATTTGGAGCTTCGGCTTTAGACAGCCCAGCTCTGATCTCAGTGTTGGGTCTTGCTGCAGCTCCCTCAGAGTTGGGCCTGTGTTTGGTACCCTTGGGGTCCTGTGATCTTCGGATCCGAGAGACCTTCCTCCTCCTTGGCCTTCAGTCAGTACCCCTTTTGACTGATCTTTCTCATTTGGACCCAAGCCTAAGGACACTTTGATGAGGAGTGAACAAGAAGGAAAGAAGCTGACTGCCACTGGAGTACACTTTTCTACCCCCCCCCCCCAAATCTTTATCTAGGAATCAGAAGGGGTTAAACATCTCTTTTTCAGAAAGTCTCAGTACTCTTCCCAGGTTGCTTCTCTGAAAGGTTCCTACCAAGGTGTTGGGGGGGGGGGGCATAATGGACGCTGCCTGATGTAAGGCAGAGGCAGTCTGCAGAATCAGGGCTTCTGTAGACCCTTTTCCAGCAGGCTCTTTCACTGATCCTGAAGGATTGCCTGATTGCTGTTCTCTGGAGGCAGTCGGGGGTTGTCTGGCTCTCCACCCAAAAGCTTGGGAGGCTATCAAACATGGGTGTTTGAGAGTCCTATCCAGAGGTTATTTCATTCCCTTTATAGAAGTTCCAAACTGTCACCCAAAATGTCTTCCAGATGTTCCACCCTATCAGAGACTGCGCAATGGCAGAGATCCAAAAGCTGCTCACAAATCATTTAGGAGGTCCCACCAGACCAGATAGGATCCAAGGTCTATTTCAGATTCCTTTTAGTACCAAAGAAAACAAAGGACTTGGATTTAAACAAACTAAATCAGTTTGTCAGAAAGACCAAGTTCTGGATGGGCATGGTGCAGTCCATATTACCCCTTCTGAGGAATGATGATTGTATGTGCTTGATAGACCTCAAGGATGCTTATCAATCACATCAAGATAGATTGGTGTACCCAGAGGTTCTTTCACTTCCTGCTGGGAGCCCATCATCATCGGTTCAGGGCCCTGCCATTAGGTAACACACAGCCTCCTGGGAGTTTACCAAATGTCTGGCAGTAGTTGCACCCTAGCTGTGTCTGTAGGGATTTTGGGTCTTTCCATACCTGGACAGTTGGTTTTTCACTGCTCCCACAAAGTCATTGTTGATCTCAGCAAGGGACTCTTTACTCCGACTATGAGACAACTTAGGCATTACAGTCAGCTACCCAAAGTCAAACCTTCAGGCTGTACAAGTCTTAGAGTACATAGGGTGTCACTTAGACGTGGTCCATCAAATTACCAGTCTCCCAAACTCCAGAGTTTTCAGTCTCTGAGCTCAGGCTGCATTAGTGCTTGCAACTCCCAAACCTATGGCTGACGTGGTTATGAAGCTTCTGGGTCATATGGCAGCATCGATAGGACTGATCCCTCTAGCCAGGTATCACATGAGGGCCCTACAGTGGACTTTGGCCATTCAGTGGTCCCTGATAACTCATTACTTGGATTTCCCCATATCGCTGATGAGTGTGGTTCACAAGTAGATTCAGTGGAGGTTTCACTGTACATTAGTAATGGAAGGGAGCCCGTTTGTAATTCCTTCTCCTTCAACCATGGTCACCACAGATAACCTCCCTCCTGGGGTGGGAGGGTGCATTTCAAAGCGAGGATGGTTCATGGTCCTGGTCTTTCATAGAGGCTCACATTCACATCAACATTCTGGAGATGAGAGCAGTTCTCCTGGCATGGCAGGCTTTTCAGGATGTCTTCCCCAGGGGTGTGATTGCAATACAGACGTCGGTCATCTGGTAACTCAACATACAGAGGAACACATTCTTACCCTATTTGTCAGGAGGCCATGAGAGTTTGGTAGTTGGCTGTCTCCTCTAAGCATTTTTTGGTGGCGATGCATATCCTGGGGGAAGTCGACTGACAACCTCAGCAGGAGGCATTTTATTGCCACACGAGTGGTCCCTAAATCTGACTGTGGCAGCTGAGATTTTTGGTCTGGAGCACTCCATGTTATGACCTGTTTGCTTCCCTGTCCAACACTAAATGGGATGGCTATTACGTCAGTGTTCCTTCTCTGGGACAGTCACCCAGGGTTGCTCTGACAGTTGCTTGGCTCCTAGGACGACTTTCTGCTTATCCCCCAGTCCCTCTGATGGTAGGGTTTCTACAGGAAACCGCTTGCTGCAGAGCTACAGCGATCCTCATTGCCCCCTTTTGTCCTTCTCAGGTGTGGTTTCATTTCCTTTATCCTCTTCTGAAACACCCCCTTAGGTTTTGGATCCCACTCCAACCCATATTTCTCATCAAGCTGGTTTGGATCCCCCCAATCTTCAGTCCCTCAAGTTGACTGCATGGTTCCTTCTGTTCCCTTGATGGCCAGGAATCCCAAGCTTTCACAGGTGGCTGTTCATATATTGTTCTCTTCTCAGAAAGAATCTACTAGAAGAGTATGTACCAGTACATGAAAAAGATTTGTTTTGTGGCCAAAGGCTTGGAGACTCGACCCTTTCTCTGCACCCTTGAGATCGGGCTTGGATTTTCTGGCTGAATTGTTCAGCTTGGGCTGTACTTTTTTTTTTTTTTTTTTTACTATCAAAGTAGCGTTAGTGACAATTTATAAAATTTATAACTTTCATATCAGTAGAGATGGTATGTGTTTGGCTGGATACATGTCTGTCTGTCGAAAAAACACAGTGGCATATATCGTTGAACATGTCGTTCATCAAACCATTTTGACTAAGATCACATTACGGTAGGGATAAGGAAATTTGCCCTTTCCTCACTGTAGTGCGATCTCGGAGTTTTTGATGAACAGCATTTACGATCTAATGCCCGTTCAATGCTTTTAACATGTAATGATTAACCATAGACCCGTTTGGCTTCTCTCAAGATGCCTAAGGCTTTTCTCAAAGGTACTTTTCTACTTCACCCAGCAGTAAGGGATCTGGTCCGTCCCTGGGATCTGCCTTTTGTCCTTCAGATTCTAGCTGGTCCTCCTCTTGAATCTTCAGCCTCCTCAGATTTTAAGCTGTAGTCTTGGAAAACTTTGCTTTTGGTGGCAGTTACCTCTGCCAAAAGTGTTTCAGAGTTGCAAGCATTTGATTCTTCAATCCCTTATTTGGTGTTCCATAAAGACAGAGTTTTCTCTTCATACAACCCCTTCGTTTTTGTTTAAGGTAGTTTCTGATAATAATCTTAACAGTTCCACTTATTTTCCTGTATTTTTTCCCAATTTTTCCAACAAAGAAGAATACCTTTTGCATTATTTGGATGTGTATACGAGCAATTAAGATTTTATCTTGATCGTTCAATGTCTTTCAGGAAATCTAGCCAGTTGTTTGTCTCTTCATCAGTTTATGATTTATTTCTTGTTTAGTACTGTTTCAGGTTCTCTTCAATTCATTTTGACTAAGTTATTATTTTATTTTATTTTACAAAATCAGGGACTTTTGTGCATATACTTTATGATTTTAACTTTGTTACTAAAAATACTGTCTATTTCTCAGTGCATTGTTCAGAATAGTATCCCTACAGAAATAGTTTTTCAATTGATATTTAGTGGGAGAATTGTGGGATCATTCCATCTTCTTACTGGGCTGACAATGCAGCCAGTATTTTGCTATTGAGCTGGCTAGTTTCTTGTCCTCTGACTTGATGGACTTGGATCCCGCCGAGCCACCATCCTTGAAAGAATAAATCAAATATGCCTCAGCCTATGGCTTGTGATTCTGCAGTAGCCTTAGCTTAGGGCAGGTTGTGAGACCACTTGTCTTTTGTTACCTCCAGGTCCCCTGGTGCTGTCATAGTAGCACAACTGTATCTGACATTAAGGTCAGACACGTCGTCTGGGGCTATACCATTGCCTGCTGTAGCTATGGGAGAACCAAACTCTCTAGGTGCTATTGATAATTTTCCTCCAGGGGACTCTCCCAGTATTGTAGTTCATACCAGAAAGAGACAGTGGTGGGGCAGCAATGTCTGAGTGGTTTCCCAGCTGAGATGGTGGCTATGGATAGATAAATGGTGCAGGTAGTTGGTTATGGGGTACATACTTTGGTTGTAATAACGCCGGTGCTTCCACCCTCAATCAGTTTAAGAGTCCTCTTTTTGAAGGGGATCCTGTGCCTGAGGACTTTTACCTGTCTATGACAGGTCAGTTGGATGTTCATCGTGTTACACTGCTGCAGTCATCACACTTGGGTTATCCTGCCGTCAGGCGGTTCCGCAGTCAGCCTGAGCTCCAAAGTCTTGGTCTGGCGTCGTTTGCTGTCGCCTCCTCCCTGACGTCAGTGTGCCAGGGGTATATAAGATGCAGTCGACGCCATTTTCTTCAGTCTTTCTTGCCGCGCGGTGCCCAAAGCAAAAGCAGTTCGCAAGTGCCGGTCGGCCGACTCCTGAGATTTTCATTCCAAATCCAGAACCGAAGTCTTCTACAAAGCTAAGTACCCCGTTGGGGAAACTTTTTCTTGCCTCAGTCCGATGTCAGTAAAAGTTAATAACTGTATTTCTTGTGGGAAGCAAATACCTCATAAGGATTTCCATTCTTATTTTATCCCATGCCTAGGCCCAGACCACAATGTCACTGGTTGTCGGTTTTGTGCTAGGTTTAACAAGTGCACTATTAAACGTCGGTTTGATTTTGCCCGACATTATTTTGGCAGAAAATTCAATTACACCATGCCGTCAGAACTACCGATGACCAGAATACATAAAAAGCGCAAAGACAAGGATAGGCATCCGAGGCCCAAAACCGATGACGAAGCCTCTTCTAGGCCTTTCGCCGGTTCTCCGGTTTTCAGCGAGGCGCCTTCACAGCCCCTGACGACCGCTACTGTAGAACCACAGGCCGCCTTTGACTCCCACGTGGAGATGGCTGGGCCTTCGGACGCACAAGTTTTTCAGCCTACCGAAACTAACCCTTCAGAGGGATCCGTAGTAGCTGAACAACCCGCAGCTCCAGAGGGTGTTTTCAGACCTACTCAGTTTAGCATTAAACCTTCTGCTAAGTCTAAACCTCCTTTAAAAACAAAGAAACAAATACAGCATTCTCCAGGACAGGCCTCCATGCCTAAGAAACAAATGCTCAAAATGGCCGAAGACCTAATCACTCTGATCAGGGGGTCCCATCCCCCTCCTGATAAAAGGCCTAGACAGGATGCAGACTATGACTCATCCGACCAGGTGTCCATCTCTTCGGATTCATCCTCAGACTTAGGATATTCTTTACCCACTTATGAGGATTCTGATGCTGAGGAATCAATTCCATCAGCCTCTCCGCCTGAGGACTACTCCTTTGGGGAAACCTTACATACCATGAGGGAGCATTTCCATTGGGAAGGCCAGGATTACTCAGAATCCAAGAAAAGGCTCAGAGACTTCCTTTTATTACCTCATCACAGACCCCTTGCTATTCCGCCAGTGTTAGATATTGTGGATGATGTGTATACTGAATCCAGCTTAAATCCTGATTCTTTACCTCCAGCCCCAGTTAAGCCTGACAGATACTACAGAGTCCCTGACTCACACACATTTCTTTATAAAAGCCCTGTTGCTGACCCTGAAACTGTTTCTCAGGGACCTAAAGGGGTTAAGGCCTCATCAGCAAAGAATCCAGTCCCCTCTGACAGAGATTCCAGAGCATTAGACAGATGAGGGAAGAAAGTATATACGTCTGCAACTTTAGCAGTGAGGACCTTAAATTGCCAGTTTCACATGTTAAAATATCAGCAATTTTTGATGTCTCAGTTGAAACAAAAAATGCTTCCAGATTCAGATCCTCCTAATTTTAAGGAAATGCAGGATTTATTGCATGCAGCTGAACAAGTGGGAAAACATACTTTGCAATGTGGTTTTGATTCTTTAGAGGCCTCCTGTAGAGCAGCAGTTACAGGTTCTGTCATTAGAAGTCATGCTTGGTTAAAAGAACATACGTTACCAGATCATGTTAAAGCAAAACTACTGGATGCACCTTTGAAGCAGGATGTGTTATTTGGAGTTAAGGCAGAAGAGGTATTAAAGAAAATGGAGGATAAGGCAAAATCTATGCAAACGGTGAAGGATTTCTTACAGGTTCAGCCTCCTCAATTTAGCCGAAATTGGCCAACAAAGAATTGGTCCTTTCCAGTTACAGACAGACCTCAAAGGGGCAGATACAGACGTCCAAGAGGTAGAGGTCAACCACAAGGTCCTTACAGGCCTTGACAATGGGGTGCATCAGGCCAGAAAGAAAGGGAAGACAGGCCCCAACCATATAAAAAAAGCCCCAATGACTTCCCACTACAGCTGCCAAACAGCTCTCTCTTGGCAGCCCCCTTGGGAGGAAAACTGGCCCTTTTCTATCACAATTGGCATATGATCACCAAAGACAAATGGGTTCTCAACATTGTATCTCAAGGTTACAGGTTCCACTTTCACACTCTGCCAAGGTTAAAAGGAATGCCAAATCTGCTACCAAATCAATGGGCAGAGGCTCAAAAACAAATTACAGTACTCGTGGACATGAGAGCTATTCAAAAGGTACCACCACAGGAGCAAGGACAAGGATTTTACTCAAGACTCTTTCTGGTTCCCAGAAAGGACAAAGCCTGGAGGCCCATTCTGGATCTTTCTTCTCTAAACACTTACCTGGATGTTCCAAAATTCAAAATGTTGACACTACAGCAGCTTCTTCCCATGCTGGGCAAGAAAGCTTGGCTCATAACCTTGGACCTCAAGGAGGCATACCTGCATGTCTCTATCAAACAAAACTGCAGGAGATGCCTCAGATTCATAGCTGGTTCAATGCATTATCAATTCTCTGCACTGCCCTTTGGCTTATCTACTGCGCCCAGGGTCTTCACAAAGTGCCTGGCACCAGTAATTGCATTTTTCAGACAGAAAGGAATTCAAATTTATCCGTACCTGGACGACTGCCTGATTCAAGCAGAGAGCAAGGACATTCTTCTAAAGCATCTGGCGTTTGTAAAAAAGTTATTAAGTTGCCTGGGGTACACAGTAAACGAAAAGAAATCAAAACTAGTGCCCTCACAAGAGATAATATTCCTGGGTGCCAGCTTGAATACAACGGCCCAGATGGCTTATCTCACGCCAGACAAGCAAGGACAACTGACTCAGTATTTTCAATTGATGGCAACAAGAACCCAACTCCCTGCAAGAAAAATTCTGCAGGCCTTGGGTTACATGGCATCTTGCATACTACTAATTCCATATGCTAGACTGCATATGAGGAAACTACAATGATACCTAAAGAGTGTCTGGTCTCAACACTGTCAAAGTTTGGAAACAGTTATACCACTAATTCCTTGCCTTCAACAGGAGTTTCGATGGTGGGCTCAAGCTTGTCACCTCAACAAGGGACGGCCTTTTACTCAACCCACAGCCAGGCAAACACTGACAACAGATGCATCGTATTACGCCTGGGAAGCACACATCGCAGGAAAATGTATTCAGGGCAAGTGGCCCGCAGAACAAAGGCATCTTCACATCAGTCAAAAAGAGATGCTAGGTGTACAAAATGCCCTTATAGCCTTCAAGGACCTGCTGCATCCAGGACAATTACTACTAAAGACAGACAACACCACAGTTATTTGGTACATAAACAAGCAAGGGGGCACTCACTCTTATCCCTTCTGCAGACCAGGCCATGACCTTGTGGAACACAGCTCCAAACTATCAAGTTCATCTGCAAGCACAATTCCTGCCAGGAGAGAAAAACACACTGGCAGACGACTTAAGCAGAAACATCATGGATCCCCACGAATGGGAATTGAATCCACAAATATTCAGAATGATAACACAGAAATGGTGGAGCCCGGACATAGATCTGTTTGCATCCCCAATGAACTGCCAGCTACAGAAATTCTGCACAAGGACTTACCATCCACAAGCATGGAAAGTGAATGCCCTCTCATTCAGCTGGAAAAACCTGCAAGTATATGCTTTCCCACCACTACCTCTCCTTCCAAAGGTACTCATAAAAGCCAGGCAAGAAGAGCCAAAGATGATCCTGATTGCACCAGACTGGCCATGCCAGCACTGGTACCCATTCTTAAAGAACTTAGCACAAGGACCACCCTGGATTTTGCCTCAAATCCCACATCTGCTGACTCAGCACAACAGTCAGATACTTCACAGCCAGCTAAAGACTTTAAACCTAGCTGCATGGAAGATTCCTTAGTCAAGTAAGTAGTGCCTCTCTCCAAAGCTGTTATGGATGTCATTCTGGAGGCCAGAAGGCCTAGTACCAGGAAAGCCTATTCGGATAAATGGTAGAGATTCTGTGCCTGGAACCAGGCTCACAGCCTTGACCCTCTTGTCCCAAATATTCCTCAGATACTACAATATTTAACTGAGATGCTGGACAAAGGCCTCTCCTTTTCATCCATCAAGATCCACGCCTCTGCCATCTCTGCTCATTACAACACAGATCCACCAATTTTCTCTAATCCTTTGCTAAAACAGTACCTCAGAGGGGCTAAAAACATAAGACCGCCCCGTAGAGCACCTACTCCAACTTGGGACCTCAACTTTGTGTTGGAAAAATTAACTTTACCTCCTTTTGAGCTAAAACTGCTCTGCTCCTGGCAATAACATCAGCATGAAGAGTTTCAGAATTACAGGCACTAATGGCAGTGGAACCTTTCATCATTTTCCACCAAGACAGGGTGTCTTTAAGAATTAACCCTACGTTTATGCCAAAGGTGGTATCAAGTGTGGCTCTAAACCAAACTATTCATTTGCCAACTTTTTATCCAAATCCACAGAATAAAGGGGAAGAGACTACTGCATTCTTTGGACATGCACAGGCAGTTACGCTTCTACTTGGAAAAAAACAAAGCTTTCAGAAAATCTGAGCAATTAGTGGTAGCATATGCTGCAGGAGCACAGGGAAAAGCCATTTCAAAACAGACTGTTTCAAAATGGATAGGACACTGTATACGTTTCTGCTATGCACACCATGGAAAACCTGTACCTAACAGCATTAGATCTCACTCCACCAGGGCAACAGCCACTTCAACTGCCTACCTCAGAGGAGTACCTACCAAGGATATTTTGGAAGCAGCAACTTGGAGTTCCATACATACCTTCACCAAGTATTACCATCTGCCTCTATACTCTAAATCCAGAGCTAGCTTCGCCACTGCAGTGCTGCAGGGCCTTATAGCCACCCCTAATGCCTTATAGAACCAGCCACCCAACTTCAGCTTTGGGATTCTACCCAAGTGTAATGACTGCAGCAGTGTAACACGATGAACATACTACAGTTTTGTACCTACCATAAATATAGATGTTCGAGTTGTCTGCAGTCTGGGTTACCCTCCCTCCTTCCCCTCTTACTTGCTGGTATGTACCTATGTCTTCTACCCTTTACTACCTATGGGGAGTATTTGCTGGTAACTGAACGTTGTTGATTGCTTTTCTTATGTATGTTTTATTATCAATTTGAATTGCCTACCTTTTTTGGGGCACCTGACATCTGAGGCAAGAAAAACTGAAGAAAATGACGTCTGCTGCATCTTATATAGCCCTGGCGCACTGACGTCAGGGAGGAGGCGACAGCAGCTGACACCAGACCAAGACTTTGGAACTCAGGCCGACTGGGGAACCGCCTGACAGCAGGATAACCCAAGTGTAATGACTGCAGCAGCGTATACACTCGAACATCTACATTTATGGTAGGTACAAAACTGTACATGTTATGTGGTCCAGTCTCGCCTACATTCTTACTCACGGGTTCGGAGCCGAACATCGGCTCCGACTCGGCCAACTTATATTTTTCTAGCACGAAGTCTCTAATTGGCTGGGCTAACCTGGTATCCTATGTTGCACCGCTCCACAACCCCAGATCTCGTTTGCCGCTCGTGGAGCTAGGACGTGGTCTCGCTTGGCTGTGGCTAAGTATCTTTAAAACTTCTTTTTCTCACTGAAAATTGTTCTTTTTCTTCACAAAAGCTATTTTAATAGCGGTTTGCTTGTTATTATCATTGTTTTTGTGGTGTGAGTGTTTTGTTTGTGGTATCCTTCCGTTCCTACGGGCTAGGCCCGTTGAAGTTAGAGGACCTAGTCCTCCCTCCGTTATGTGGTTTGTCTGAGGAAAGCATTTGTCCCTTGCTTCAGTGTGTGTCTTGTTGTCTTGTCAGAATTGTTTAACTTAGAGATTCTGTCATCTGTTGTTAGCGGTAGTTTCCCACCTTATCCGTTGTGGCCTACAGTCCTGTTTCTGTGCTGTTGTGTACTGTGGTTTGGCTGTTATGTCTAAGGATCAAAAAGAACACAAACCCTCTGGGTTTAAGAAGTGTTCTAAATGTAACTACAAGATGTCCATAACAGATGGACATGCTGTTTGTGTATACTGCCTGGGGGCGATACATTTACAAGAGTCCTGTAGTTTTTGTCACGCTTTTAGCCCCAGGGTGCTACAGGAGAGAAAAAATAAACTTATACTGAAGGGTCTTCTTAAGCCTTCCTTTGAGGAGTCCTTGGACTCTTCCTCTGGTTCACAGTCTAAAACCAAGACTTCTAAGGCTAAGAAAAGATCTCCGGCTCCATCTGTTACATCGGAACCACCGGAGAAGACTACCAAATTGGACTCGACCTCCTCGGCTCCCTTGTCCTAGGGGCTGCAGGAGGTAGCTGTGATTCTTGAATCTGCCTCAACTCCTATCCTGTTAGAGCCCATTCGGAGCCAGTCTCCTAGTGTCAGACAAGGATCTCCAGATAGGAGATCACAGTCACCTTCTCTCTCCTCCAAATCCTCCAGACTCTCTGATTTGGATGTGGATAAGGTGGTCCAGAGGCTCCTGCAGTCGCCGGTTTTGGCAAAATTATTTTCGGCTCTGACCCAGTTGGCTCCGGAGCCAGTCCCGATGAGTGCACCCATGTTTCCTCCTCCGAGCACCTCCTTGTCTTCGGAGCCGGAGTGTTCTGCTCTGGGTGATGTTCTGCCGGCTCCGATACCTCTTAAGGCCTTATCGGTGCCAACGTCGGCTCCTACCATGTCTGCTCTGTCCTCTGGTTTCTGAACCCGGGTTTCCTCTGTCGGGCCCGAGGGGGATACTTCGGGACTTTTGTCGGTTCTGAGCCTCCCTCTCGGAGCTTCGGCTCGGGAAACTTCGGTTCCGATCGTGGCATCGGAGGTTGGTTGATCCTCAGATTCGGTGGGACCCGCCTTCGAGGCCATGAGGAGCGCACTAGCCAGATCCTCAGTCACATCACCAGGATCGGTCATTCCATCCCCTTCCACGCTGGCGAGAGCCTCTGATGTCCCCCTATTGGTTGACGGTGAAGCCCCAAGGTCTGGGGGATACTCCCATGAGTGGTCCCCAACTTTCTGAGGGCCCCTCAGAGTCTGTGCCTGAGGAGCCCCCAAGAAAGAAATTGTGCAAGAAGAAGCACATAGACTCCCAGGATAAGTCCCTCACCTCTGATACTGACCTTGAGGAGTCAGAGGGGTCCCCCAAGTCGTCCTCCGATGACGTCTCTTTCTCCGACATCCTGGAGATTTTGAGGCAGAGAGGCGACTGGTCATCCAAAACCCCCTCTGAGGAGGAGTCAGTATTCCTCAAGGCCTTTGGGGCTCAACCCTCCGCCTCCTGGGTGTCTCCACCCTTCGATGAGCTCCTGGATTTGATCTGTCGAAGGGCGTGGGAGACTCCTGACTCTGTGGAACCTGTACCAAGACGCCCTAATAAATTTCCGTCAGCTCCCCCTGGGAAAGAGTTCCTGTCCAAAGGGGTTTCTGTGGATGCCATGGTGGTGGCGGCGGCCACTCAGCAGGAAGTAGCCGAGTCTTCTTCCTCCGTCCATCCTCCTAACAAGGAGTCCAGGAGTATGGATCGGTATGGGAAGCGTACCCTCTCTTCAGCAACCTTCACACTTTGGTCTCTGAACTATCTATGTCACTTTACTCAGCTCCAGAGAGATCTCCTTAAAGAGTTAGGAGATACTCTAATGGGTAACATACCTGAGGCGTTAACACAGACGGTTAACGCCCAGTTGTCTACTCTTGGCTCGATTGTCAACTCGTCCATGAGGCTCATATCTTATGCAGCCAAAGGGGCAAGCAGGGCAGCTAGCTCAGGTGTAGCCCTTAGGAGGCAAGCCTGGATGCGCCTGTGTCATTTCGCGGAGGCGTTCAAGTCTTCCTTCACTGACGCCCCCTTTGATGCGTCCTCACTCTTTGGGACCAAAGTGAAAGACACCCTTACCAGATGCGAGCAAGAGGGAAAGACCCTGTCTGCTGTAGGGGGTCCGTTTTTCCCTCCCATCTAGGCCTTACCCCAAGGCTCAGAGGGGAGGAAAAATGTGGTTCAAAAAGTCACAGAAGTCTTTCCCTGATGGTCAAGGTGAGTCCCCCTCCAGAGGCAGAGGAGGGGGTGGCTATTCTGGGAGACACCACCCTAGGGCAGAGGAGGCCCTCGCAACTTGGGAGACCGTGATTCCTTTCGCAGGCTTTCCTATCATCGTCCCTGATGTATTGCCCGACTGTGCTATTCCGGAGCCAGTCAGGGGCTGCATTTCGTTGTACCCGGAAGCCTGGGCAAGTATCACTCAGGATCGATGGGTGCTTCGTATAGTTACCGGAGGTTATTCCATCCCCTTATTGTCAGACCCTCCTCCACCCAAGAGAATCCCAGACGTTCCATCCAGTCAAAGGGATCACGCAACACTAGAAATTTCAAAGTTGCTGGAAAAAGGAGTCATCCAACCTGTCCCCTCAGACTAGATTGGATTAGGGACTTACTCAAGACTTTTTTTGATGCTGAAAAAAAACGGGACCTGAGACCCATCTTGGATCTCAGCCGACTGAACCGCTACGTTCTAAAGTCCAAGTTCCGAATGGTCACCCTTCAGTCTATTTTTCCGTTACTGGGAAAAGACGTATGGATGTGCTCCATCGATCTCAAAGATGCTTACTACCATATCAAAATGGACAGGGCATCCAGGAGTCACTTACGCTTCTGGCTGGGAGCCATTCATTTCCAGTTTCTGGCCTTACCACTGCCCCCAGGGTGTTCACCAAGTGTTTGGCAGTGATGACAGCTCACCTGAGATGTCAAGGATTCCAAGTGTTTCCATACCTGGACGACTGGCTCCTCACCGCCCCCACCAGGCATCTTCTCATTCAGGCCAGGGAAAGGACCATTGCCCTTTGTCATCAACTAGGAATTACCTTGAACTGTGGAAAGTCTGCCTTGCTGCCCTCACAGCTTGTCACATTTATAGGCACAGAGCTAGACACCATTCACATGCGGGCGTTCCTGCCTCAAGAAAGGATAGAGGTGTTGCAGGGTCAGGTTTCACGCATTGCTACCCCTCAAGAAGGTTCAGGCCAGATGGGTCCTACAGCTCCTGGGATCCATGGCAGCTACCATTATGTTAGTGCCCCTGGCCAGATTACACATGAGGCTTCTGCAGTGGCTTCTCTCTGCCCAATGGTCCTTTCAGAAACTTCCCCTGTCCCATCTGATCCTACTCACCGATCGGTGCAAACAGGACCTCTGTTGGTGGCTGCGTTCCACCAACTTGAACAAAGGGAATCCATTTATTCCTATGACTTCAGTTGCCACGGTGACCACGGATGCCTCCCAGATAGGGGGGGGCATTGTCTGGGCAGGACGGTTCAAGGCACCTGGCAGGATCACAAGGTACATCTGCACATCAATGTTCTAGAGATGAGAGCAGTGTTACTGGTGTTGCAAGCACTGCAGAGCTCTCTTCCCCTAGGAACGCTTGCAATTCACTCGGACAACATGTCTGTGGTGTGGTACCTGAACAAGCAAGGGGGAACCAGGTCTTACCCCCCTATGCAGAGAGGCCATGCGAGTGTGGCAGTGGGCAGTGTCTTTCCGACGGTTCTGAGTGGCAACGCACATTCCGGGGAAGGCCAATGTGATAGCAGACAGGCTGAGCAGATCTATTCTGATGCCTTACGAGTGGTCCCTGAACCGCCGAGTTGCGGAGCAGATTTTCAACAGGTGGAGTCAGCCTTGCTGCGACCTTTTCGCCAATCCCCATAATACCAAGTGCAGCAACTACTTCACTCTGATCCCCCCACAGGGGGAATCACCCAGGGACGCTCTAGTCCACGATTGGCCTCCCGGTCTGCTCTATGCTTTGCCTCCGTTTCCTCTGCTACCAAAAGTGATCCAGAAAGCCATTTCCTCGGGAAGCAAGATGATTCTTATTGCCCCACACTGGCCTCGCCAAGTCTGGTTCTCCTTTCTTCATCAGTCTGCAGTGGACAGTCCTTGGACTCTGGACCCAGCACCAGACCTACTGACACACATGTCGGGACAGTCCCATCCCTCCCTGCGGACCCTCAGGTTGACAGCCTGGCTACTCCACTTCCATCTTTAGTCAGACTTCGTTTTTCACCTGAGGTAGTACACATTTTATCTTCTTCTCATAAATCTTCTACCAGGAAGATTTACTCCAGCAAGTGGAAAAGATTTTCAATTTGGGCTCAGGCCAAGGGACTGGATCCTTTCACAGCCCCCATCCCTGCTGTCTTAGATTTTTTATCCACTCTTTTTCAGCAGGGTTCTGCTCCTGCTACCATTAAGGTTCAGCTAGCCGCTATTTCTAATTTTCATACCGCTAACGAACCTTCTCTCATGGCTCATAAGCTATGCAAGGCCTTTTTGAGGGGCACCTTGTTGCTTCGGCCTCCTGTTTCAGAACCCGTCATGCCATGGGATTTAAATTTTGTGTTACAGGCCCTGACGTCATCACCTTTCGAACCAGCTGCCACCTGTGAATTAAAATTTCTGTCTTGGAAGACTGCATTTTTAATAGCTATCACATCAGCCAGACGGGTGTCAGAGATTCAAGCGTTGTCCATCAAATCCCCGTATTTAATATTTCATAAGGACGGGGTTTCCTTGAGACCTAATCCGTCCTTCCTTCCAAAGGTAACCTCTGCCGTTAACATCAATCAGTCCATTGAGCTGCCAGTTTTCTTTCCTCAATTTTCCAACAAGGCGTAGTTTGTTTCATCAATTGGACGTACACAGGCAGCTTCGTTTTTACTTACACAGGACAAAACAACTTCGTAAGTCTGACCAACTCTTTGTATCGTTCTCAGAAAATAGAACAGGTTTGCTTGTTTCTAAGATTACAATTTCCAGATGGATTTCTGACTGCATCTCCTACATTTACTCGTCAGCAGGCAGAGAGTTACCGTTCCCTGTCAAGGCTCACTCCACCAGGGCTGTTTCAGCTTCAGTAGCTTATCACTCCAGACTATCCTTGGATGAAATTTGTGCTGTGGCCATGTGGGCTTCTCCCCACACCTTCATTACTCATTACAAATTAGACGTGGCTTCTAGGGGCCGGTCTTCCTTTGGTTCCACTATTCTCAGGAGCATCTTCCATTGAGCCTCCCAGGATAGAGGTGCTAGGGATGCTGTCCCGTGAGTAAGAATGTAGGCGAGATTGGACCACATAACATCTACAAGTTATGTACACACCATAACGCTTGATGTATGTGGTCCATCTCGCCTCACATTCTTACGTTCCCTCCCACCTTCCCCCCTCCTGGAGGATTTGGAGGCGACATTTGTTTCAGTACCCTTCGGTATTGGTAATTTTTTCTTGCTTGCTGGTTAGTGTTCTACTCTTCTGAACTGTGGTTGTGCATGAGGTGTGACTATGAGCTGCTGAAAACTAGATCTGGGGTTGTGGAGCGGTGAAACATAGGATACCAGGTTAGCCCAGCCAATTAGAGACTTCGTGCTAGAAAAATATAAGTTGACCGAGTTGGAGCCGATGTTCGGCTCCGAACCCGTGAGTAAGAATGTGAGGCGAGATGGACCACATACATCAAGCATTATGGTGAGTACATAACTTGTAGTTTCCTCTGATGACGAACGGATACAGGGACCCAAGCAGATGTTTTCTTTTTCCTCCTTCAATCCCAGTGTTGCGAGAGGTCTTTTAGAAAGGTTGTACTTTTCTGTTCATGCCCTTTTAGCTGTGGACCCCACTTTGGTGTATTCAGTGAACTTTGCAAATAAGAAGAGCATGTCTTTGTGCAGAGTCCCACAGATTAACTAGGGAAGAAGCTGGCACAGTCCAGCATGGTAGCTTTTAAAGTATTTAACTAAGAGTGATTTATGTGGAAGTTTGTGTTGAGGTACATATACAATTTAGGCAAGTTTGCTGCATCACTGCATACAAAGCAAAAGGTCTGCATTAAAGACGCTGTTTCTGATGTTTTTACACCTGCAAAACACACTAAAACATGCCTTGGACAGAACTGTTACTTTTTCTTGAAATACAACATTGTCAGTGCTGATTAGGAGGGATGCTTGGTTGCACTCCCAGAATTTTTCTGATAAGTTAAAAATGAGATTATGAATGTTCCTTTTGTATCTGATTGTGTATTAGGTACAGCAGCTAATCAGGTCCTTAAACACTGGGATGACAGAGGTAACTTAATGCAAGGAGTGTTGAACATGTTTCATATTCCCAAGATCTGATTATAAGTTTTTTGTCCATTCCTCAACTGATGAGTCTCTGATCCAACCTCAGATCCGACTTTAAGTCACTTCATTAGACATAGACTCCATAGCTTGAACTCTTCCCCTTACCCGTAATACTCCAATGTTCTTCGTGTTTCACTGTTGCAGTCATCTCACTTGGGTTATCTGCCTGCAGGTAGCCCTCAATCGGCCCGAATACCAGAGTCTTGGGATTTCTCTGTCGGATGTTGTCGCCTCTTCCATGACGTCAGGGGTATGAAACATGCAACCAATGCCATTACATCAGCTTTTCTTGCCGTGTGGGAGCCCGAAGCAGAAGCAGTTCGCAAGTGCCGGTCGGCCGCTACCTGAAATTTTTATTTTTCGTGTTTCAGACCTGAAGTCTTCTAAAGCTAAGTACCCCGTTGGGGATCCTTTTTTCTTGCTCTAACCGATGTCAGAAAAAGTTAATTGTCTTGCCTGTGGAAAGCAAATACCTCACAGAGATTTTAATTCTTATTGTGTCATCTGTATAGGCCCAGACCACGACGTTCCTCGCTGTAGGTTTTGTGTCTTGTTTAACGCCCAAACTATTTGTCGTCAGGCTATCTTTGTCGCTAAATTCTTTCGCTCTCGTTCTTCATCTTCTGAAAAAACGTAAATATAAAGACAGACCGCATAGGTCCAAAACTGCCGACGATGCTTCCGTTCAGCTAGTTGCTAGTTCGCTGGTACTCAGAGAAGCACTTTCGCAGCCCGTGATACCCGCTTCTACAGATTTGCAAGCCTCTGCTGAAACCCATTCAGAGTCCGGTATGCCGCGAGTTGCTTCTTCGTCTATGGAACCTGCAGATGTCTCTACCTTGGATGCGTCCAGAGCAGCTGTGCAGGCACCGGCTTTTGAGGGTGTATTCTGACCTTCCGATGTTCGCATTAAACCGACAGCTTCATTTTTGACTAAAAATACCAAGTTTCTCTCTTTTGACTAAAAATACCAGACTTCGCACTACGCCTAGAAAACCAATGACCAAAGCGCATGCTCCAGCTCCTTGCCACAGAAACAAATGCTTAGAATGGCTGAAGACCTTATAACTTTAATTAGGGGAAGCCAGCCTTCCCCCTCTAAAAGACAAAGAATTGATTTTCCTTCTGATTCTACAGACCATGAGTCTGATGACTCTGATCCCTCTGATTACCAGAACATACCTTTTTCTACCTATGAGGATTCAGATGCAGAGGATTCCACTCCCTCTGCCTCCCCTCCAGAGGACTTTTCTTTTGGTGAAACCTTGCATACTTTAAGAAAACATTTCCACTGGGAATGCCAGGACTACCCTCAGTCCAAAAAGAGACTCCGAGAATTTTTAGACTTGCCCCAGCACAGGTCTCCAGCTATATCCCCTGTCCTGGACAATGTAGATGTCTTCATGGAATCCAGTCTTACTCCTGATACTTTACCACCAGCTCCTAGAAAGAATGGCAGGTACTACAGAGTACCTGACTCTCACAAATTTCTCTTTAAGAATCTCTCTGCGGATCCAGAGACTATTTCTCAGGGACCTAAAGGCATTAAGGCTACTACAGCCAAAAACCCTACCCCTTCGGACAGGGATTCTAGAGCTTTAGACAGATGGAGTCAGAAGGTATATACTTCTGCAACTCTTGCCATCAGGGCTTTGAATTGCCAGTTTCGCACGTTGAAGTACCAGCAGCATGTTATGGAACTAATTAAACAAAAATTGTTGTTGCTCCCAGATTGTACAGAAAATAAAGACTTTCAACAGCTAATGCATTCTGCAAACCAAGTTAGTAAACATACTTTGCAGTGTGGTTTTGATGCCTTAGAAGCATCTTGCAGGGCTGCTGTCACTGGGTCTGTACTGAGAAGGCATGCTTGGCTGAAGGAGCAAATTATGCCATGTCAACGCAAAATTATTAGATGCTTCATTAAACCAGGAAAATTGTTTGGCACAAAAGCAGAAGTTGTTCTTAAAAAGATAGAGGAAAAAGCTAAATCTATGCAAACTGTTAAAGATTTTTTACAGGTGCAGCCACTTAGATTCAGTAGGCATTGGCCTTCTAAAACCTGGTCCATTCCAGTCCCTCCAGACATTGTCTGCCCAAACCCAGGGGCAACAGGCCACCAAGACTACAGTCTCAGGGTATGCAGAGATCTAAACAATGGAGTGCTCCCTCCTCTAAAACAGGAATTGGTAAGCCACCCCCCTGTGGAAAAAGTTCACAATGACTTGTCTACCTTCCTTCCCAGCAAAGCCCAAGTACTTGCACCCCTAGGAGGAAAACTCGCCCTGCATGCACAAAACTGGATGTCCATTACCCAGGACCGGTGGGTCCTAAACATTGTATCCCAGGGATACAGATTCCACTTACACTCACTGCCAACCCCAAATGGGTTGCCAGACTTTCCTTTAAACCAGTGGGCAGAGGCTCAAAAGCAAGTACTTTCTTTTCTCATTATTAGTGCTATTCAACCTGTGCCTATAGAGCAAAGGGGACAAGGTTTCTTCTCCAGACTATTCCTGGTGCCCAGAAAGGAGGGCTCTTGGTGCCCTATTCTAGATCTGTCAATTCTCAACAACTTCCTGGTGGTTCCAAAATTCAGAATGTTGACTCTGCAACAGCTTCTTCCTATGCTAGCCAAGGACGCCTAGCTAGTCACCCTAGACTTAAAAGAAGCTTGTTTGCACATCCCCATAACGAAATCTTGCAGGAAATGTGTACGTCTCAGGGCAGGCTCTATGCACTTTCAGTTCTCTCCACTTCCCTTTGGCTTATCTGCTGCGCCCAGGGTATTTACAAAGTGCCTGGCTCCAGCCATTGCATACTGCATGCAGAGAAATATTCAAATTTACCCATACTTGGACAATTGCCTGATTCAGGCAGACGATCAGGAATTGCTACTTCAGCATCTGGCATTTGTAAAGATGCTTCTGACATCTCTGGGGTACACCATCAATGAAAAGAAATCACAACTGGTGCCCAACCAAACAATTGTATTCCTGGGAGCAAGCTTGAACACAACTTCCTAGATGACATTCCTCACTCCAGAAAAACGGACTTGACAAACTACTTCAAACTAATGGCCACCAAAACTCTGCTATCTGCAAGGAAAATACTGCAAACCCTAGGGTTCATGGCCTCATGCATTCTACTAATTCCATATGCAAGACGGCATATGAGGAAACTTCGGTGGTACTTAAAAAGTCTGGTGTCAACATTCTCAGGACCTGGAAACACTGATTCCTATCATTCCTTGTCTAAGGGCAGAGTTCCTTTGGTGGGCAGAGGCATGCAACCACAACAAGGGACTTCCTTTCACTCAACCCCTTTCTGCCCAAACCCTGACAACAGACGCATCAGACTACGCGTGGGGGGCTCACATGGCAGGCAAATACATTCAAGGAAAATGGAGCCCAGAATAAATTCCTTTGCATATCAATCAAAAATAAATGTTAGCTGTACAGAATGCTCTGGCAGCCTTCAAATACCTTATCCTTCCAGGACAACTCCTGATAATGACAGACAACACCACAGTTATGTGGTACATAAACAAGCAGGGGGGAACTCATTCCTACCCTCTCTGCAGGTTAGCCATGGCCCTGTGGAACACAGCCCTGAGCAACCAAGTGCACCTGCAATCTCAATTCCTGCCAGGCAAACAAAATTCACTGGCAGACGACTTAAGCAGAAACCTACTGGACCCACACGAGTGGAAGCTGGACCCCAACTCATTCAAACGTCTAATCTGCAGGTGGAGACTACAGAGGTGGACCTCTTTGCCTCCCCTCAAAACCATCAATTGAGCAACTTTTGCACCAGAAATCCCCACAGCCAAGCGTGGAAAGTGGATGCCCTATCCTTTACATGGGAAAACCTCTCAATTTATGCCTTTCTCCCTCTGCCCCTCCTCTCAAAAGTACTACTCAAGATCAAACAGGACAGGCCAAGGACAATCCTTATTGCTCCAGACTGGCCACACCAGCACTGGTGCCCACTCCTACGCAGTCTGACACCAGTGCCACCCTGGCACCTATATCAGACACCCTCCCTGCTGTCCCAACAGGAGGGACAGATTTTGCATCCACAGCTGCAAACCCTGAACCTTGCAGCCTGGCTTATCCCCTGAATACACCACCAGCAAACCTTCAGGTGCTGGACGTCATCATTGAGGCCAGAAAGCTTAGTACTAGGAAATCCTATTCAGAAAAGTGGAAAATATATTGTTCTTGGAGCCAGGCTCAAGGAAAGGATACAGCTGTGTCCTCCTTACCTCAAATCCTAGATTACCTAGCAGAGCTACTCCACAAAGGCCTATCCTTCTCCTCCATTAAAATTCATGCCTCTGCCATCTCAGCTCACTACAATACTGAGCCATCTCTATTTTCTCACCCTCTCATCAAACAGTTCCTGAGAGGAGCTAACAATTTAAGGCCTCAGAGGAGAGCTCCCACCCAGGCCTGGGACCTTAACTTTGTACTAGAGAGGGTCATGCTTCCCCCTTTTGAGCCTGCTGCTACAGCAGAGTTAAAATTCCTCTCTTGGAAAACAGCCTTACTTCTGGCCATCACTTCAGCAATAAGAGTGTGTGAATTTCAGGCACTAATGGCTGTGGAACCCTTCATTATTTTCCATGTGGGCAGGGTTTCCCTCAGCACTAACCCATCATTTAAGCCCATGGTGGTATCCAGTGTGGCGTTAAACCAATCCGTCCATTTACCAACCTTTTTTCCTAATCCTCAGAATAAAGGGGAAATGAAGAAAAAACACAAAATGCCAGCACTTCACCAGTATTTCTCCTTTATTTTCAGCGATCTGGTACCTCGGCAATTTGCCTTCAAGAATCACATTTAATTGAATGTGAGCATAATGCTTATATACTCACTTCATATCCAATTAACATATTAAGCAATCAAATATTTAAATAACTTCAAAAATTTAAAGTGACCTTAAATTTATAATGAATAAATATTCACCACATAAAATGTAATAAATAATTAATTGCCTAATTCCTGATTCATACCATTAGGCTTTAGAGTATGAAACTTAAAAATCATTCTAGTTTCTAACTCCAATAATTTAACTACAGTGTTATCCCCTCTTTTAAGGAATGGCTTTCCCAGTATGCAAAATATTAAACTACCATAAGAACTATTGTGTGTTTCATGAAAATGTTTTGCAACAGGACTGTTCAAATTAATATTTTTAATGTCTCTTAAATGCTCCAAAATACGAATTCTGACCATACGTTTGGTCTGTCCTATGTACCACATATTATTACATGAACAACCCAATATATAGGTTCATAGGTTCATAGGTTGGTACTAGGCTATCAGCCCTAGGGCCTATACAAGCCTAGCCATAACAATTCCCTGGCTATTTCTTCCCACATTATTTACTTTCCTGGACCCCTGTCTAGCAGGGCGACTGACGTGATCCATGGGGTGAATTTCCTTTCTCCCATCCAATCATCAAGGTTCCTCTTGAAGAGGTCCAAAGAGGCACTCTGCTTGACATGTATGGGCAATCTATTCCAGAATCTGGGGAGTCTCTGGGTCAGGAACCTATCCCTCCAGCATGTTTTGTTTATTGTGATGACAAGGTTTAGATCCCTGGAGCGTGTAGCTCTGAGGGATTGGGATTTCTTTAAGTGTAGCATGTCCAACAGCTCTGGGTTTGACATGGCTTGTATGTTAAGCAAAGATCGCCTCTGAGTAGACGATATGCGACAGAGTATAGCTGGAGTTTTTAAGGCCAGAGGGGCATCTGCTTTAGGCCTGTGATTCTTTTAGTGAGGTATTTCTGAGGCCTTTCCAGTTGTTGCAGATGTCTTGAGAGGTACATACCAAATGGGGCATTGTATTCTATAATGGGTCTAATGAGGGATGAGTACAGTGGGACAATGACCTCCTTTTTTCTGGATGAAAAGCCCTTCGTGATGAGGTGTGCCACATAGAAGGATTTCCTGACTGTTGTGGCGATGTGGTTATCGAAGGTGAGACCACTGTCCACCTGTGTCCCTAAGTCTCTTATCATACTTTCTGTGTTTAGTGTACTGCCAACTATATGGTAATTCATGGATACATGTTTTTTCCCAAAGGGATAACAATACATTTCTTGGCATTGAGCTTGAGCCCATGGCTCTGGCACCAAGCATCTGTTTCTGTAAGGCCCTTTTGTAGAGTATCCACATCATTTGGGATTCAATAATGGCTCCCAGTTTGCAGTCATCTGCAAACTTTGTTAGCCAGAGTCCCTTAGTGTTGACCTGTACTTCAGAGAAGTAGATGCCAAACAAGAGCGCCCCAGGACTGAACCCTGAGGTACTCCACTTGTCACTTGTCTGGAGCTGGATTTGGAGTCGGCTACTTTTACAGTGTGGGTTCTATCAGTAAGCCATTTAGCAACCCATTGGGTGACATAGGGATTAATGCCCAACTTAGTAAGTTTATCTATGATTCCAGAGTGGGGTTGGTGTCAAAGGCCTTGGCAAGGTCTAGATAGGCTGTGTGGACCACCTTACCCTTGTCCATGGCTCTGGAGACTGATTCAAAGAAGTCAATCAGGTTCAGGAGACAAGATCGGCCCTTCACAAACCCAAACTGGGTGGGGTCCAGTGTTTGAAGGTTGCCAATGTCTTTGTTTATAAGTTCCATGATAATACGCTCCATGGCCTTGCAGATAAGGCTTGTCAGACTGATGGGACGGTAGTTTCCGGGATCCAAGGTGGGTCCCCCCTTGTGGATTGGGATAACTGTAGCTCTGCGCCACTCAGTGGGCACGAAACCTGAGGTGAGGCTATGATTAAACATGACACTTAGGTGAGGTGCCAGTTCATATTGTAGTTCATGTAGTACACAGCCCGGGATGTCATCTGGTCCCATGGATGCTGTATTCTTGGCTTTAGAGAGTGCGTTTTCTACCTGTGTGGCCATTATTACTGGAATTTGGCAATCTTCCGGTATTGAGATGGGCCATTTAGGGGGTGAGAGGGGGTGAAGTTGGCACTGAATCGATCTGCCAGGATATTGGCAATATCCTTCGGATCAGTATATTTAATGCCATTCTGTTTTAGCTCAGAGCAGATCTGAGCATTGCCATTTAGATTCTTGACATAGTTATAGAATGCTTTGTGGTTGTCTTTGGAATCTTTGGCAATTTTATTTTCGTAACTAGCTTTGGAGGATTTTATGAGGCATCTCAGTTTCTTACTGAGGCTAGTAAGGGAGTTTTTTGCATCCTGGGATTTTCCTCTTTTCTGAAAAGTTTCTTCCTTTTGTTGTAAAGTTTGTTTATGGCAGGGGACCACCAGATTGGCTTCCTTTTTTTGGATGAGAGCATTTTGGTTCTATTTGGGATGGCACGATTCATGCATGAGTGGATGTGCTCGTACAGTGCCTTAGTGTAGGATTCAGCAGTTGAACTTTCAGTTCCCGTCTGCTTGGGTGTCATGAAGTTTGTCACTTCTGACTTGAGTAGCATGAAGTTGGCTTTGGAGAAGTTTTTTACGGTGGTTTCTTTACTGGGGGGTGGGGGTGGGATGTGGATGTTAGGGGTGATTAGCTTATGGTCAGACCTGACTAACGAAGGGGTGACCATAGGTATGGAGCATTGATTTCCTATGTTGGTAAAGACCAGGTCTAGGATATTGGAGCCCCTGGTGGGACTATGGATTAGTTGATCCAGGGCATTGGAATTTATGAATTCCAAGAACCGTTGCGCAAAGGTGTTAGGACTTGAGTAGTTTTCCCAGTTAATGGCAGGGTAGTTAAAATCACCCAGTATTAGAGTGTTTGGTTCTATCTTAATATTTTCCAGTATGTTTAGAAAGGTGTAGTGAGAATCTTGGGGTGTGGTGGGGGATCTGTAGCAAGCTACAATTTGGATTGCAGTCTTACCTAGTGTTAGTTGCACTTGGAGAATTTCAGACACATTGTGTTGGCCAACTAGCCTGGTGGTGTGAATATCCTTGGTGAATATTGACACTCCTCCACCTTTAGGGTTTCGGTCCTGGTTTGGTGGCCGAAAAGTGTGGTAAGAGTTGTAGCCTGGTATTGCAGGGGTGCTCTCTGGAGCCTTGAACCAGGTCTCAGTTACTGCACAGATATCGATGTTCTCCATTTTTAGGAGTGCGTTGAGAGAGTGCATTTTGAGGTTTAGACTTCTAGCATTGAGTAGCATTACCTTCAGATTTTGCATGCTTGTACCTGTTACGGTGGTGGTTTTGTCCTTTGAAGTTTGCCTAAAAAGGCACTATAGGGGTGGCAAGAGCCTTAGCCAGTAACCTGAATCCCAGGGGCGACAGGTGCAGACCATCTCTGGCAAAGCATCGTGGTCTGTCAATCATGTCATCCCAGGCAGACAGATACTGGATCCCCTTTGAATGACACCATAAGCTTAGCCAATTGTTGAAGTCAATCATTTTATCCTTATATTGTGGTATCATTCTGGGCGAAGGCAGGATGCTACTCGGGGCAAGGGTCATACCTGCCTGGGCCACATGATCCGAGAGCTCTTCCATGTCCCTTTTCATGTAGTCCAGAGAGGTACGTCTCAAGTCATTCACTCCAACATGGACAATGACAGAGTCATATTTGTACTTGTTGTGGAGTGACTTGAGTGCATGCATTATGTGGCGGATCCTGGCACCCGACAGGCAGCTGACTGTAATTTTCTCCTTATTCAACCTGGTGAGAGGGACATCAGTGTGCCGGACTATAGAGTCACCTATGACTAAAGTGTTAGGTACATTGTCTTGCCTTAGGGGCTGTTGCTGGGTGGCACACTGGTGTTGCGAACTATGTGACACATTGGTTGTGACTGGTGTTTGTTTGCGTTTCAGAGGTCTTTGTTGCTTGGGCAGGTTACAATTAAGGGCCTCTGCATATGTGGATTTAGTGTTGCTATATGTGGGAGTTGGTGGTGCGGGTTTAGAAGGGCTATGTGTTGCTTGAGGTGTAGTGTGGATGTTAACCTTCTCCTCTTGACTGTTTAGCACAATCTTGGGTGGAGAGAGCTTTGCTTCCATTTTGGCTATGTAAGTGCATCTCTCACAGGTTGTAGTGTTGGGTGGTAGGAGGAGAGGGTTGTCTGTGTACATGAGGCAATTGCTGCATTGCCCCAGTATGCCCAGATTCACCAGGTGGACAGGAGAAAT